>NC_143553.1:56016041-56326562 GCF_054136105.1 Typopeltis vanoorti
TGGAGGGTGGTTGAGCCATGGAATGCATTTCCTGATGGAGTGGTGAGAGCGAGAACGGTCAATGAGTTTAAGGAGTGGTATGATAGATTTTGTGTTTCTTAGGGGGAACCTCCCCTTGATGAGTCTTGACAGACTTTATGTTCTTAGGAAGGACCTCCCACGATGAGTCTTTTGACTCCATGGAGGCCTGAATAATAATAATAATAATAATATATCACCTATATATTATTAAATGTCCTAAATGCATCCTCGAACCTTAGTTTAGTCAGAGCAGAAATTTGATTTAGCCATCTCCCATGGGGGAGGATCTACCTCTTCTTCTAGCTCCTGGCATTTTGTCCTACATGAAGAGTGTTCTCTCCATCTCTTCTTGAGGTGTGTTCAAAATATCTAAGGATTCTTCTTTCCACCATGTTGCAGAGACTCATTTCAAGATCCAATTAATCTCTGACTCAGGAACTCGAAGCATTGTTCTCCAGGCCCACATTTCAGAAGCATTGATCATCTTCTTCTTAATTGCCTTGTTCAGTGTCCAAGACTCTGAGCCATAATTAATTACAGAGAAGAGATCAAGAATGTGACCAGTCTGTGACCAGATCTTTGAGTTGATAGATATTTTTCTGTTCTTCTAGATCTTGGTGAAATGAGTCATTGTGGATCTTCCTGTTGCAATCTATCCTACTTCCTGTATATGACTTCCAGCAGTGAGACCTGATAACTAAACTGATCAATGTAATCTAAATTAGTAAGAAGTCCTGAAATATTTTCATTATGATTCCTACTAGAATCATCAGTTTTGTTTTACTGATATTGGAGTCTATATGTCAAGCTATGACATTCTGTTCTTCCACAGCGTTCATTCATTTCATTTTTATTAGTACTATGTCATCAGCATATTTTAAGTTACTGATTCTTGAGCTACCTATCAGTATGCTTCTATTCCAATCATCCAGAGATCTCTTCATGTCTTCTCACCATAGAGATTGAAGAAGAATTCAGGAGATAGCATACAATCTTGCCTTACTCCTTTTTATAAACAGAACAAACTTGATAATGTGTTATCAATTCTTACTACAGTTTGGATGGTGATATTGTAAAATTGACTTATTAACTGGATAAGATGTTGGGGAAAGCCAGACTTGGACTGTTGAAGGTCTTGATGTGGTCAATAAAGCAAAAGGAAGTGGACTATTGAATTCATATTGAAATGCAATTCAATTGCATTTGAGATAAATGCTATTGTTCTATTATTTCATTTTCACTTTTCCTGGTATTTTTTTTTATGGATTGGTATAAAAATTGTCTTCATCTAGTCCATTGGCCTGATGCCAATGGTCCAAATTTAATTGCATAATCTCAGGATTACTTCAATCCTTGCTTTGCTCACTCTTTATTACATCACTATAAATTCCGTCATTACCTGCTGCTTTTCAAATTTTCATACTTATATTAGCTAGTTCCACCTTCTCTGGGAGGTAGAACTAACTATCAGAGGATCGGAGGTTTATTTTCCCATGTTTGTGTCAAACTTGCATTATCTGATATATCTGCATTTTTGTATAGATCCCAACAGTATTCCTTCCATCTGTTCAAAACATCCCTTTTTTTTTTAATTAGGAGCTGCCCATCTTTATCTGCTAAATATTTCATTATGCTTCATATGTGAGATATATCATTCCTGTAGTAGTAGTTTTTTTTTTTTTTGAAAAGAGAAACTTTGTTTCATTACTGTCTGCACGGACTATATCTTCTCGTATTTTATTGATGTATGATTCTTTATCCTTCTGTAATATAGAGTCGACTGTGCCATTGTAAAATTTAGATATTTTTCTCTATTGTACTTTAAAAAGGTTGTACTTCAATATTCAATATTTCTTCTTTCTCTTATTTAAATTTTCTTTTCTTAAATTAACTTATTTAAATCGTAACTCTGAGCGTAATCTTGTTGCTTGAAATAGTCTATTATCGTTAATCCCTTCAGTCTATCAATTTAATCCCCCCCCCTCTCAAGGTTGCTACTACGCTACTTCACATGTACGTAATTTTAGAACTTAGAAAATGCCTCTGGCTGGAGCAAATTCCTTTGTCTAAACAGCTGGCTTTTTCTTATACTGATTTCTGAAAATTTATTTCTATTTATGACTGCGCCATCAGAAATCACAGAGAGGACTTGTATATCCTTCCTAAGAAAAAAATACTCAGCAAAAACACAGAAATATCTCTAATATTTATCTCAATGTCAAGCAACGCAAAAATCTACTATTTGTCAGTCATGGCTACTGTAACTCTTAAGGTCACACAGGTTCTGTCTTTTTATGAGAAGTGCATCGGTCAGGCAGAATCAGGCAAGTTATTTGACAAACAAAAAACAATTTATTCATGCTAAATTAAGGTACATATAAAGCTAATACTACTCATTCGAGACAATTCTCAGGCTCCAAGTTTCTCGGCAATTTTAACATAGCAATACTAAAATGTCATGTGTCTGGCTCTCCACTTGATTAATTAAACAATTCTACCTTAAGCCAAATGACTATTACAATTATTACTCTCGCACACATATCAGACACGGGAACAGACTTGTACACACTTTGCATTAACTTAACTCAGACTATAAAGATTATTAAGCATACTAAACCTCTCACATATATCAACATTAACTAATTCCTCATTACTCTGCTAACTACTTCACAATTGCTATAACAAGCGGCCTTCCGTCTTTACTACGGCTCTTAAAGTTAACAAACAAAAAAAGCAGCAGTCTTTGCCATGAATTTCACACCTAGGAAAGTCCTACGCAAAAGTCTTACTTGCTAATTAGTCATCCGGTTCCATATGCTAGATCCTTGAGATCATTGACACTTTCTTCCACTTTCCGGTAATATTCACTCACAGGCACTTTTTGCAACATCGATGATACTTCCAAATGGAGTTCGTCAGGAACTTTAGCGGCAGGAATTCCGGAACAGTCCATCTTTACTGCTAAAATGAATCTCCTATTGTCGGATTTCTGTCAGCGGGACGTGGACCCTATCCATAGAACTGCAGGACACACTCGAACTTCTCGTTTTGAGAGCTGGAACCGAAAAAGAGCCCCGTTTCTGTCGATTTGTCCGCCTTTTATTCTGCTCTGTCGACCTTGGAACTCTTGCAGACAGAATTGCCCAGATTTTCTTGGAGGGGGTCAACTCAGCCACCCTGAGTTTGCTGAGTTAAGACGGGAAACCCTGTACTACTTTGACCTTTGCAAGTAGCGATAGCCTCAGGTCTTACATTCTTAATCCCATCTCTGAGTCGTTTCTTTGCTTTACAATTTTGGCGATTAAAGTAAAATCGGTATAGAAGGATTTTGTACAAAAAATCCTTCTGTACCTTTTATACATGATTTCTTTATTGCTTTACTGATTTCTTTATAATAATTTCTTTTACTTTCATTGGTCTTATTTGTTTCTCTTGAAAGAGTCTTTCCACTTATTCGGATATAATGATTTGCCATTTCAATCGGCCAAAGGCGATGTGGCCTTTTCTGTATGCTGTGGTGGGTTCTTTCTCTGCATTCATCCCGATATGCTTCAGGGATATGGTAAAATCATGTCAGTTTAGGTTTGTTCTTCGTGGTTTTTAAATGAGTCATGACATCAGCAGTTTGTGATCTGATCAGCAGTCTGCTCCAGGACAAGTCTTTGAGATTTGTACCATAGCTTTTCACCTGCTCATTATACAGATTTCTAAATTTGGATATAATGATTTAATAATATAATAATATAATGACCCCATCAGTCTTCTCTTATGTTGTTGGAAAAATGTGTTAATGATAAACAGTTTATTCTCAATGCAAAAATCTATTAAGTTCCCACTTTCCATATGCCCTTTAGCCATAATTTCCGAATTCAACCTTGGCATTTAAATCTCCTTGAAATATTACAGTATCCTTCTTTATATTCCTCTAAAGGCTGTATTTAATTCCTTGTAGGAGGTTAATGGTATTATCATCAGTTTCAGCTGTAGGAACATAAATAAACTGAAAAAATGTGACTGGTAGTGGTTTTGCATTGCTGTGCCACTATCAAACCGTTACAAATACTCCAATGTAGTCAGATTCTTGTAAACCATAGAAGTAGATGGTATTGCTCAACTTGGTCACAAAATGTCTTGAACCTCTTCAGTATATTTCAGCAAGGCCTAAAATATTTAATCTTTGAAGGATCATTCTTCCTGAAGTTTATCTATGTCTGCAGGAGATCACAAATGTTTTAGGTTTCTATTCTTAATATTTTCCTAAGATAGATTAAATCATTTCTTGACAGATTTAGTGTTGGGTTAAGAAATGGATCAGTATGGTTAACATTATAATTTCTCAACGATTCACTGAATTGAGGATGCACATTCCTTTTCTCTCTGTGCAGAGAGGTGCCACTTTGGTATTCCAGGTTGGTGGCTTTCCCACTGTATTTGGATCTTCTATGTTTCCTCAGAAGATATGTTCACTTATCTCTTAGTAACTTTCATTTTGATTTATTCCTTTCCAGAACTCCCTCTTTAACTTCCTGAATCCACTGGAGTACTGATTTTTCTATCATTGCAAACAACTTTGCCATCAATCAACATATTCTTCAGAGTCAACTACAAAATCAACAAGATTGGATATCTTTCATTTTTTCTGGAATAATAGTATATTCGAGTCTACATTTCACTTACAAAAGCTGCTCAACTTTGATTCTTTTTAAAACTTTCTTATTCATTTAATTGTGATTACTTTCTGTTTAAAATCCCCTGTATATTCTTTCCAGCTTGAAATTATTGCTATCAGCAATAATGTAGTCAGTTTTTTTTTTTGTCTTCTTTCCTTGTGAATTTGTGCACATCTTTATGTTTAAACATGATATTAGTGACACAATTAAACAGGGAGGACCTTGATTAACTTGAGAGTGTTCCAGCCAGAATAAAATTTCGAATTGTTGTATCATTTAGTTTTGGTTTAAGCTAATATAGAATACAGTTTGGTCAGCTAAATCCCCAATTTTCAGCATATCCCTGTTTTATTTATTATTTTATTTTATTTTATTTTTCATTATCTAGATAGACACTAACAGACACCATGAGAAGGTGAGGAATTGATATTTGGTTGGAAGCCCTGGTTGGTTCTCAACATTCCTGAATAGGCTATATGGAGGTCTCTCAAATTATCTGGCTCTGACCCTTAAGTGATTCATTGAGGAATTAATGTAATTATTTTACATTAACAGAATGTATATAAATCATTCCATTTGTGGTGTGCTTTTCATGCTTTCAAAGATGAAGATGTAATGAAAGTGGATGTTTCTTCTAAAATGGCATGGTTGGTGCTTGATGTATTGATTAACAGTTTTCTTGGTTTTGATAAAAATGCTTTAATGGTTTGGACGTGACAAGGACATTCCAAAGAAAGTAGAAAAGTTTGATAGCATACTGGGGCTTCTGATGCATTCTATTATTATTTAAAAGTATGTAATAATGATATTTTTTAAAAAATTGTTCCTTTTTCTTCTTCTTTCCAGGTCTCAGTTGCTGTATGGTTCACTATAATGTAATTTATTACTAGTAATTGAATTTAGAATTTAAGCTATATAGACTCTGTTCATTCCTTCTCAGTGTTATTAAAGGATCTGATAATTTTTTTCTTTCATCCAGAAACAATGTAATCTACTATACTTACAGTCTATGTGACTCTTGATTTGTAATTTCTTTCCCAGATATTTGATATCTTTGTGTACTTGAGTTGCACCTTGCTAGATTTGGGGTTACATAGACTATATTATCACTGCACAAATCATAGTTCATTGAACGTAAAAATTCCTATACATAGTGAACCTACTAAAAATACGATAAATGAAATTTCTGATATCCTGCAGGGAGCTAGCATGACTTGAGTATATGGATATTAATCATTCTTTCATGCGGTACCGATTTCTAAATAGTACTGCAGTTGGCTTTTCCTATACCAAACTGGTAAAGAACTAAAGGAATAGTGCATTATAGTAGAAAGCTTTATAGTAAATTTCTTTTTGAATAGTATTGTTGTTTTAAGCCTTTTTTTTATTTTATGATAATTTCACTAATAAGTGAAATTATCATTGAAATTATCAGGCTTCCAGCAAGCAGAGTGGTCTCATAAGAGTGAAAGTGGGATTGGAAAGCACAAACATTATGCACTCATATTATTTATTATTATTATTATTCGTGACACCTCCAAGGAGTCTGATAAATTCTTTTTCAGTGGGGGGAGATTCAGTAATCCCTCAATTATCAGATCACATTGGGAGATCAGTTTACTGGTCTCATACGCAAAAGATTAGTTAACCAAAGGTATGGTAACATGGTGCTCTATCAGAAGTCATTTGACACAGTAACCCTTTCAAGGGTCAGGTATTTGAAGGTCAGATAATTGAGATATCACTGAATTATTAATTCAGTATCTCCATTGAATCCTTGGCTGAAATGTTTCACTTATAGCCTGCTGTGAGAAAAAAATCTATTCCTTGCTTTCTTGCTAGCTCACCTTCCAGAGATAAATAACTCCTCAATCTTTGCCTTCTCATACTTTTACATCACTGGATTTTAATACTTTCCATTTAATTTTTTAATGTATATTTACATTTTTCTTATTTGCTTTTGTATACTAGCGTAATTTCTTAAATAACAAAATATAATCTGAATTTGTATTGTATTTAAAATTATTTATACTTACCTCGTTTTAAAATAAATTTAATCAGTTCATTGCTTTCCTGCTTTATTCCAGATTGTAAAACATGTTACCAAGTTCATGAATAATGTGATGATGTAAATAAAAGAACTCTTTTAGTTATACTTTTGATATAGTTCTATTTCATAGTAAAGGAAAGTAATTAAAATGGTATTAGTCCGTGAAATGATAAGGAACAGTGAATGCACTTTGGGGGGGAGGGGGCAATATGGAGGGGGTATAAAAGCTTTTATCATTTGACATGATTTTCACATTACCTTACCTAGTGTTATTTTCTGTATTAAAAAAAAAATTACTGTATGCATTACAAAAGAAATATATTGTTACTGGAAGATATATTTTTATTTTATGGACAATTGTAAATAATGTATGAAATGTATATAAAACATGCAACTTGAAATTGGTAATCTCTTTTATTCATTGAATTGCAATCAAATTTGTGCCTTTGTTGTTTTGTCACAAATGACTTCCATGAGTGACAAAAAATATCAGCACTTCTTAATAAATATAGTACTTTTAAGTATTCTTTACTAGAAAGTGATAGAAAATGGAATGCATTATTTGCACATCACATCTAACAGCCACGTTTGTCTTTGGAAGTGCTTAATGGCATTCGGTGAAATTTAGCATAGAAGAGTTCCTTACTAAAAATCATCATCCAAACTGTTTTAATAATCCGGATTGGATAGTTTGATCAACCAAATATAACTCTGGTTTTATTTGAATTTAAAAAAAAAGCATTTATAAAGGAATTAAATTGACTTAATTTCTATTTCCATATTTCAGCACAGTTGCAATGATAGTTATCAATATCTCAGAAGTACATTGCTGGCCATGGTTGCTAACCACACGTCGGCCAGGTTGGCCGAGTGGTTAGTGTGTCCACTGTCCAGCGAAAAGGCTGCAGGTTCGAATCCCGCCGTGGGCATGGATGTTTGTGATTGTCTGTGAAAATACTAGTGGTGGTAGTCGGCAGTACATGGCGTTGGTGTAGATGATGAAGGTAGTTGTGGTAGTGGAGACAGAGAGTTGTAAAGTAGGTGCCCTCCCTTGATGAGTCTTTGGACTCCCTGGAGGTGTTATGCAATAATAATAATAATAATAATAAGTACAGGGCAGCCCGTAAGTTATGGAACATTCCATAGAAACGGCCCATCTTTATGAAGCCAAAAATGGAAGGCATTTACATGATGTGGTTTTTCATAACTAATAAAAAAATCTGGTAATGTTAAAAAGACTTATGCAGTTGCTTCACAAAGATAAGCTCTTTCTACAGCATATGTTCCATGACTTATGGGTTGCCCTGTAGCAGTAAAGATATTGGAGAAGTTAGTTATAAACAAAACAGGAATAGTTGGATCAGAAGATCATACCCTATAGGAAGAAACATGGCTTCTTTGCGAAAGCTAGACCTTAGTAAATTACTAACTTTTTATAATAGTGGAAATGAATAAAGGGAATGGCTACATAATAATACAAATCGATTTTACAAACGCATATGATACGATACCACATGGAACTCTTTAACACAAATTAAAGCGAGTGAGAATGGATATGAAGCCGGTGATATGGATACAAAGGTGGCTGGCAGGCAGAAGATTTACAACTCAAATAAAGACTAAGTATTGCTTGATATAATGCTCCATTGACCATACAACTGTAGAACTTTGAACAGCTTCTTTCTTGGCATGTTGTCATATGCCTTTTCCAGATCTACAAAACTTAAATACAGATCTTTGTTACATTCTCACAATTTCCCAACTATTTGTCGTAAAGTGAAAATTTGATCTTGACAAACCTCTATTTAGCCTGGATCCAGCTTGTTCTTCACCAAGCTTTCCTTCCACAATCCTTCTCTCAGCTGTTTCTCAAGTATACTTGCATAAATCTTACCAGAAACACTGAGTAGAGAAATACCTCTGTAATTCTCACATTGTTTTATTTCCCTTTTTATATATGGGTACTATGAGAGCTCCACTCCAATCATCTGGAATTAGTCCCTCTGTCCAAGCCCTCTGAACTATACAGTGCAGCCACTGTAAGACTTTTATACTTCCATACTTGACCATGTCTGGTCAAATATCATCTACTCCAGCTGCCTTTCCAATTCTTTCCTAATATCCTTATTGTTAATGTGATACTGCCATTGATGCCATCTGTTCATGTCCCTAATCTTTCTCAGAACTCTCATATCTGCAGTCTCTAGTCTTTGGTCAAGTATTTTATTTCTAACTCAGATCCATAAGTTAAAATTGGTTTGAACACTCTCTTATATACAGCTAATTTAGTGTTTTGACTAATTTCACTTATTCCATATAAATTTATTCAGTAAACTTCCTACCATACCAGCTTTGTTGATTCTGTTGACTATTTCCATGTTTATTTTACCACCTTCACTGTAGTTGAAGTGTTTTACTTGTTCTATAGGTTCTCCATTCACAATGCAGTTGATATTTTCAATGCTTCTGCCTATTTTCATTGTCTTTGTTATTACTGACCTACATACCATATCTATTACAACAATTATTCAATTTAGTCAGGGAACTTCCAAACTTGTATCAGATTTATTTAGAAGTACAACATCATCCACATAAAGTAAAGAGCTGAGATTAACATCTCCAATTTTGATATCAAGTTTAATACCGCTTTCCTTCATAATGTGATCCATGTAGATAATGAATAACAGAGGGGATAGCCTTCAATTCTAACTGCTGATTTACAACTCAAATAAAGACTAAGTATTGCTTGATATAATGTCCCAATTACTGTAGCATTTTGAATAGCTTTTCTCTTGACACCTTGTTATATGCCTTTTCCAGATCTACAAAGCTTGAATACAGATCTTTTTTATATTTCCACGATTTCTCAACTGTTTATCTTAAAGTGAAAATCTGATCCTGACAGCCTCTATTTGGCCTGAATCCAGCTTGTTCTTCACCAAGCTTCCCTTCCACAATCCTGTCTGAACTGTTTCTCAAGTATACTTGAGAAACAGTTGAGAAACTGGATGTGTCTAACTACTGGCCTAAGATTGTTGGCATTAGTGAAACTTGGTCAGAATCAGATATGGTAAGTGGGATCGAGTGTAATGGATATACTGTTTTTAGGAATGACAGAAGAGATAGGAGAGGAGGAGGAGTGCTACTAATGATATCAGATGACTTAAGTCCAGTTAGGGTAGAAATACAAGAAAGCAATGATGGTAACAATCTCCCATATAACGATGAGTTTGAGTCTATCTGGTGTGAAGTGGGGGTTAACAGAATGATATATATTGTGGGGTGTTGCTACAGACTTGGCGGATCAGTTGTAGGGGACGAAGAAATGCATCGCCAATTTAGCCTTATGGGGATCAAGGGAATGATCATTATGGGTGAATTTAATTTTCCAAACATTAATTGGGTAGAAGAGAAATCTCATGATAAGAAAGAACAGTAACTTATTGAATTGCTGCGAGACAACTTTCTCAGGCAGCATGTGAAAAAAGAAACTCAAGGTCAAAGAGTGTTGGATTTGCTCATACCGTCAGAAGGGATTTCTGTCAAGAATATGGCTATTTTAACACCAGTTCGTGACAGTGATCATGCTGTTCTTTCTTGGGAAGTATCTACTTGTATTGAAGCTCCGATTAAAACAGGCTACATGCTGAACTACAAAAGCTGGAAATTATGATCAACTTAGAAGAATACTATCTTTGTTCCCATGGTATCAGTTTCTGAATGAAAAAAATGTCAGCAATGCATGTGAATCTTTGAAAAAAGTGCTTGAATGAGGAAGTATGTCAATGTATCCGTAAAGAATAAATAGGCTGGGAGTGAAATGGATGTGCAGCCTTATTAAGCAAGAGATCCACAAGAAGAAGATGATGTGGAAAGAATATCGTGAGAATAAGAGTGAGAGGAGTTATAAAATATATAAAACTCAGGCCAGAAAAGTAACGACTATTGTGAGAAAAGCTAAAACAGAGTATGAAAAGAAATTGGCTATGCAAGCTAAAGGCAATCCAAAAGAATTTTATCATTATGTCTCAAGCAAAAGAAACAATGAATGTGGAAGAATCACTTTATTGAATGCAGATGGTATACGAGTGTCGGAAGCTAAGGGGATTGTTCAGTTAACGAGTGCTCACTTTGCTAAGCTATATCAACCAGGTGTATGTAGCATGGTGCACAGTGCTACTGCTACGTTGGATGAAGAGCTAGAGGTTCATGAAAATGAGGTTGAAGAGCTTTTGCATAACCTGGATAAGAATTTGTCAATAGGGACCGATGGAATATCTGCCTGTTTGTTAAAGGAATGTTCAGCTGAATTGGCTAGGCCTTTCACACATTTGTATAACTTGAGTCTCAGCTCAGGAATGATACCACAGGAATGGAAGGAATGTGTGATAGTTCCATTGCACAAGGGTGGGGCAAAAACTGATGTGTCTAACTACCGACCTATTAGTATCTCTGGTGTGGTAGTGAAGATTTTAGAGAAGTTGGTAAGAACTCGCCTACAGAAATGGGTGGACAAGCATTCTATACTCTGCAGGGAACAGCATGGGTTTACTAAAGGAAGGTCGTGTTTTAGCAATTTGCTATATTTTATAACAATGTTACGGCCGAGTTGGATAAAGGGAATGGATACACTATGATAATGTTTGATTTTTCTAAGGTATTTGATAGCATACCACACGATAGGCTGTTGTGTAAGCTGGAGAATATGGGATTGGAATATAATATATTGACTTGGATCAGGGGATGGTTGACAGACACATCAAAAAGTAGTATACAGTGGGTGTGAATCTGCCAGATTTCAAGTAACCAGTGGTGTACCTCAGGGTTTGGTCCTTGGGCCATTATTGTTCAATCTATACATTAATGACATCAAGCAGAGCCTATCATCAGATTTGCAGTTGTTTGCTGATGATGCGAAGGTAGGCAGGGCAATCAGGAATGCTACTGATAATATTCAGCAATTACAAAATGATTTGAATAGACTGGAAATCTGGGCAAACGAAAATGGCTGTCAGTTTAATGTTAGTAAGTGTAAAGTTATGCACTTTGGCGTGATTAGAGTTCCAGCAGCAGATTATATTAGTGGGGTTATGCTACAAGAAACTGAAGAGGCAAGGGATCTTGGTGGATAAAAATTTAAAGTTCAAAGATAGCAAAAGTTGCAAATACAACTCAGAGGATAATTGCTATGTTGAAGCAAACCTTGGCATGTAAGGATAAGGAAGTAATTTTGCCTCTTTATAAGGCTTTGATAAGACCATATCTAGATTACTGTGCACAGATTTGGTCTCCCGGTTTCCAAGGGGATAAAGAAGTTGTGGAAAGGGTGCAAAAAAGAGTTACAAAGATTATATCTGGATTATGGGATTTAGATTATGAGGACAGATTGTGAGTATATGGATATGTTATAGCATTTCAAATAATGAAATTTTTTGTTATATGGAAGTCGGAGAGAGAACACGGGGGCATCCATGGAAGCTAAGGTTGTTCTCAGTCGAGAAAGGGGTAAGAGCTAGGTTTTTCTCCCAGAGAGCAGTGAATGAATGGAATAGTTTGCCCTTAGGGATAGTGAGTGTGGCTAGTGTAAATGAATTTAAGGGAAAGTATGATAGCTGGGTTGGGTAATTTACAGCCTCCCTCGATGAGTCCTTGACTCCCTGGAGGTCTCAGATAATATTAATAATAATACTTGCATAAATCTTACCAGGAACTCTGTAATTCTCACATTCAGTTTTATTTCTCTTTTTATATATGGGTACTTTGAGAGCTTTACTCCAATCATCTGGAATTTGTCCCTCTGCTGAGGCCTTCTGAACTATGTAGTGCAGCCACTGTAAGACTTTTATGTATCCATATACTTGAGCATTTCTGGTCGAATGTCATCTACTCCTGCTGCCTTTCCACATTTCAGGCTTTTGATGGCTTCTCAGTCAAGAAAGGGGTAAGAGCTAGGTTTTTCTCCCAGAGAGCAGTGAGAATGGAATAGTTTGCCCTTAGAGGTAGTGAGTATATTAGTGTAAATGAATTTAAGGGAAAGTATGATAGCTGGGTTGGGTAATTTACAGCTGCCCTCGATGAGTCCTTGACTCCCTGGAGGTCTCAGATAATAATAATACTTGCATAAATCTTACCAGGAACACTCAGTAGGGAAATACCTCTGTAATTCTCACATTCAGTTTTATTTCCCTTTTTATATATGGGTACTTTGAGAGCTTTACTCCAATCATCTGGAATTTGTCACTCTGTCGAGGCCTTCTGAACTATGCAGTACAGCCACTGTAAGACTTTTATGTATCCATACTTGAGCATTTCTGGTCGAATGTCATCTACTCCTGCTGCCTTACCACATTTCAGGCTTTTGATGGCTTTTTCTACTTCAAGTATGGATATGTATTCCTAATTGCATGCCTGGTCAGTGTTTTTTTACCACTGTGCTGTCATCACTGCTTGTTTCATTTAGTAATTTTTCGAAGTAATTACTCCATACTTAAAGGATATCTTTTTCACCATTTTTTATGTCGCCTTTATCATCTCTAATTCCTTTTACAGTACTCTTTCCTCCATTTTTGAGCATTTTCAACAGCCTAGAGAATAATTTGCCACCTTCTTGATATTTATTTTCTATATTCTTACCAAAGTTTTCCCATGACTTTTGTTTAGCTAGTTTAACACAGTTAGCTTTCTTACATTTGTTTCTGTATTCTCTAAGAGCACAAGCTGACTTATTTGCCAGAACCTTTGATATGCTTTCTTCTTTTCCTTCACTGCCTCTTTAACTTCCTGTGTCTGCCATGAAGTTCTGATTTTTCTATCCTTGGGGACAACTTCACCACATGCCTCTCTGGCTGAATCAGTCAATGTTTTTCTTCAGGATATGTTACTGACCCTCCAAGGTTTGGTTGCTGTTCTCAAACTCTTTCATTTTTTTCTTGAATAGTGTTTGTGTATTTTAGTCTACAGTTTACATCTGAGAGCCGCTCAACTTTTATTCACTTTAAAACTTTCTTACAAGTTCTTCTTTTCAATATGAAATTAATTTTTTCTTGCTCAAGACTAAATGGTGATCACTTCCAATTTCAAATCCTCTGTACACTCTAGTGTTGTGCACCAGAAAGAAAACATCACATCAACAATAACATAGTCAATGAGACTTTTCTTATTCCTTGTCTGTTCTCTCCATGTGAATTTATGCACATTTTTATGTTGGAACATTGTGTTGGTAATAACCAGTCCATGTCCTGAGCAGAAATCTAACTGGTATTGTGCCATTATTATTAGTTTTGCTCTTTTCTTCAAATTTTCTGAATATATTTTTGTATGTCTGACAATCATTTCCTTCTCTGCTATTTAGATCCCCAACGAGGACCAGCTTTTCCTTTTTCATTGTGTCAGTTGCTTTTTCTAATGCCTCAAAAAATCCTCTACGTCTACCTTAATAAAAGCTTAGAAAAATTAGTAAAATTCATCTACCACTGATTGAAATTAGTACTTGTACTACCAAAAAGTTAATATTTTTAATGGTACTGGTAACGTAACGAATGTTAACAGAATTGCTGTGATATGTATTTTTAGGGATGAGTGATCAAAATCTAAAACAGCAATTTTCAACTCTCAGCACACTGAACAAGGTCCTAAAATTGTCAAGGCACACCATCCTTTTTTGAGGAGTGATTTTATCATTTAAAAACAGATTGTTAAGATTGTGCTTAAAAGTTCAATAACTAAAATTTTAATCGTTGTTCTTTTTAAAAATAATGTTTATCATGAATGTCAAAAAGATTTATTTTTGAAATTTGTTTATATTTGTTATTATTCCAGTTATTGAAATGAGATATCGTTGCAAAAGGTGTCATTTATAAAAAAAAAATTCTATGAAGTAATTCATTAGCTTCAAAAAAAAAGACCCCCCCCCTCTCTCTCCCTTTGTCACGCACACCCTCTCTTATTCTGAACGAAATAAATAAAAATCAAGTTTTGAATAAAATTGTCTGCTCTATGATGATAAATTGTACATTAATGTTTTCTATTTACTATAAGTATAAAGAGAATAAGAGAATTTTTTTAAAAAATATAAACATGAAAACAAACACATAAAACCTATGCTTGGTGATGTCTCATATGAAGTTGAATAATTGACAAGCATACTCTCAAGTCTTCCTCTAGTGTACTTCGACCTATTCTTGCTCTTCGTGCTCAAAGCAGAGAAGCCAGCCTCACATAGATATCATGTAGAGAAAGAAAGAAATGCTTCAATTGCTTTCTTTGTGGTGATATAGGGTACTGCTCCTGTCGGAGGGACATTGTTGATGAGTACTTCAGTTTCAGTCCTCTGTTTTTTCTGATTTCTGTCAGCTCATCTTCTTCTGCAATAGTTATTTCTGCTGACTTGCATGCACAAATGGATATCTCACCCAGTCTAAGAAAGATGCATCAATTGATAGGAAATACTTTTCAGTATTTTTTACTCAGCATTAAAAACCTTTGTAGAATTAAATCAAGATTTTTGTCCACTTCAACTTTCTCTCTCTCTCTCTCTTTTAATTCTGGCTCCCCACAGTGTTAGTTTTATTTTATTTTCATTCTTTCCCTGCACATTCTATTAAGAGTGTTCATGGCTTGAGAGATGCCAGCTAGGAATGCAACGTTATTCTACTAGGAACTCGTCACTAAGTCAGCCAGCCAACTCATGTTCTTCAAACGTGAAAAAAATGAGCTCTTCCTTCAGTTCATAGAACCTTCAAAGCACCTGCTCTTGAGACAGTCACCTCACTTCCATCACAGAACGCAATGCTGAAAACAACCTAAAATTTTAATGGCCTACTCTTGATGTAGTTAACCACATAATCATCTCATCCAGTACTTTTTGGAGCTCAGATTTGAAATGAGGGTTTCTCTGTGCAGGAAACAATGTGTGAGAGGATTCTAATGAATCCTCTCAAGCTTCCCAACATGGAGAGAGCACCATCCATGTGGATTCAGATGCATGATTTCCATGACAAATGAGAACCTAAGTAACTATCAACATCATCAAGTAAGTCTTGGCCTTTTGCTGTTTTTGTAAGTGGTTTGCAAAATAAAAACGGTTCAGTGATGTCTCCATTTGAATGCTGAATGTTTTTCCATTGATATCAGTTGTCTCGTCCAACTGGATAGCAAAAAAAAAAAAAAAAACTTCTTTAATGTTAGTCATCAATGTGAATCACCGTCTTGAGATGTGCCTTATATACACCAACTAATCTAACACAGGAATGTTCAAAATCTCTTTTTCATTTTCCTTGCCAACATAATATTTACAATTTTATAGCATGCTGGTAAAATTAGTGACTTAGCAATTGTATGTGATTTCATCTTTTTTGTCACAATCTTAGCAGTGGCATAGCTTGCTTCTTGAGCTTTTTCAGAAATAGTTGTTTTGGTCAGTTATTTAGCCTCACATGCTTGATCAGCTATAAGACTTTTAAAATATTCACTTGATTTCTTGCATAAATGTGAGTGCTTTATGTGAAAGTGGCTTTTCAGCTTACTTGGAACAATACTGGTTTTCTAATGTCTCACCACCTGGCTGCTTTTCTCCAGATGAAATGAATCCAAAAGACAAATAGTCTTCATTATACTGACATACAACATTTTGACCTAACTCTAACAGTACCAGGTGTGTTTGTATCAGCAGTTGACCACTATACATGAAATTACTTTGTGTCTCATACAGGTAATGAACAAAAAGGAAACAGCGATACAATCAAGTAGCTAGAACTACCAAAACTAGTGCAAGCTACTTGATTCATTGTCAGCATCTAAATTAGGTTTTTTTTTTTAATTATAAAAGTCCATCTAATAACCCAAAAATAAATAAAACAAAAATAAAATAATTAAATTCACAAATAAGAAAATAACTAAAATGAAATAGCAATAATAAACAAAAAAGCATTAGCTCAAACTCACAGAACGACACACTAAATCTGAACAACAGCTGATTGAAGACTGACACTGATGACATGACAAGGATGAAAGGTAAAGCAGTAAAAATGCATTGCAGAGTTACACTGAGTGACTGCTTTATTATGATCCCTCCCCATTTAGGAAAATAGACCATTCCTGAAGACTTCAGTCATGTTGCTGCAGTTTGCTATATAAATTAGGCATTTAATGGTTTTGTTTTTTGTGTTTGAGGTGTATGGGTAAAAGGTATGACATTGAGCATGGTATGATTGTTGGTGCCAGTAGCTCACAAATGTCTACTCTTCTGGACTTTTCACACACAACAATGTTTAGAATGTTTTGTACCTGGAGTAGTGTAATAACCAGACAACTTCAAGCCAATGGGAGTCCTGTGGATGGAAACACCTCATTGATGCATGAGGTCAGAGAAGAATGGCAAGGATTGTGAAATGTGACAGGAGGACTGCAATGAATCAAATCACAGCTCAGTACAACAGTGGTGGTTAGAACATCATCTTGGAGTGCACAGTTCTTTGCACACTGTCACGGATGGGGGGTATATTACAGTAGCAACCATCCTGGGTCTCAATGCTAACAACAGGAAGATACAGCTTCAGTGATTGCATAATCACCAACACTGGACAACTGATGACTGGAAAAATGTCACCTGGTCTGGCAAGTCCCAGTTTATACTGTATCATGAGTGATGGCAGCATGAGGCCATGGACCCTTGCTGCCAAGTAGCAACAGCTTAGGCTCATGGCAGGGGTATAATGGAGTGGGGAATGTTTTATATTCACACAGTATGTCCCCTGATACCAGTTGAACACCACCTGAATGCCACAGCCTATCTTAACATTGCCGCTGATCATGTCCACTTATTCATGGCTGCAATTTATTCATTGTTAAATGGTTACTTCCAGCAGGACAGTGAACTATGCCACAAAGTGCATAGCATGCTGAAGTGGTTCAAGGAATGTGACAATGAGCTCCTTTACTTATTGGCCAGCTCAGTCCGTAGACCTCATCCCAACAGAGTGCCTCTAGGGTAAAATGGAATGAGCAGTTTGCAGCAGCAAAGTGCCACCATCCATTCTGCAACAATTGGGCAGTGTCATTGTGATACTGTGCACAAACATCCCAGAGGAACATTTTTTGACTCTTAATTGAATTACTGTTCCAGAGAATAACAGGCTATTCTTAAGGCAAAAGAAGGCCCCACTCATTAAATGCTGCTCCTAATAAAGTGGCAACTTAGCGTGGTTTGGGATAGAGAACAATAGGGGTGGAAGTTCTTGGATTCTTACTATAATCTATAATGACTTTTTTTTTTATTAAACTATTATTGTTTTCATTCTTATTGGTTTTTTATGAAAAATATATAGCACACTTCTAGAATTTACCTCTTTTTTTTTTCTCACTTCTCTTCTACCTTCCACCAAACTTCTTAAAATAATATACTGGGTAAGTTTCTTTTCAGAGTAAACATATGATGTCTGTTCCTAAGCTGTATTATGAATGCATCTAAATTGCTATTCAATAAGTATTATATCCTCCTAGATAAAGAAATTAACTGCTAATTTAGACACACCTCTCAACATCATGGCACTCTCATTTCACATACATATGAACTAATCCACATAAGTAGATTTATTCTCTATTCATAAACAGTGAAAATCACTGCTGTATTCCCACCTTGTAGTCATCAACTTTAGTGATACTCTGCTTCCAGTTAATCTGTTGAAAACATGCTCATAGCTAATGAATCTAACTCCCACAAGATCAAAACTGCATGGGTTTGACAAAAAATATATTTTTGTTTTTCATCCTTATTATACCCAGACATAAGTAAACAAAGGGTATTTTTAGACCCTTTATATAGAAAGCAGTTGACCACTATACATGAAACTTTGTGTCTCATACAGATAATGAACAAAAAGAAAACAGTGACACATTTTGATTAATATGGCATTGGTCTGCTATGGCGTCTAGTACAGCCCGTATTTTTCGAGGGAGAAACTCTGTCAGTGCTTGGAACTTGACAGGAGGAATTTTACACTATTTGTCTGACAGAAACTGGATCAGTTCATTGGAGGTGGGAAACATTGCCTGAGAACTTGCTCCAAAATGTTCCATAAAGGTTCTGTAGGATTTAAGTCTGCAATTAGAATGGCCATGGCAGACAACACTTCACCATCATGATCTGCAAATCACTGGGTGACCACATTTGCTCAATGAATTGGAGCAGTATTCTGTTAAAGTGTGACTGGTTGTGTAGGAGAAAAGTGTGTCAACATGGGATGAAGATGATCACTTATGATTGAAAGCTAATGTGCAGCATCCACTTTACCTTCCAATACAAGTGGACCCAAACCATTACAGAACCACTAAAACCTTTCACAGTTGGAAACAAGCACTCTGGCTGGTAAACTTCCTTCAGCTGATGTCACACATATATTCGTCCATTTGCAGCAAAAAGGCATGAACTTGGATTCATCAGACCATGTCAATAAGTATTATATCCTTATTGGCATGACCTGCATGGTCATGCAGACATGACCATGGACTCCACTGTTGTGTAGTCCACTACCTGTGATTTTTGCACCACTGGATGCAATGACATCCATTGACAGGAATGATCAAAGGCTTGTGTAAGGCAACCCGACCATGATATCCAACTCTGCGTAGTTCACTGCACAGAGTTTTTGTGGAAATGGATTTCTCACAACTGGTGTTGAATTTTTCACACAATTGCTCAGTAGTAGCTGTCTAGTTTGTGTTGTACAGTACGCTAATGCCCAAACGTACCTCTCTTGCAGTAAGCGCTTTCGTCCACTATTACATTTCGCTGATGTTTGTCCTGTCGACTACCATAACCTTAGAGACTGTTTCTCAACTAACATGTGCAATTTCAGTTTTTCTGTCACAGATGCAGCTGCCAGCCTAGTTCCAGCAATCACACCCCTTTCAGAGTCACTGAGGTCCTCTTTGGATTTCATTCTAACATGCAATAATCAGCAGCAGACCTGTTTGCCTTTATACACACATTCCTAGGAATGTCATCGATATCACTGACTTAGCTCCTCCTTTATGCAAAAGAATTGTTTTGCCTTCCTTCCCTCCATTCCCTTGAGACTGACAGGGCAGAGACTTAAACAGCCTAGCTTAAGGCATTCTTTTGAAACAATAGTTGATGTTGTGTCTAATCCTGCATTTCTTGTATTTGCATTGTATGTATAATTTGTTTGCATTGAGATTTTGCAATATCCTACGTACCTCCACTTCATCAACCTCTGTCCTCGCATCAGGTCCTGTCACCTCTGTTATCATATCCTCACTTGGATGATATAGCCTTGCAAAGTGGTCACTCAGTAGCTCAACTGTTTTGTCTGCCGCTATCACCTCTATTCCATCAGCACTCATTAAAGTCATCTTTCCGTATTCATTCTTCTCCTGCTTGCCACATAACGAAAGAACTCTGGGATTTCCTTTGTCCTCTTTGACTAATTTCTTCTCATAATATGATTTTGCCTTCATTACCATACTGGTCACCTTTTAGCCTGCACCTTATATATTGTTCATGAGCCTAATCAACTTTCTCCTTATATCTCCTTTTTGTATGAGTTTTTATGTTCTGTTTTGTTTGAATTAAAAGAAAGAGCACAATAGTTTCTGTAATTTATTTTACAGTACAGGGGTATTATTACAGCATTGCAGTATATGATTTTTGCCACATGAGCCATTATAGTATTATTATTACTGTGTAAGCGCTGTTCATCAGGGATCCGAGTTACATACAAATCCGACCTAAAGATGTTCTCAGGAACGTATCTCATCCGTAACCTGTGGACGGCCTGTATTACTCATCTACCTCATTCCTAGTTGATTTAACCTCCTGACCTTGGATATACTGTTTGATATTGCTTCTTCCAGGCAGTAATCGCTAGGAGGGGCACTTTTTTGGGGGGAGGTTTCGCGTGAGACAATTTTATTTGTAAACAATTATTTTATGTATGTTAAATTAATATTTTTTATTACTTAATAATTAGTTTTTAACAACTATACAACTAAAATAAACAAAATATAAATATAACAAAACTTACATTTCCCTATCATATAGTACTATAATTCAAATTCTTAAAAATAAAACGCATGGTAAGGCGATTGCTTATGACTGTGTCTCAGCAGCAGGCACCGCACAGTCAGTACACATTTGTTAAAACGTATTCTTTTTTTTTTTTTTTTCCTTAAATTTTGCGTATAACTAAGGCCATCGATAGGGTTTTAGGATCCCGATAATAATATTTCTGCAGTTCCCTATTAAAGCTAAGGTTTTGCTTAACCCTTTTGATGCGTGTATAAAAATTAACAAGCATGATTCCGTTTTTACCCTAAAAAAAATGCTAAAATGCCTGATTCGTCATTAGTTTTTTTTTTTTTTAATCTTTTACACATATCATTTCGGTTGTTATTGAAACTGTTGAAAACATATTTGTTGTATTCTTTATCTATGGTTAGTCTAGAGCAGGGGTGGGCAACCCTTGGCATGCGTGGCACGCCAACGACTTTTTTTTTTTACGGCACGCAACCTGGGCTCACCTTAAAAATTAAATAAATAAATAAATACATTTCAAACATCTTCGCTGACTTGTATATTTTAACTTAATATAATACAATTTTATTAAGTACAGCTATGCCAAATAAAAATGCAATAAAGAAGCAAACCCCTACCAACTGTTTTAGTAGTAATAAGAAACAAAGATCCTATTTACAAGCCATCTATCTCCGCGATATACTGATGCACAAGTTTCGTCTAGTTCAGTTGTTGCATCATTCGCCAGGCAGCCAGACGTAGCATGACTCCTTTACCATCATTTGATATATCGTTTCGTGTTTCGTAAAGAACGTATCCATTTTCTAAAGTATGCATATATGTAGATTTGGATTTTATTAAATCGTAAGGCATTAAAATATGGATTGAAAGTATTTGAAGGGTACAGGGGAAAAACAACTTCAGTCAAATTTTTGTGAATTCAACCTAATGCTGCCATCTGTTGGGGATTAAAGGAAGGTTTCATCTCATAAATACGACTTTCTGCATAAACAACCTCAGTCCAGACAAATGAACGGAGAATATTTCTTAACCTTGGAAAGAACACCCTCAGTCCGAGCAGTTGTATGGAAAAACAACTTCGGGTCCAATCACATCAACTATTATCACTATTGCATCAGCCATTTTTTTGTTATCAGTGGTTTGTTGAATCACTACTAGTTTTGATTATAGTTTTACTGTTTTGGTTTTAAGTATTTTAATTGTTTTTTAATAATAAAAAGCAATGTGAAAATGATAAGTGATTATTCTAATAGTTGTAATGAAAATGAAGCTGATACTAAAGAAAAACTCAAAGAAACGAAAAAAGACAGATAGGACTAGAGATGTAATGAAAATTCTTAGCGCAACAACGCACGAAGTTGGTCCTGACTGTTTATGCAAAAGGTATCGTTGTTTCGAAACTATTCCTGATGCCGAACGAAAAAGAATTATTGATTTTAACTTATTAGGGAACTATAATGACCAAAACTCTTATTTAAGTGGACTAATTACAATCCTTCCCGTAATGAGAAAGCGTCCTAGAAAAGGAGTTAATGCGAGGGTGAACACGGCTTCATTTGCTTTTCGTGTCAGATTACTGCAAGGCGGTGATGAGGGGAATAGCGAAGATGTCAGAATTTGCCGTAAAGCATTTATTTCTTTGCATGGTATATCTGAAGAACGAGTGAAGAGGATTAAAAACTTTGATAAATACTGGTCAGTCACCTAAAGATGGGCGTCGTAAACACCTAAACAGACTCCACAAAATTTCAGAAGAGACTAAGAACAAAGTTAACAGTTTTATTAAAAGTCAGGGGACGAAAATCCCATTATTCGCTAAAAGAAACCCAAAAATTATACCTTTCAGAGGATTTGAATATTTCAAAAGTTCATTTAATGTACATACAAAATAATCCAGAAAATAAAGTATCTTATGAAACATTCCGATGAATTTTTGAAAATAACTTTAATATCCTTTTGGTTATCCTAGAAAGGATACATGTAGTAGGTGTGACCTCTTAAAGGGGGAAATTTCCGTTTTGGAACAAAAAATTAAACCTTATGCTGATTTAGATGCGTTGAAAGAAATCGCAAATCAGAAAAAGCAAAATGACACACAGTATAAGGTACATTTGACAAAAGCAGAACGTTTTTATTCCTTAAAGAGACTATCGCAAACGTTCACTTAAAAATTCAGCTCTCGAAGCTGTCGCGATGGATTTTCAAAAAAATTTGCCTTGTCCAAATATTACAACTAACGATGTATACTACAAACGTCAACTTAACTGCATAAGCTTTAACATCTATATTCTTTCAAATTCACGATCTGTATTTTATACTTACGATCAGTCAATCGCAAAGAAAGGAGCGGATGATGTTTGTTCAATGTTATTCCATTTCGTGTACAACATTTTGCCTTTAGATGTTAAAGAACTTGTAATCTTTTGAGACTCGTGCTGGTCAAAATAAAAATTTTACTGTTTTCCGAATGCTTCACTTTTTAGTAACAAAAAAAGAAAGATTTGATGTTGTAAAGATGATATTTCCTATTAGAGGGCATTCTTACTTAGAATGTGATAAAAAAAATATGGGGTTGTTAAACCAAAAATCTTACACCGAAACTCCGGACGACTGGAGAGAAGTTTTACGTATCAATCGAGATAAACCTATACCTCTTGAAGTGATTGACTGCGGAAAGGATTTTGATTTCCAAAATCGCGAAATGCCCTTTTCCCACGAGACCAATTCGTATGCTGCAAAATTTAAAGGACAAAAAACTTACAGCGATATTTTACAAGTCGGCTTATTCCGGGGCCTATGAAAGTGCATCTATTGTAAAGAAAACTATAAAGAATCAGAAGAATAAAAAAATAAATAACAGAGAAACTGCGCTACAGAGCTTATGCACTGCCAAAGTACCCATAAAGTTAGCGAAGTATAACGACTTACTCCACCTGTCTCAATTTTTAGAGTAGCCAAATTCAAAAAAATTTTACGAAGACTTGCTGTATAATGATGCTCCAGAGGGTGGCGATGACGACAACGTTGATGACCATCCAATAGATGATTGAAATTAATGATTATTTTAAAATTACAATATTTTAACTACTTAAATTTTTATTACTTTTTACCATATTTCATTTTTTGTGTATTATTGCTTACTTAATTAAGAAGCACTTACCAACTTTTGTTAGTATAATAATTCCCTTAGTACCTATTATCTTTAAAACAAGGGATGCGATCTGATCATTATTTATAAATTAAATAATTAATTAAAAATCAGATATTACCAATCCGATTAATAAAAAAATGTGCATAACAACCATTTTTTTATATAGGCACCAACTTAGCCGGAATTTTAGCATGGAAAATCCACTTCAGTCCGGCCATTTCGACAAAAAGGCCATTATTTGCCATTTTTTTTTTAATTTTTAAGTACTATTTAAATTAATTATGCTTAATATACATGAATGTATCATATATATTATTTTTTTATTTTGTTATGCTATGTTTACTTGCATTTTGACAACAAGGAAAATTTAATTACGTTTTTTTTCTGAAGTCAATATCGTTGACTGAAGTTGTTTTTCCCGTGCACCCTTCATTTATTGTCAATTAATATGTTTAACTTATTAGATATAAAAGCAAATTTCCTTTACATCGGCATAAACATACCGTATTTACTCGAATATAAATTGCACTTTTTTCCCCAAAAATTAAAGCTAAAAATCGTAGTGCGAGATAATATATGTGGGGATTTTCGGAAACTCAAGTTTTCAGTTTTTTTCCGTAAAATCCCCGCATATATCTCGCCCCACGATTGCTATTTCCTGCCTAGAGAGCAGCTTCCTTGTGTGCATCCTACCCAAATAGCACCGTCTTCTTTCCCATTATTTCAAGCAAAACTTACTAGTAATATACAAGACTTAAGATATTTAATGAACAATCCTTCATGAATGACTAATGAACAGATGCTATGGTACTAGGCCAGTAAAGATAGAGCAGCTATGAAGATGTGCATATGATTGATGCGGTATTAACAAAAGATCGCGCGAGTCAAACAAAAGCAAGCCGACGATTTTTGAATTTAAATGTTAATTCCCTTCAACCAAATTCAATATCTGAAACAGCCATAAAAATATTCACTATATATTTTTTAGTTTTAACATGTTTACGAATTTCAAACCTTTCCGTTTATTTTTATTGCTGCCTTGGTTAGAGCTGGGGGGTAGACTCCCGCACATCTAGTTTTTAAGTTTTCGATACCGTGTTTGCCGGTGCAACATATGGTTTTGTTTGAGTCTAAATAACAGTTTCTGTTGGAAGGGAACATGTAATTCATTAGTTAGTGCCATTTTTATCCTAGTTGTCTATTTACACTGTTTGTTGAGAAATATATTACACAGACTGCAAATGTCTGTACAGTAATACAGTAAAACAGTTCAGTGATACAGTAAAACGACCTGTTTTTATTTCTGTCTGCAGTCACTATTGGCTACTGGAGAGGGCATGTGGTTTACCACCGGGAGGCGAGTTACTATCGCCCTGAAACGTGTTTAAACTTCGTTTTTTTCCCTGTTTGAGGTATATGCGAAACTTTTCAATTTCTTTTTCCATAAAGTAAAATCAGGGTGCTAGTTATATTCAAGTAAATATGGTAAGTTACTAAATATATATGAAGAGCCAAAGGCTTCAATTCGGCGACATATAACTTGTTTAAGTTAAGGGATATTACATCCCATATTGTTTCTTAGCCGAATAAGATACTCAAAAGAGTTTCATGCCGAATATGGAAATTATTATTAAGAAATTATTAATATATATGCCGAGTATAGAAATAAGTTCACATTATGGGTAAATATCAAGAATAGTGATCAGAGCTTGCTCCACCTTTGCTATGAGTTGCCTCAGCTTGCATTACCTTAAGGGTCAATTGCTGCTATCCAGGTATTTGCTTATGCTTGGAATCGCCGAACTTTATATAATTTCTATATTCGGCATGAAACTCTTATGGTAAGTTATTTTTAAAGCCATGTGAAATGTATTATCAATATTCAGGATTATGAAGTGTTATCTGCACGTGAGTAGATTGCATGCATACCTTCTCTTTCATTTGCATGTATGTAGGTCGGATTATGATGAGATTTTCTGAGTCCAAATTATAATTTTTGTCAGTGTCTATATGTCTCTGTCCACATTTTTACACCTTTTTTTACATTTTTACATCTCTGTCCACATTTTTACATATATATACAGTATATTTATTTATTTGCTATCTGCTCTTTACAGATTGAGCAGAATGTCACAACCACCAGCAAAGAAACATAGACATTCAAATAAAAAGAATATTAGACAATTGAAAGAATACTTGACTGAAAAATTTGGCATGATTAAGAAAGATAACGCATTATGCATTTTATGTTCCGAATCAGTTGTTTGTAAGACTTCTTCCATAAAGAGATTTTGAAACTGTTCATAAGAAATTAAATAATAAAAGTGAGCAAGAACAGAGAGAATTAATTTTTTGTGAACTGAGCAAGACAAAAAAACAGTCCGATACGTTGACGAAATTTATTTCAGGTAGACCTAGTCAGCGCCGCGCCAACCCGAGGGTGCACCGCACCCGGGCAGCAGAAACATTTATTTTATGTAGCTAATATCTAATTTGGATTATACAATGCAGTATAATCATTAATAGTAATAATATTCATTTCTTGTATATCCTACATCGTAAAAATTAACTAATATAATATTATTAATAACCCTTATTTTTAGATGTCAAACGGGAGAAAAAGATTTCTGGAGCAGAATATAGAAAACGAAGAGCACAAAGAAGAAAATGTAAAAAAATTTAGTTCCTATTTCCAATTATTTTGCATCTACATTTTCATTTACAGACAAATCTTCAGTTGCTTGAGAAAATTTTGAAGATTCCTCTTCTGCCATTCATTTAACTGAAGATGCTATAGCTGCTAAAAAACGATGCTTAGAAAATTCATCTTTCACTTCTGAAGCTCTCAACAGCTCACTCGGTTCACCTGAAGAAAGGTGACAAAATCGTGTGCACTACAAGTATAACAACTGAAAACTCATGAATTCTATCCTTGAGCATGATTTTGATGACCTTTAAAGTGGCCTTTAAAAATAACAGATAATCTCAAAATGATTCTAATAGATGTTGGACCAAAACAAATATATATTGATTTTCCAAAAGATGAAAAAAAAAACAGATCATTTTTAGCAGATTATTACTATAAACGATTAAGTAATAACGAAAAAATACGCAGAAATTGTTTATTGTATTTTAAATGCAAGAATTCCAGAGGCGAGTGACTAAGATGATAGCAGGTCTATGGAATGAACCATATGAGAACAGGTTGAAGATTTGTGGGTTGCAGAAACTAGTTGATAGGCGGAAAAGGGGAGATATGATTGAGACATTCAAATTGCTAAAAGGATTCTATAGGATTAATTCAGATGATATTTTTGAGATCAGGACTGGTGGTGGGAGAACTAGGGGACACCAATGGAAGCTGGGCAAGAGCGTGGTTAGCAGGGGTGTTAGAGCTGGGTTCTTTACTTTTAGAGTGGTAAATGAGTGGAATAAGCTGCCAGAGTCTGTTGTGGGTGCTATGACAGTGAGCGAATTCAAGGCAAGGTATGATAGATACTGTGAGAATGTTGAACAGCTGTGTGAACATGATGTTTAGGGCCTCCCTCGATGAGTCTAAGGACTCCTGGAGTAGCCCGTGGTAATAATAATAATAATTCAGTATATTGTTTTCCTTGTAAACTTTTTAACGATAAAATTAATGCGTTCAACGATGCAATTGGTTATTGCGATTGGCAACATTTATCGAGAACATTAGAGCGCCATGAAAAAAGTGAAGCACATATCAAATGTTACAAGTCGTGGATCGATTTAAAAAAGTCATTTATAAATAATAATACAATAGATGCGGTAAATGAACAATTAATAAAACTAGAAAAAATCGTTGGAAATCGGTAATAGAAAGGATTATTTATACAGTTCAATTTTTAGCAGGACAAAATTTAGCTTTCAGAGGTAACAGTAATAAACTTTTTGAAGATAACAACGGTAATTTTTTAAAATTAATATAAACTAGCAAAATTCGATAATGTAATGGCAGATCATATAAGTCGAATACAAACCGATAAGGAAAAACTGCCACATTATTTAGGCGAAGAAATGCAAAATGAAATAATTTCAATAATAAGAGAAAAAATAAAATCTAATATTCTTAAAATGCTAGAATTAAATATTACGCTAGCATTTTAGACACCACTCCAGACGCATCTCACGAAAATCAATTAAGTATTGTAAGATTTGTTTACCTCGATAATGACAACAAGAAAATAGAAATCAGAGAACACTTTTTAGGATTTTATTCAATTACTAACTCAACAGGCGAAGGTTTAACAAATTTTGTTGTAGATTTTTTGCAATCAGAAAATATAAATCTTTACGATTTACGTGCTTAAGCATATAACGGGGCAAACATGAAGGTCAAAAATCAGGGTTTCCAAAAGAGAATATTAAATATGAACGTGAGAGCGTTTTACGTACCATGTGCCTCTCATACGCTTAATCTAGTTGTAAATGATGCTGCAAGCGTTTCTTCGTGAAATAGCAATTTTTTTTTTTTTTCATTAATTCAGGAATTTTTTTTTTTTTCTAAATCTGGCTATCGTTGGAAACTTTTAAAAGAGGAATGCGCAAGTTTTACTGTAAAAAAAGTTTGTGATACGAGATGGTCAAGCCGCATACACGCTGTAAAAGCTTTAAGGTGTAATTTAGAAAAAAATATACGATGCTTTATGCATTTTATATCAAGAGATAGCGACACAAGGAACGAAGCTGAATCATTATTATTAAAAATTAAATCTTTCGAATTCATATGTTCTCTTGTTATATGACACCAAATCTTATCGAAAATTAATGTCATGAGTAATTTGATGCAAAAAATATTAAAAAAACCTAAAAAATTATTTAAAGGATTGTAGAACAGATGAGGCATTCAAAAATATGTTAGGGGAAGCAACCGAAATTGCAAATACAGTGGATTGGGATCCAATTTTTCCTTGTATGCTAGTAGTTAGACCTCGGAAAACAAAAAGATTATTCTTGTATGAAAGTGAAGATGAAGTTATTGAATCGCAAGAACAAAATTTCAAAGTCAATTTTTATTTAGTTATAAATTATATAGTTATTTCAAAAGTTGATTAAAGATTTACATTATTGAATGAACATAAATGATGTTTTTGAATTTTTAAATGACATTTATTAATTAAAACCAATGGAGAAAAAAGAAAAATTAAAATATTGTAAAGATTTGGTGATAAATATAAAATCCTTGAAATTATGCGAGGAAATAAAAAATATTTAATCTATCTTAATCCGAATATGAACGCATTTTCAGTACTTGAGTATATATATTTTCGAATGATCTTCTTAGTGTTTTCCCCAATATGTCAATAACACTAAGAATTTATTTAACAATACCTGTGACTTGCAACTGGCGAAAGATCCTTTTCAAAGCTGAAAATTATAAAAAATCATCTCCGCAGTACAATGACAGGATAGACTCAACATTTAAGTCTTATTAGCATAGAACATCAAATTGCTACTAATTTAGATATGGAGGATATAATAAATGATTTTGCTACAAAAAATCACGTCAAGTAAATTTGACATAAAGGCATATGCAATTAATCTTCGTTTATATTAGGAAATAATTGTTGTTCTTTTTTGCTTGTTTTTGAAAAAATGTTAAAAATAACTATACGAAACTATGTATTCTGTGTTTTTAATAAATGAGACGTAACTTTGGGTTAGCATAAATTGTTATTTTATTTATTGTAGTAAATGCTACGTGCAGTTTCTTTTAGTTATTTTTTTAAGGAGCGGCAGATAAAAGTTTGCACCTAAACGGCAAATACCCTTGGCGCACCCCTGGGCCTAGTTCCAACTTAGTTGCTGTTAGTTTTGAGGTTTCAAAAGTTATTGCCCAACATGGAAAACCACTCAGTGATGGGGAGTATAGTGCTCCTTTCCTTTTTGACAATCTTTCAGAAAAGGTAAAAGTTATTCAGCACATTAAAGAATTGTCTGTGAGTAGAAAACCAATTATAGATAGGATACTTAAGTTGGAAAGGAATACAGCAGAACAATTAACAAAAGTTTGGCTTCATGTAAGTTCTTTTCTATTTGTGTTGATGAAAGCATAGACATTACAGCATCAGCTACGCTGGCAATCTTTGCTCGATTTTGTAGGGATGACGAAGTATGCGAAGAGAGGATTAACCTTGTAACACTACCGGAGCGTATCAGTGGGGGTTGAAATATGTAAAGCAGTTATGAACGAATTATCTATTCGGCAAATTGATATTTCAAAAGTGGTATCCGTCACAACAGGTGGTGCACCCAGCATGATTGGTAAGGAAGCAGAATTTGTAAATTTGTTTGCAAAACAAGGTTTTTCTCCCCAGTTTATATGGGATTTTTTCTCCCGCAAGCAGGCAAACCGGCCTTGAGAACGTAACGCTTCTACAGACATAGGATACATGGGGAGTCATAGGCCAATCATCTTATCCTCGTATAACGGTTGCGGTTATAAGGGTTGGTCATAGGTTTTCATTGCATCATACATGAGGAGAATTTATGTGCAAAATCGGCCTTAAGGAAAAGTGATACAAACAGTAATCAAGGTTGTTAATTACATTTCTGCACGTGCTTTTAATAAAATACAATTTCAGAATCTATTGAGTGAGGTGGATTCGGTGTTCAAAGGACTAATAATGTACAATGTTCGTTGGCTTAGGCGAGGTCTTGTTCTGAAACGATTTGTTGAATGCCTGGATGAAATAAATCTCTTTTTTGACTAATCAACAAATGTCTTGTAAAGAAATGTATGACATCGTGTGGGTTTGTAAACTGATGTTTTTTTGCAGATTTTTGCAAACATTTAAATGACTTGAACCTTAAACTGCAGGACACGAAAACATCTTCAAATAAACTTGCAGATGTTTTCGTGGATAAATATGGAGGATTTTGAAATGCAGCTGATTGTTTTTCAAAATGCTCTCAGAGTAGACTTGGAAAATATTGAAAAGGAGCGATTAGAGACGGGAGTAACCGAAGTGGGAAAAAGAGGTATTAAGAACTTAGAATGCTATTCCCGACACTTTTGTATGTTTAAAAACCCTTGCAACAACATTATTATCCATCTTTGCATCTACATATTCTTGTGAATCATTGTTCTCAGTGATGAACTTTGTTAAGTCTCGTAACAGGAGTAGCCTTACAGATGAAATTTGTAGCGCATGCATATCTCTACAGGTTACAAAATATAAACCTGATATAAATTATCTTCATTAGTGATGCAGCAACAGCAGAAGACTCATTGATGCTAAATAAATAAAATGTCCACTATTTTTCTTTCTCTAGTTTTGATTTGATGTTTTCTGCTAAAAATGGTAAAGATTAAATATATTATGTAGGTAAAATAACTTATCTGTAATTTTTATCTATTACTCGTAAGGGATTAAGAAGTAATACAATTATATCTTTAATTTTGTTTTCTTTTATTGTGCTTTAGTCAAGTAAAACGATTATGAGATTGTGCACCATAATATATTGGAAAATCTTGAAACAACTTATGTCTGACTGATCTTTATAAAAAATAAAAAATAAATTCAGAATTATTGTTTACTCATCCTGATGTTAAAAATTGCGTCTTTAAATTGTGCAGCTTTATATGGCAGCTAGAATTACACTTAAATGCAAATAAAAAATATTCACGCAACCAACAAGGTAGAAGGACTTTTAAGTAAAAATTCCGTCACTAATTTTAGCATTCATTAAATCTTACTTAACTTACAATAATCACTCTTACAATATTCTTTGATTTTACTATTCTAGTGTGATTTTTAATTATTTTAAAAGGTCTTCCCAATGCTAAAAAGACACCAAATAATGATATGTTCCCCAAAATTTCGATTGGCACGTGAGGAAATTTTTCATCAAAGATTTGGTAATTTTGGCATGTACCCTAAAAAAAGTTGCCCACCCTTGGTCTAGATTTAAGCAAATCTATCATCCTGCTGCTCGTTTGGGAATTTACGGCGATCAGGGAACTGCGGCGAAAACGCCCGCCAGTCTGAACAAGTGGTGACTAAGCCTTAGATTGTCAGAAATGCTATACGTCTTTTTGACTATTTTGTATTCGTGGTGTGTAGTGAGAAGGGCGGCAAAAGCTCTAGCTACGCCACTGCCTCCAGATGTTATGTCTTGACTGTCCCTCCCCCATGCACTGTGACCATCCTTCCCAAACCGTGTTCCGCGGAAAGTGAATAAGTGTTCCGTGAAAAATTATCAAATTTAATATGAGCCTGGAATGGTTTTAAATGCTGCGATAAGTTCGCAGTGATCTTGCTTGTGGTAGCACGTTTCTAGGAAACTGGGGCAACGCGTGGCAAAGGTGGACAAACTTCACATCACTTGCCTTAGTATCCCATAATACAAAGCACATCTCCTTGCGGACATGTATAATGGTATGCATTATGGGAAGGGTCACCACCAAGACCGGCTTCGACCTTTATTGAGGTCTCTTCAGTGGGAGGCAGACCCAGAGGTGATACCAAGGTTGAAGCAATGCAGAACTCATTTCCATATGCCAGTTGCCTAAAGGTATCACAGCTTATTATTATATTGCTCTGGATTAGAGAAAGATGTAGGAATTTTTTTTCCACTTGGTTAGACTATAAATTATATATTTCGCTTAATCCTTTATCCAAGTGTAAGCAAAGAGAGTTTGCACCTGAAGTCATTATCTGTTATCCACTATCAACAACAGATAATAACTGTTGATAGTGGATATCAACAGCCTGAATCCTGTATACTCATATGTCTCTAGAAACTATAGTATATCCCCATTAGGTCCGCAACCACTTTTACATCCTGAATTGGCTACGCCATTCGATATTGTTGCTTGAGAGAGACTAGATTCTCTATGTTTTCTTCAATCACACTGATTTGTCTCCATTAGACAAATGAGTGTGATTGAAGTGAGATTGAGTGTGATTGAAAAATCTTTTAACGCATTTTATTCCCCTACAGAGAGGAAGCAAGGCCGTTTTATCCCGTCGGTCTTTCGGAAACTAAGGGAGGAAGATTAATCTCCACTATTAGCCAATCAGAGATAGATGACTGGCAAGTTCAGCCAATCTCGTGTCCCTAATCCTAACATTGTTTATTTTCTGAAATGGTGTGGTTTCTACAGCCAGTTTTCTGGATGAAAACCTACTCGCCCATGTCAAAGATTGATTATCTGGGAAAAAGCTTAGAAAAAGTTTCTCTAGTCTAGAATTTGAGCTAGGTATATCTTCGTGTGGCCTATGCATTGATTGCAAACTGCTTACACTAAGCTACTAGAAATATTGTTTGATATCATTAAAGAATACTTCTTACTTCTGGTGATCGGTGCTAGCCAAAACAATCGATTCTTTCGCATTTCTTTTGTGCATTTTGACAGCATCACTAATATTAATTTTCACCACAGTGAAATTAGGTTGTGTTGCACTTGAAACTCATCATAAATGAAATGAAAAAGTTTTTTTTTTTTTTAATATTGAAGTAAAGTAATGAAAATGTCAACAAAAATTGGACAGAACCAATCTGTCTGTTGGGGACAAAAAAAAAAAAAAGAAAGAAAGAAAGAAAAGAAAAAAGCAATGTACTCAGCATTTCCTCTTTTGGTATAACAATCTTTATATGTAAAATATACTCCATGAATCACAAATTACAACATAAGAAAATATGAGAAACATTAAAATTTGAAACGTGTAAAGAAATAATAATTGATGGGGAACATCGAAGCTTTGTACGACTTTCCATCTAAATCTTTATCGGATTATCTGAAACTTCTCCAATATTATATCCATTCAAAGAAAGACCGCCAAACCTCTCTTTCCGTATAGTATCTGATAAAGTTTTAAGTACAATTTTGCTGTATATGACAGTGCATCCTATCATTTAGTCAAAGCACTAAAGAAATTATAAATTTTTCTTGTATAATGCTAAAAAACCTCATTGTTTCAGTATTGTTAAAGTTTAGCAGCATCAGCGATCACCCAATTCGTTGTCTGCGCGGTACAAAGAGTGCTCGAGAGTTAATATTTGATATGTGTCTCTGAATGCTGCTGTGTTTTCTTCGCATGTTCGCCCCGTTATCGCATCCTTTTCTCCGCAAATTTTTAATATCTAAATGTAAATCTTTTAATTTACCTAAGCGGTAAATGGATAAACGTACCTCTTAGGTAAATTAAATTTTTTAAACTTTCGTGTACGTTATGCCCAAATTTATTCTGAAGTAAAAACTCTCTTGAACAAAACATTTGGTAAGACATTAAAAAAAAATGCAAATAAAAACTAAAAAGTAAATACTTAGAGAAATGCATAAATTTTTCCTTTGATTCGTAAAGCCATACATTAAATTTTGAATCTACTTACCTCAGTGTGAATTAACTACACATTCACTGTGTGTTTAGCAATCAACAATTCGATTATGTATAAACAACGCCCAAATGTCACTTCATAATAGAGGTTAAGATGGATACACATGCGCGCCTCACGTCCTAACTGGAGAATGCTTGCTGCATGTAAATTAAAGTTGTTAGTAAGGTGACAGTCTGTAAAACGACGTCATGGAAAGCGCCCGCCACGTCCAGTGCTTCCAGCTCTATACTATACAGAGCGAAAAACAACTTGTTTTTGCTAAATTAATATTAAAAGTCTCAGTATTTATTACAATATATTTAATGCATATTCACATTTAATAAACGCTAATATTGAAACGTGCTGTTTTATTTTTTCTACTCACTTCAACGCCGCTTGAAGACGGCGCACCATGTGGTGCCGCTTCTACTTACCGTGTCAAGCCGACCATGCAGACCAACATTTACTATAAGCGGCAACCAATGAAGAGACTGGCAAACAAGCGCTGCATCTCTTAGTCACTAACAGCATATGTTATTGTCTGAAATAGTGTAGGTTATACTGTCGGTTTTATTGATTGAGATTACGGAACGAAAAACTCAATATCCGGGATATATATATAAGATCTAGAGATAAATACTTCTTATATATATATAAGAAGTATTTAGAGATTGACTAACTCGTGAGTAGGTCGAAGAAAGGTATATAAATAGTTCCTCTAGTTGGCGACAAGGCTAACTCTTAAGTCTATCTTCAGGCAGTCTAGCAGGATGTAACGCAGTACAGGCCTTCGTAATCTAAAAAAATAACTGCCTTTTATTCCACTATAGGGAGTAGGAAAGGCAGTTTTAGCCTTTCCTGACCCTTCATAAAATGAAAATTTCTATCAACTGAAATCCTGTATATATTACATTAAATTATTTATTGTAAAAATATTTATTTTTTTTTATGTCATAAGACAATATCATTGTGAGTGAAATATTACAGCAAAAGAAACATTTCACTTACTCCCTAGTTTTGTGTGATTCATGTTATTCCTGATGAATTAAAACAAAGTATTTCACTGAACTACTCAAAAGCAAAAGATACTAGTCGATAAGTTAGCTACATGACCAACCAGACCGGCGAATCGTATCTCATTAATACAAAAGACTATTTGTTGTATTTGTTAGTGGTTTTTATACTGGAAGAGTTTTATAGGATAGATGCAAGGAAAATGTTTCAGCACTTGGCTGGAGGGACCGGAACAAGGGGTCATTCCTGGAAGAATAAAGGTGTGGTTAGTAGAGGTGTAAGTACTAGATTTTTTTGCTTGGAGAGTTGTGAATGAATGGAATGGGTTGCCAGAATCAGTTGTGTGTGCCTGTTAATGTGTTCAAGTAGAGGTATGACAGATTGTGTAGATAGATTAGATATGCTGCGATGAGTTTTCGGATGCTGTGGAGGTATCCATATAATAATAATAAGACAATTATTAATTGGCATCTGGTGAAGAGAGGAAACTAAGTGTTGCCATCTCTCGATCCTTAATCCTAACACATATATTATCTGAAATATTGGATTCTATGGTCGATTTTCTTGGTATAAATATATCAATTAAAAAGGAAATTAATTTAAAATAAAATGCAATCTATTTAATACAGTTGAGAATAGCAATTTTCCAAACTTTAGAGATGATAAGACAGTCATTGCGATTAAGTCAGTAGAATTCTGAGTCCATGAAGTATGGCGCACTATCTTAAACAGACGTTCGTTAAAAAAAATTAACAGCCTATTTTTCTACCCACTACAGGGTGAAGGCCTCTCCCATCATGGGAGGTTTTTGGGCCTACTACTCCCATGGTGACCCAGTCCATATTGGGAGAAGACAATCACAAACATCATCCATGCCTACGCAGGATTCGAAGCAGCACCTTCTTGGCTGGAGAGCAGATATGCTAATCTCTTGATCAACAAGACCGGCTATTGGATCTATATAAAAGTTTGGTGTTTTCTGTCCAAGTGTTTTCAATTCTATCCTGTACCAGTTCAGATTTGAGACTGAACTGGTACAGGATGTAATTAAGTTGGATATTGCCTTGATGTTCAGAAATACATTTATTATCTGCTCTTCCTGACAGTCCATAGTAAGACAGGTTGCACAAACAAGGTGTTGGTTTTCACCAAATAACATTTATTTCATTCGTGAAAGTTTGTCCTTTGGAGAGATTAACGGATTGTGAATTTGGTTTAATGGGCCTGATTTACCACACAATCAGATAAGCCCTTGGTGTAAGTTATAGAAGGGTGTGGAATTCTTTCCTCATTGGAATCTATCTGGGAAAGTTGTTATTTTTTGTGTTATTCTTGTGTTGTACCATTTAGTAAATCTGTTTTTTTTTAATGTTTCCAGTTTTTGTTTGAGCAGCCATTTGAAAGAACAAATTGTGTATTCCCCTAGACATTAAGATTTTATGTCATACATTAAGATGGGTGTTTGGTTGATGTATTCTGAATATACCACCTTGTAAAAGTCAGTTTTCATTAAAGGAAACTAGAAATTGATCCATTTGGTTTCCATTTGACAGGTATGGACAGAAAAGAAATTTCTCTTTATGATTCTTTTTTTTTTTTATACTGCATAGCTCAGTAGAAGTGGCGTTTGCACTCTACGACTCTTCTTCTCACGACGAAAGACTTTAGTTCGAATCTAGTCGCCGACTAGAGGAACATTTTCTAAGCCTTTTCTCGACCGGTTCCCAGGTTTGTCGATCTCTGGTACGGGCAAGCTGTTCCCCCCCCCCCCGGAAACTCGGATTTTTTGTCCCGTAAACTCAAGAAAATCAGCCGTCGAACTCACACTATTTTCAGACACAAAAAATAGTGTTATGGTTAGGGATCACGAGATGGCGGCACATTCTAGCCGCGTTCTTCACAGTGTACCGATTAATTACTGATAGCCTTGGACCAGCTATCTTTTATTGGCTACTAATGGAGATTAAACTGCCCACTCGGTCTCCAAGAATTAAATAGGGCTAAATCGGCCTCTCCTAATCTCTATGCAGGAACAAAAAGGCTTTACCTGATTTTTTTTTGCTTTAATTAAATTTAAATAAAAATTAAGCTAACCTTAAGAATATTTTTAATGTCTTAAATCAGTATGGGTTCGACAGCTGATTTTCTTGAGTTTACGGGACGAAAAACCGGCTTCCCATGCCAGCGAGCGACTAACTCGGGGACCTGTCGAGAAAAGGCTTAGAAAATGTTCCTATAGTCGGCGATTAGATTCGAATCAAAGTCTTTCGTCGTGTGGTCAAACGCCACAGAGTGCAAACGCCAGTTCTACTGAACTACACAGACTCGTAAATATTCGGATGTAAATTGTTTATTTTTCGGGGAAAATTAATGGGTTTCTGGCTAGTTTTTATTCTAAATTGCCTGCAAACATGTCATCTATGTATCGTAGCTAAATATCCAGTTTTGCGTTGAAAGCATATATTCTTTATTTCAGGTGTTTTGAATCAAAGTTTAGATACAATATACAGGGTGGCCATAAAATAACCTTCCCTCTCTGGAGGAATCTGTAGCTAAAACCAGTAAACGGAATGTGACCAAATTAAGACTTTTGAAGGCATGGGGAGATGATTTCCACGGAAAAAAGATTTAGTACCAAAAGTCGCCGATAGGGGAATTTTGGCCCTGCAGAGCCGAAAACATGCGGATAATTACATTAAAGGCAGATAAATGAAATATTTCGACTAAAAATAATAATGTCGCTTACACGTTTCGATGGTATGGTGTGAGCGACAGCGCGTCACTCATTCCAGCTGGATATGTGGTGAGTTACAATGATAATAACAATAATAATAATTAAACTAAAACAACAACTTGCAAGAAACACAGAAATTAATATAGTGATTGAACTCACAGGAAATAATGTTTTATTCATCAGAATCAGGGTCCCCTGGACCACATACACGATTTTCAATGGGCTGACCTTCTTGTGTACAACAAATTGCATCCGGTATGCGACATGCTCTACAGCTGAGAGTAAGGAGTCGGATTGGATGTTCATAACAGCCTGTTTTATGTTCTCTTTCAAGACATGCAAGTTGGGATGCATATTGAGCACAATTCGTCAGTCATTCGAATAACTGACTGAACGTTCCCAATCCCTTTTTAAGTGGAATTGGTGGCGCTACTGTCACGTACGCACAGTAAAATTTGCATAATCCTTTTTACTTGCATTCAATGCAAATATTTGACTGCTTTCGGTTCCTCCTCCGCCAAAATTTCCCCCATCGGCGACTTTTGGTACTAAATCTTTTTTTTTTTTTTTCGTGGAATTCATCTCCCCATGCCTTCGAAAGTCTCAATATAAAATGTGGTCTCATTCCGTGTATTAGTTTTAGCTACAGATGCCTCCAGAGAGGGAAAGTTAATTTATGGCCACCCTGTAGTAAAGCAGCCAGCTAGGTTAGGTGGTGGTAGCTACCGCATACGCTGTTCCTTCCACCTGTTGGTATAGCGGATCTTTCCACATCAAATAACCAGATTTGATTGTGAATTCGAATATCTGAATGAAATTCTTGTTCTAGAAATTTTATTTTAGCAGATTGAGGAATATTCGTGGAGTGAGAGAGAGAGAGAGAGAGAGAGAGCCGATGTCATAACTCACTCATATCTGTAAAGGCAGTTCAGTGGCTTTTATTCTTGCACAAAATTCTGTGTAAATTTTTTTATAATCGAAGGAGCTGATTGACGTATGAGAGAAAAATGATATTTGATTGCCTATTGAATCTACAGTAGGTCTGAGTGGGCAATTTCATTTATATATTATTGGTGTGCTGTATATTCCGTGGAGCTTGCATCGTATATTCTGAGGGTTTTTTTAATAGTTCTTTGATCTATGGATGTCAGTTTATCCAATGACACTTGTTAAGTTTATTCAGATTACTTTTCAAGGATTTCTTCTAAATGAGAACATGTATACGGATCCAGGAGAAGGAATTCCATTTTATGTTCATAGGATTTTGAATCTAAAAATAGAGCGATGTTTCCTTTGTCAGCTTTTTTTAACAACTATATTGTTTTTGCCTTGTAAAGAATTCAGGGCTTTCAATTTAGATGGCGAAATAGTCATTTCCGATGTGATCGGGGTTCATATAAGGATGGTTAAAAGGAACTCTTCTAGCTTGATCATTGGAAAGATGACTGGTGTTATTTTCGATTTCCTGCCTAAAAGGCGTTAGCTGATTTTTTTTTTTTTAGCTGAAGTCCAAAATAGGAAGAATCTTTATACGTATAAATAAAAATAAATCAGTTACCGCCTTTTAATCCCCTTATAGGGAGTAGGCGAGGCTTTATACCCTATCTAGCTTTTGGAGACTGAGTGGGCAGTTCAGTCTCCATCTATATTGCTTAACCAATTCCGGTTGAAACTCGGAATTGGTTAAGCAATATAGAATGGCTTTGCTTTATGACATATTTTATGAACACCTGATGATGATTTCATAATCTAGGTGATTATTAATTTTTTTCTGAATAATTATGAGTTATTTTTTCCTGCATTTCTTTAAAAATGTGATTCTAGAATGTAGCGCATCTTGTTTTATTACAGCTTTTCTCTTAAGTTGCACTTCCATGCTGTAGAACCAACTTTCTTGTATATTTTTTAAATTATGGAAACTCCACAAATGTCACTATACAAGACTTAATATAATTTTATTTACTGCTTGTAATTCAAGTTGGTTTAAAAAAATCTTCTAGTCTCCAACTAGTGGGGCTAGATGGAGACTAGAAAGTTGAAACTTTCTAGCAGACTACGAGTTATTTGATTTTTGAAACAGGTTAGTATGAATTTCTTACAAGAAATTTTGAGGGAATTCTGTCAGTAGACATATAAATACAAAATTAATGACGGAAAATCTCACGTAAAACGATTTTTTAATAGTATAATTTTCACCTGTGTGTCACGGGCATCTTCAGTACGTTAAGCTCAAATTAAACAATAACTGACAATTCCAAAAAGTGCCACTAAGTAGCTAGTGTAAGAAAACTGAAAAGCTTAATAAAATTTCATTTCCTAACAAAAGGAAAAAAACTATATATACAATAAAAAGTTAGGGAAGATTAGCTGATTTGTAGAGTACTATTTCCAATAAAGGGGATAGATGTAAACAATCAGATCTGTTTAAGTTAGGAGATTGGAATAAAGTCTGACATATTTCTTTATAAAGCCGTTCTATGAGGAACCGACTTTTGTGAAGGACTCTTGTCTGGTTAAGAGAGCATCTTCTGCAAGTCCAAACTATTCAGATTTAAGGTACTGAATATAAGACTAGTGTTCTTCTAGTCGAATAGAGGAGATCTTCCTGTTTGTCCAAAATAAGATAATCCAAAAGAGCAAGGAATCTGGTAGACACCTGGATAATTAAGATGTGGAAGCTTGTCCTTAGGAGAAGTTAGAAAGGTTGAAATTTTTCTGACTGGTCGAAAGGCAACAGAAATATTCAGTGGTTTTAAAACTTTTGCCGTGTACATAAGGGATAGGAATGCGCGTTATTTCTTCTGTATTTGAAGAGGAAGATATTAAATCTACTCAAAGCTCTTTTCATGAAGGAATTCTTGTATCCATTAGATAGAAAGGAAGAAGAACTAAAGAACTGAAGAACTAAAGGAGTTCGCCTGATGAACCAGTGTTTTAATAGTTCCTGCCTTTTGATTGGGATGGTGATGAGATTCAGCATGGATATAATGGCAAAATCAAATATAATATATTTGATTTTGTAATACATTCTGACTATGTTTCCTTTAAAAATAAGTTGTATCAAGAAATTGAAGGAAAAGCAATGGGTAATTCTCTTTCTTCTGCTATCTCCAACTTCTTTATGGAACATTTTGAAGAACGTATCGTTGACAACATTTTTCCAGACCTACTCATTGGTTCAGATATGTCAATGACATTTTTGCTATTTGGAATGGCTCTTCTGATGAACTTCAACAGTTTCTCACTAAGTTAAATGCAGTTCATCCAAGAATCCAGTTTACCCTTGAAATAGAAACAATTAAGCAGTTAGCCGTTTTAGATCTTCTTATTCTTCGCCAGCCAGATGGTAAACTACATTTCTCAGTCTATAGAAAGAAGACTCATACTGGCCATTATATCCATGCTGAATCTCATAACCATCCCAGTCAAAAGGCAGGAACTATTAAAACACTGGTTCATTGGGCCAACTCTTTTTGTTCTTTAAACGATATCTTACAGAAAGAAATGCAATATATTACTTCTTCCTTTCTATCTAATGGATACAAGAATTGCTTCATTAAAAGAGCTTAGAGTAGTTTTAATATGTCTTCCTCTTCAAATACAGAAGAAATAACGTGCATTCCTATCCCTTATGTACACGGCATTAGTGAACATATAGCAAAAGTTTTAAAACCACTGAATATTTTTGTTGCCTTTCAACCGGTCAGAAAAATTTCTCGCTTCCTCTCTTTCTCACTTCTCCTAAGGACAAGCTTCCACATCTTAATTATCAAGGGGTCTACCAGATTTCTTGCTCTTCTGGATTATCTTATTTTGGACAAACAGGAAGATCTTCCTCTATTCGACTAGAAGAACACCAGTCTTATATTCTGTATTTACTCCACCCACGATATTTACTCCACTCTCCTAACTTAAACAGATCTGATGGTTTACTTTTATCCCCTTTATGGGAAATAGTACTTTACAAATCAGCTAATCTTTCCTATCTTTTTATTGTATATATAGTTTTTTTTTTTTTCCGTTGGGAAATTTTATTGACCTTTTTAGTTATCTTGCTCTAGCCACTTAGGTGGCGCTTTTTGGAATTTGAGCTTAACATGTACTTAAGATGCCTGTGACACATAGGCGAAAATTTATAACATGGGAGTTTTCCCAGAAATAATATACAGAAAATTTATACTATTAAAAAAATTCTTTTTACTTGAGATTTTCCGTCATTAATTTTGTATTTTTTATACCTTATAATGTTTCAGACTATAATTCAGGATATTTAGAAATATAAACAAATAAATATGCTACTGCTAAAGACTTTTGTTTCCCAGGCGCGATTTTAATCTCCAACTGGAGGAACTTTCGCTAAGCCTTTCTTAGACCGGTACTCGAGTTAGTCGATCTCTAGTATGGGCAAGCTGGATTTTTTCTCTCAGAAATTCCAGTTTTTCGTCCCGTAAAATCAAGAAAAACGACCGTAAAACCCACACCATTTCAGAGATTAAAATATTGTGTTAGGGTTACCACGAGAAGTCGACACTTGTCGCATCTGGTGATAAACGTGTAATAGCATTGGGCTAGGTTTCTCTGATTACTTACCATTGGAGATCGTGCCCAATGGCCACTCAAAAAACTAAATCCAAAAGTTAGATAGAGCTAAAAAGCTTTTTTTTTTTTTTGATTGCCTATATTTGAATGTTAGTTTTCTGAACCATGAGTGAAGGAAGTTGTCTGTCATATCCACCTTTTTGGTTGCCCAAGTAGTACTGGGAATTGGTAACGATGGACGTTGCCTGCCCTCTCATCTCAAAAAGTGAGGGCTAAAACGGCCTCACTACACCCTCACTATAAATCATGTTACAGGATTTATTCTTTTATAATTAAATTTTAAGGAATTTAATAAAGTTTTTTATAATTTATAAATCTACAGATATAGATACATTGTCGCCAAAAGTGACGCTAGCTCTACGTTGCCTTGCCCATATGACGCAGATACACGTCCACAACGCTATATATAAGCGTAAGCATGTATACCTTCGCAATATACTTGGCCATCAGGATGAGTGAACGAAGAGAGTCAATCCGTTCATTTGCTTCGAGACATTTCTGCGACATTGAACATGCCCCTATCTACTTTCAGCGAGGTTACTGTGAAGTTAAAACGTAATGAAACCACCAAACCCCTCCTCCAAACATCTAGGCCCAAGAAATTAACAAATCAGGAACAGCAAACTCTCAAGCCTGTTGAAACAGTAAATCGTCAGTCAGCTTTAGCAACCATGCAAACGACTTCCACATGAGCTCTAGAATGGATGACGGTGACAAATCTATTTGCCAAGAGGTGCTTACCCTTGAGTTTCCTGGTCGTGCTGTGACTCACAAGCCCTTGATTACACTTGCCAGTGTCTGGTGTGGTCTGAAATGATATATACAACACCATCATTGGAATGTGAATCAGTGGAAGAGGTTATTCGATTGACGTACCTGTATCAGACGGACGCCTTGTGAACGATAATTACAGGAATCTTTTGTTTCGATCGTGAAATTTGGAGGCGGTAGTATAATGGTATGAGCAGTTTTTCCTGGTTTGGACTGAGTCCATGGGTTTCTGTGTCTGGATCTTTAAATGCTGATTCTTACCATGACATTTTGGACCACTCCATTCTTCCCACACCATGGTAGCAGTTCAGAATGGGTAATATCCTGTATAAGCATGATAACGCGCCTGCTTATAAAGCAAGCGCTTTGTGATTTGAAGACATGGAGGTACACTTTCCAGCCCAAAGTCCTAACCCTCATCCCATTGAACATCTTTGGGATGAGCTGGAGAAGAGTTGCATGACAACCCCACTTGCCCAACTATCACTTGTCAATTGTTCTCCATTCTACTGGAGGAATGGAATTGAATTCTAGCAGCTGTTTACCTGAAATTAGTGAAGGGCCTTCCCCAAAGGGAAATGGCTGTAACAGCAAGAGAAGGTGGCCCGACTTCGCATTAACAGTAATGCTATAGCGATGGCAAATACAAACAGTTGCTGTCTAGATACTTTTGGCAACAATGTAGATGGAATTTATGCATACACACTGAGCATATCATTCTAGATTTTTTATTCTTGAATAATTTTGTAATCATTTTAGTAAAAGTGTATTTTTTGTAATTATTACTCTTATAGTTAAACATAGAGCTTGTAGCAACGGGAGGTGGCTTTTGCATTCCATAGCGCTAGGCCACGAGAAATTAGACCTGGTTTAGATTCTAGTCATGAACTAGAGGAACTTTTTTGAAGCCTTTCTTCGACCTTTACCCAATGTTAGTCAGAGGAAAGCGTGTTAGTTTTTCCGGAAATTCCGGATTTTCGTCTCATAAACTCAAGGAACTCGTCTGCAGAAACCACTCCATATCAGACATAAATGTAGTATAAGGATTAGGAACCACGAGAGAGCGGCACTTGTCAACCGTTTTTCACTGGATGCAGTTTATATTAGTGATAATCTTGGGCTAACTACCTCTATATGGCAATCATTGGAAACTGAACTGTTTCCTCAGTCTCCACGAGTTAGATAGGGCTGAATGGCCTTGCCTTCTCCTCACAGGAAAAATAAAAGGCGTTTGTATCCACAGAGTACTTGTTCTGCCGATTAGAGGAATGTTTTCTAAACCTTTTTTTTTGACCGGTTTCCGAGTTAAAACCAGGGACGAATGCTGGTCTTGAAATTCCCACTTGCTCTTGTTATCATTCAGGGAGTGAGAGGTGATTTGAAATTTATATTTCAAATAATCATTGAAGTCTAATTAGCTGAATAATGAATTACTAACCATTTAAAACCATATACAGTGGTACCTTGAGATACGAATTTAATTCATTCCGTGACCGAGCTCGTAAGTCAAAATGCTCGTATCTCAAATCAATTTTCCCCATTGAAATTAATTAAAATGAGTTTAATTCGTACCAGCCCCCAAAAAACCACTCCAATTTTTTTATAATAATATATTTATAATGAACAAATTTTATATACAAACAAAATAAAACCCAATACACTACATACATACATGTAAAAGAGAATCTAAAGAAATAAACAGATGTTGGCAGAGCCGATTAGCATATGGTATTAATTTTTTCTTTCACTTCACTTTTGCTTAACTTAATTTTCATCTTCACTATTTTTTTTTTCTTTTTTGCCACAGGGCGTTTCAATAGAAACCTGTCCAAGGAGCTTTGTTTCCTCCTCCCTTTTAGAATGTTTCTGAAATGAGTTAGGCAAGTGTCATTAAATAGCACCGCTGCACGACCAGTTGCAACTTTTTCAGGATGTTTCTTTTCAATAAAGTCCGAAACTTTTTCCCACATTGCCAACACTTTCTTTATCTCAGTTGAAGAGATAACCTCCTCATCCTCTGCAGTTGTACCAATCTCCTGCAGAACCTCCGTATGTTGTTACGTGTGTAGTTCTGTCAACTTCTCCGTCTTCAGTTCCCCGGAATGTGCGGCGACAAGGTCATCGATGTCTCCCGCATCCACCCCCAGGCCCATGGACTATCCGAGGGACACAATCTCCTCGAGCACTTCCTGTTCAGGTCTAAATCCTTCAAAGTCCCTTTTAGCCACAATCTCAGGCCACCACTTTTTCCATGCAGAGGTCAAGGTCCTTTTTGTAACACCCTGCCAGGCCATATCAATAATTTTGAGGTATATGACAATGTTGTAGTGGTCCTTCCAGAACTCTCGAAGGGTGAGATTTGTGCTCTCCGTTACCTCAAAGCAGCGTCGGAACATGTGTTTGGTAAAAAGCGTTTCTTGAAATTGGAGATTGTTGATCACCTGTTGGTCCATGGGCTGTAGGATAGGGGTGGTGTTGGGTGGAAAGTAAAGAACCGTTATAAAGCTGAACTCCTCGAGGATGTCGTCCTCAAGGTTTGGTGGGTGGGCAGGAGCATTGTCAAGGACGAGAAGGGCTTGCATGGGTAAGTCATTGACCTCGAGGTATTCCTTAACGGCAGGACCAAAGACCAAGTTGACCCACTGCACAAAAAACTGCCTGGTGACCCGTGCCTTTGGGCCCGTTCCCTCCACATAACCTGCAGTTTTTCTTTTAAAACCTTATATGTCTTGAAGGCTCTGGGGTTCTCTGAGTGGTATACGAGCAGCGGTTTGATCTTGTAGTCGCCACTGGCATTTGCATACAGTGGGAGGGTCAGCCTATCCTTCATGGGCTTGTGACCTGGCATCTTCTTCCAGAAGAGCCCTGTCTCATCACAGTTGAAAACTTGTTGGGGGATGTATCATTTGGCTTCGATCAATTCAGCAAAGATTTTTACAAATTCCTCAGCTGCCTTAGAATCAGAGCTCGCTGCCGTAATTACCATGCCTGACAACGGAGTGAATGGCGGTCCTTTTTCGGAAATTTTCGAACCACCCACGACTGGCTTTGAACTACTCTTCTGAAGCCTCCTCTTCTGAAGTATCTGGGATCTGCTGCAGCAAATCTGGGTAAATGGCTCGTGCCTTCTCGCAAATTATAGTCTCTGTCACAGTGTCTCCTGCAAGCTGCTTCCCTGTCAACCAAAAAATCAGGAAGTTCTCCATCTTTTCATGAACAGAGTTGCATAGCTTTGAAATAATTTTAACACCCTTAGCTGGAGTTATAGCCTTTATTGAGTCCTTCTGCTTCAGAATAGTACATATCGTAGAAGTAGTGCGATCGTATTGCGTTGCCAAGTCTATTACTCTTACTCCTTGCTCATGTTTGTCTATTATCTCACGCTTTAATTCCACGGATATCACCTTTTTCCTTTTCTTACCACTGTTCTTTACACTCAACTCCTTTGGACTCATAGTTATACGAAAATAATTAGCTAAATAACTGTACATACAAAAAAAAAAAAAAAAACTCAACACGACAGAAATGCTTCTGCGGTGAGGTAAACATGTGAACTGAACGACGTGCAAGACTCTGGAATCTGAGCAGAGTGGTGGTTGTGACGTCCCCGAAGCAGCTCGTATCTCAAGTTCTGGCTCGTAACTCAAGGCAAAAAATCGACCTAGTGACGGCCCGTATCTCAAAAAATTCGTATGTTGGAGCACTCGTATTTCAAGGTACCACTGTATTTAGAAATTTATGTACATTTAATCATACAAAATCAACATTTATTTTGCAAATGATATTCTATCTTTTTCAATTTAGCTACTTGAATGCAAATTTTACCCTACAGTTCTTCTTTATGAACTGGTCAATAACATCGTCATAAAACGTTGGTCGTAACTTAATTTTCCCAAGCAACACACACACATTTGTAAAGGTTGATTGAAGCTCACTGGTTAAAGCTACTTATAATATGGCCTGTGTTTAAGACGATGTGAATGGAGCGGAAATGGCTATGCGAGTGCATGAAATCACAGTGCTGCAGTGCGGACCAGGAAGCTCCCACAACCGAGCAAGCCAAGGTAGCTTTGACTAGACGAACGAGCATCGTCCTTCGATACACAGCACAATGCTCAATTATTGCCGCACAAGCTTAAGACGTCTTCTGTCTACAAAAATAAAAGCCTAAATGGAATACTTATAGATGCATGCATTTATTAACAAATAAATATTACTTCTTTCTCAATTAATGAGCTTGCTCAGCAAGCATAGGAAGGATGGAGAATTCGTCCCTGGCTAAAACCTTCTACAATGGGAGAGGTCTTTACCCTGCAGTGGGGTAGAAATATAGACTGTTCATACATATGTTTGTTTGTTAAAGATACCGAGCTATTTTAAATCTGGTTTTACTCCATTTCCCAAGTAAACAAACAGACAAATAAGTCAAGTTTGCGCCTGCACGTAATGCAAGTCTAGCTGACTGTGCAGGTAATGCAAGACCAAGGTAACTCACGGTGAAAGTAGAATAAGCTCTGATCACTAATCTTAATATTTACCCATAATGCAAAGCACATATCCTGGAGGAGATGTATGATGCTTTGTATTAAGGGCAAGGGGCCATTACCCAGACCGGTTTCAACCTTTATTGAGGTCTCATCAGTGGGAGCCAGGCTAGAAATATCAAGATTTTAGTAATACAGAGCTTATAAGTATTTTACCAGAACAAGTTACCATAAGGTGTTTTAACCTTATTAAATAAAAATCTCAGGAGGAGATATAAATGTAGAAAGTATTTTACCTTGGGTATAATAAATGTTAAAGATACCAAGCTATTTTAAACCTGGTGTGTATATATATATGTGTGTGTGTGTGTGTATATATATATATAAATCTCCTCCTGAGATTTTCATTTAATAAGGTTAAAACACCTTATGGTAACTTGTTCTGGTAAAAACTTATAAGCTCTGTATTACTAAAATCTTGATATTTCTAGGCTGGCTCCCACTGATGAGACCTCAATAAAGTTGAAACCGGTCTGGGTAGTGGCCCCTTGCCCTTAATACAAAGCATTATACATCTCCTCCAAGAGATGTGCTTTGGGTATAATAAATGTTAAAGATACCAAGCTATTTTAAACCTTGTGTGTGTATATATATATGTATATATATAAATCTCCTCCTGAGATTTTCATTTAATAAGGTTAAAACACCTTATGGTAACTTGTTCTGGTAAAATACTTATAAGCTCTGTATTACTATATAAAAAAAAAATCAGCTAACGCCTTTTTATTCCCGTATACGGGGAGTAGGCGAGGCCATTTAACCCTATCTAACTTTTGGAGACTGAGTGGGCAGTTCAATCTCCACTGGTACCAATCAGAGATAGATGGCCCAAGGCTATCACTAATTAAGTGGTACTCAGTGAAGAGAGACGGCTCAAATGTGCCGCCATCTCGTGGTCCCTAACCCTAACACAATATATTTAATGTCTGAAATAATGTGGGTTCTACGGTCGATTTTCTTGAGTTTACAGGACGAAAAACCCGAGTTTCCGGGAGGAAAAACCTGCTTGCCCGTGCCAGAGATCGACTAAGTCGGGAACCGGTCGAACAAAGGCTTAGAAAAATTTCCTCTAGTCGCCGACTAGACTCGAAACCAAGTCTTCCTTCGTGCGGCCAAGCGCCGTGGTTGGCAAACGCCACATCCACTGAGCTACACAGGCTCTCTCTGTATTACTAAAATCTTGATATTTCTAGCCTGTTCTCCACTAATGAGACCTCAATAAAGGTTGAAACCGGTCTGGGTAGTGGCCTCTTGCCCTTTATACAAAGCATCATACATCTCCTCCAGGAGATGTGCTCTGCATTATGGGTAAATATTAAGATTAGTGATCAGAGCTTTTTCTACTTTTACCATGAGTTAACTCGGTCTTGCACTACCTGCAGGGTCAGCTAGACTTGCATTACATGCAGGCGCAAACTTGACTTATTTGTCTGTGGAAACCGGTGCAAGTTTTTCTACGCCAGCCTATTTCCGGACTATGATAGGAGTCTTAATGTTTAGTGCCACGAAATTGCGGCGCTTGTCTGCTGCATTCTCTTCACGAGAACCTTCATTTCATTGATAGCTGGGACTAACTATCACTAAAGGTTTGAAAAATGGAGCCTAACTACCTTTCTGTCTTCAAAAAGTTTTTAAGGCTAAACGAGGGCGCCGTATACTCTCTATAGAAATAAAAGTCGCTAGCTATAATTTTATAGCTAGCCTCATGCACTATAAGTTATTTATTTTTAATGTACTCGGAATAAACCGTGAATTGCATCTGCAGTCCGTTATTTCCGATCCTTAAATTTCGGCATTGAAAAATTCTACTTTGTTAACAATCTCCAATTTTACAAAGTTGCTTACGAAATGTATAACCAATATGTAGTCTGATTGTACCTGTATGAAATAATCAACATGTTAAATTTATTACTTGGTGAATTATGTCTTTCTTCAATGGTGTAGTTAATGCTTAATTTACTGACGAGCGGCTGTTTTTGACACCTGTAGTAGAAGCGGATGTAAAATCAATGTTCCACATGTTACGTTACTGCTACATGAGTTTGTGTTATGTTATCTATGTTCAGATTGTCATATATCGCATTTTATTAACATCTTGCCCGATTACATTCATCATGTAGCATTAATGAGTTGCTGGAACATCAGGCTACTGAATGTTGTTCCTAATTTCATATGATTCAAGATTATTCACATACCTTAGGTGTTTTTCACATCTGCAGCTAAGTAAAGTATCAGTCCTTGTCCCTTCCTGTTCTCAAGTTATACATTTTAAATCTGGATGTTATAAGCTGTCCTACAAAAGATTACGTGTAACCGAGCATTGAATAGGCACGTGGTGTGTTGTCATATTTACTTTATAATATTATTATTATTCCTGATACCTCCAAGGAGTCCAAGACTCATCATTAATATAAATTTTTAAATTAAAAAATGTCCTTTAGCCTGAAATGTCTGTAAATTTAATTTCTGTATTCGAAGACGCACTTTTACAGTGAAAGTAATTATTATGATACATTTACACACACACACACATATATATTTTTTTTTCTCCATTTTATATAGAAAAATCTGACGAGTTTATTCAAAGGAAGCGTACGAAAAACTTTCGATTTTTCTACTTTTCATGTAGGGCTAGTCACGGAGAACTTTGTCTTAAAACGTAAAGTAGAAGCTTAACGTTTCTGAATAAACAATGGGAAAAATCCTTCAGAGAAAGGCAGAAGAACAAAATATGTTCTTTTGAAAGAACAAAACATTTATTTTGTATTTGCATTCTTATTGCATTTGGCACAGATAGAAAAGAGTTGAAGGTTAATCATTTTATTGTTTTGGTCAGATTAAGAAGTGTGCATTTAGAGGCAATTTCAGGTTACCTGCTTACTTTATTTTATCCTGATTTTAGCACAGAATAAACAGTGAAACCTTAAAAACAAAAAACAAAAAAAAAAAATCATTTTCTTGTTATTTGTACAGCTGAGATTAAAATTTTAAGTCATTTAACTGTAATAATTGCTCAACCATATTAGCTTGAATGTATAGTATTGTAAGGGTTGAGACCATTGAGTCATTGTTTCCTTTTTGTTTGTTATTTTTTTTTTAAATTTTTTTATTTATTTATTTTTAAATTTTAGATGATGTTTTTTTTTTCCCCTTTGGCAAACAACATTTCTTCAAGCAGTATAACATAGTTGTATACAATTTTCATAACAGTTTTCATAGGCATTCATTGCAGTAAAGGTAACTATTACTGTGGAAATGTGAACATAAATTTTCATTTTTTCTTAATTATTATTTTTAAAATTTCAGTTTTATTCATTTGAGATAAATAAGACAAACAATAAGTGTCTGAGATATTTTGTTAAACCCTTTTATTCTTTAAGAACAGCATTTGTTTCCTCTGTATCACATACATTTCAGATCTGTTAGCAAGACATTATAATGGACTTATAATGGACCCTGTTGTCCATTTGGCAACTCCACACTTTTTTCTCTTCCTGCTAATTATGTAAAATAACACATTATCCATTCCTAGTGTTATTACTTTAATGAAGAGGATAAAGAGAAAATGTATTAGCTTCTATATTGCTTATTAAGTCATAGTGGTTCTGTCATTATTAGTAGTTCTAATGAAACTGCATTACCATTTATTTTAAGAGTTGCAATTTTAATGAGGTGAAGGCCTACTATGACTTTTGAGGCATTTGGTGTATAACATTTATATGTGTGCTGTGCATATTAAAATAAAACAGAAAAAAAAATGTAAAGAAAAGAAAATTTGCTTCAAGCAGTATAGCAGAGTGGAACAGCAATACATTCTCCCCTATTTTCTATTATTTCAGGCAATATTTGTATCCCCCCCCTCCCCGACTTATATTAAGAGTAATTATTATTATTATTTGATACCTCCAGGGAGTCCTAAGACTCATCGAGAGAGGGCACCTACTTTACAACTCTTTCTCTCTTCCACTCAACCTCATCCACAAACTGCCTCATCTATACCAATGCCATCTACTGTCCACCATCACCACTATTGTTTTTATAGATAATCACAAACATCCATGTCCACGGCAGGATTCGAACCTGCAGCCTTTTGACTGGAGAGCGGATATGCTAACCACTTGGCCAGCCAGGCGTGATGATGATCAGCCTGTCTTTTCTACCCACTACAGGATGAAGGCCTCTCCCATTGCAGGAGGGTTGGGTCTGCTTCTTCCATGGTGACCCAGTCCATCTTGGGAGAGTGTATATATAGTTGGATGAAAGACTCATCAAGGGAGGGCACCTACTTTACAACTCTTCCTCTCCACCACTCAACCTCATCCACAAACTGCCTCATCTATACCAATGCCATCTACTGTTCACCATCACCACTATTGTTTTTATAGATAATCACAAACATCCATGTCCACGGCAGGATTCGAACCTGCAGCCTTTTGACTGGAGAGCGGATATGCTAACCACTTGGCCAGCCAGGCGTGATGATGATCAGCCTGTCTTTTCTACCCACTACAGGATGAAGGCCTCTCCCATTGCAGGAGGGTTGGGTCTGCTTCTTCCATGGTGACCCAGTCCATCTTGGGAGAGTGTATATATAGTTGGATGAAAGACTCATCGAGGGAGGGCACCTACTTTACAACTCTTCCTCTCCACCACTCAACCTCATCCACAAACTGCCTCATCTACACCAATGCCATCTACTGTCCACCATCACCACTATTGTTTTCATAGACAATCACAAACATCCATGCCCACGGCAGGATTCGAACCCGCAGCCTTTTGACTGGAGAGCGGATATGCTAACCACTTGAGCAGCCAGGCGTGATGATGATCAGCCTGTCTTTTCTACCCACTACAGGATGAAGGCCTCTCCCATTGCAGGAGGGTTGGGTCTACTTCTTCCATGGTGACCCAGTTCTTCTTGGGAGAGTGTATATATAGTTGGATGAGTGAAGGTGCAAGACATTCACAAACATCCATGCCTAGGCAGATTCAAACCCGCAGCCTCTTGTCTGGAGAGTGGATACGCTAACCACTCTGCTAACCAGGCTGGCTCTCAGTATGCATTTACTATAAATATCACCCTTTTTTGTGAATATCAAAATTATAACTATATATCTGGTATTGCAATTCAACTAACTTCTTTCCCTCCTCAACATTTGCTCTTTGCATTTCAAAAACAGCATTTTTCAAAATTTATCTAAGAAAGAATTAACTGCTAAATATAATCTTTGATTTTACGAATTCCAATGTTAATTTCTTCAATTCATTTATTCATAATGAGATTTTTTGGTAGCATTAAAATTGTATTATAAAGTTACAACAAATTATAATATGTATGTTGATAGTCTTTCATAAACTGTTATATTCATAGCTGGTATATAATTTTCATGTTTCATTCTTGCCCTGGCTAAGGTATTGCAGTATGTTTGAGGCTATTTTATTTAACTGTGGTTTCAAATTCTGCTAAATTGTACAGGTGTTGATGACAGTGGCAGATTACCCAATAGGCGCACTAGTCATGCACCTAGGGCCTCATTGACTCGAGGGGCCTGAAAAATTACATGGCAGAAAGATAATATGCCTCTAAAGAAACATAGAGACAATCTTAAAAATTTTTTTGACTTTATCAATAAGCAGTGCTAGTGACGAATGTTCTTTTTTGTCTTAAAAAGAATAAAACATTATTTAAGAAATAGTTTAAGGCTGACTCATTTAAATGATTTATCTATAATGTTTATAGAAAATTATATAGTTAATATGTTCAATTATGATAACATTATCGATCAATTTGTAGATTTAAAAGCACGAAAGGTAACATTGTAAGTTGTAATACTAACTAGACAAATTAAATAAATAATTATAAATAAAGAAAAAACTGATTATTATTTAAGAATTTTATTGTCTTTTTAATATAAAAAAACACTTATTTTACATATAGGGCCTTATAACAAAATTGTGCCTAGGGCCTCAAAGGAACATAGTCTGCTATTGGTTGATGAACATGTTAGGTTCATCAACCAGTAGTGCTGATGAAAATCATACAAGTTCATCAACTCGGATGATTTTCATTCACCAAGGTCTTACACATTAACATCTTGAAAAAGTGTTATGTTTTGTTTCTAGAGCAGCATTTACCTAATAAGATACTTATTTGTCATAGGATTAAACAGTCATTTTTAAGAAGGCAATGCTTTTTTTTGGATGTTATGCAATGGTACCAGCACCTTTGTTTACAGTGACACCATGACATACAGTTGTGATATCATTTTATTATTATTATTGTTACATCTTACCTCCAGGGAGTCCAAAGCCTCATCGAGGGAGGGCATCTGTTCTACAATTAATCGTCTCACTACTCCACTAACTTTCATCATCTAACACCAACACCATCTACCACCGACTACCACCACTAGTACTTTCACAGACAATCACCAACATCCATGTCCACAGCGAGAATCGAACCCACAGCCTTTTGGCTGGAGAGCAGATCTGCTAACCACACGGCCAACCAGGCTATATTTGTTTTATTCAACTTTTCCTGCTAACAATAAAGCATACCAGCATCTATTATTTTTCAGAAAATCACGTATGATAGACACACTCTCTCTCTCTCTCTCTGTAAACTTGTTCCCAATAATCATTCTAATATAAGGATTAAAATGTTGAGATTATGACTGTGGTATTTGTTGCTCGAAGTCATCTTTCAGAAACTATTAAAAATACTGTTTCTTTGAAGCAGTATTGTCACTTTATATGAGATTTCCACTGCCAAATAGCATTGTTCATAGCATTGGTATCTTACTAAGGACACAGTCACATATTTGTAGTAACGGAGAAAATTATGCATTGTAGTGAATTAAAAATAACATTATTTTAATTTTTTATTGAGAGGGTGCTTAAGAGTCAAAGCTGTATAACTGAGAGGAGACCTTCACATAGCCTTTAAAGGAATGCGGAGAACCAAATAGGGCTTCTGACCTAATGTCCAATCCTCACCTTCTCGTGGTGCACTGTGTTGGTTATCTGCATGGATACTGAACGAACGAGGATGGGCTGGCAATTTGAGATTTAGCCTACCAAATTGTATTGTTATTGGCTTAAACCAAAATACAAAATGATGGTACAACATGACAAAATTTCATGCTGGCTGGAGCGTCGCCTGGTTATACAAGGCCCCCGTTGTTTTTGCCAAGGAACCAGGGCGAACAGCGAAAAGTCAGCTACTGGAAAAAATCTGAAAACACACCCCAACTCGATATCACCAGAGTTAAAGATTGGTACTATCAACATACGAAGCCTGAAACTCAAAGAAATAGAGCTAGCTGAGGAATTAGATAAGTACCAGATCGACATAATAGGGGTGACTGAAACAAAAAAGACAAAAACTGGTGAGATCTTTTTGAGAAATAAATGCAAAATGTTATATTCAGGCAATGACAATCAAGGAAAAAGAAGATGTAGCCATAGTAGTCAGCACAAAATATGAGGCTAATCTTCTTGAATGGCAGGCAGTGTCAAGTAGAGTGATGTGGGCAAATATCAGAATGGGGAATTGGACAGTGAGACTTATTTGTGCCTATGGTCCCACAGAAGGTTCTACTAAGGTAGAAGTGGAGGAATTTTTTGAGGCTTTAGAAAAAGCAACTGACACAATGAAAAAGAAAAAGTTGGTCCTTGTTGGGGATCTAAACAACAAAGTAGGAAATGATTGTCAGACATACAAAAATATTTTGGAAAATTTGGAGAAAAGACCAAAGCTAATAATAATGGCAAATACCTATTGGATTTCTGCTCAGGATATGGACTGGTTATTACTAACACCATGTTCCAACATAAAAATGTGCACAAATTCACATGGAGAGAACAGGCAAGGAATAAGAAAAGTCTCATTGACTATGTCATTGTTGCTAGTGATGTTTTCTCCGTGGTGCAGGACACCAGAGTGTACAGAGGATTTGAAATTAGAAGTGATCATTATTTAGTCTTGATCAAGATAAAATTGAATTTCGTATTGAAAAGAATAACATGTAAGAAAGTTTTAAAGTGAATAAAATTTGAGCAGCTCTCAGATGAACTGTAGACTAAAATACACAAAGATTGTTGAAGAAAAAAAATGAAGGAGTTTGAGAACAGCAACCAAACCTTGAAGATTCAGTGGCAAGCCTTGAAGAAAACACTGATTGATTCAGGCGGAAAGGCATGTGGTGAATTTCGTATTGAAAAGAATAACATGTAAGAAAGTTTTAAAGTGAATAAAATTTGAGCAGCTCTCAGATGTGAACTGTAGACTAAAATACACAAAGATTATTGAAGAAAAAAATGAAGGAGTTCGAGAATAGCAACCAAACCTTGAAGATTCAGTGGCAAGCCTTGAAGAAAACACCTATTGATTCAGCTGGGAAGGTGTACGGTGAGGTTGTCTGCAAGGATAGAAAAATCAGAACTCCATGGTGGACTCAGGAAGTTAAAGAGACAGTGAAGGAAAAGAAGAAAGCATATCAAAAGTTCGTGGCAAATAAGTCAGCTTGTGCTCTTAGAGAATACAGAGACAAATGTAAGAAAGCTAAACGCTGTGTAAAACTTGCTAAAGTTTAAGAGGGAAGTTGGGAGGACTTTGATAAGAACATAGAAAATAAATATCAAGAAGGTAGCAAGATATTCTGATAATGTTGTTGAAGAAGCTTAGAAATGGAGGAAAGAGTGCTGTAAAAGGAGTTAGAGACGATAAAGGTGACATGAAAATGGGAGAAAAAGATATCCTTGAAGTATGGAGTAATTACTTTGAAAAATTGCTAAATGAAACAAGCAGTGATGACAGCACAGTGGTAAAAAACACTCAACAGGCATGCAGTCTGGAATACATATCCATACTTGAAGTAGAAAAAGCCATCAAAGGCTTGAAATGTGGAAAGGCAGCAGGAGTAGATGATATTCGACCAGAAATGCTGAAGTATGGTGGTATAAATGTCTTACAGTGGCTTCACTGCGTAGTTCAAAAAGCCTGGAGAGAGGGACGAATTCCCAATGATTGGAGTAGAGCTCTCATAGTACCATATATAAAAAGGGGAAATGAAACTGAATGTGAAAATTACAGGGGTATTTCCCTACTAAGTGTTCCTGGCAAGATTTATGCAAGTATACTTGAGAAACAGTTGAGAAGAATTGTGGAAGGGAAGTTTGGTGAAGAACAAGCTGGATTTAGGCCAAATATTGGTTGTCAGGATTAGATTTTCACTTTAAGATAAATAGTTGAGAAATCATGGGAATATAAAAAGATCTGAATTCAAGCTTTGCAGATCGAAAAGGCATATGCAAGGTACAAAGAGAAAATCTATTCAAAAATGCTGCAGTTGTATGGTGTCAATGGGGGCATTATATCAAGCAATACTTAGTCTTCGTTTGAGTTGTAAGTCAGCAGTTAGAATTGAAGGAAGTACAGGAAGATGGTTTAATGTTAAATCTGGTGTCAGACAAGGATGTACATTATCCTCTCTGTTATTCATTATCTATATGGTGTTATGAAGGAAAGTGGTATTAAACATGATATCAAAATTGCTGATGTTAATGTCAGCTCTTTGCTTTATGCTGACGATGTTATACTTCTAAATAAATCCCTACAAGTCTGCAAGATTCCCTGACTAAATTGAATAACTGTTGTAATATATGTGATATGAAGGTCAGCAATAAAAAGACAATGACAATGAAAATAGGCAGAATCTTTGGAAATGTCAATGTGAACGGAGAATTCTGTGGAACAAGTAAAACATTTCAGCTACTTAGGCACGATTTTTGGTGAAGATGGTAAATTAAATATGGAAATAGACAACAGAATCAACAAAACTGGTATGGTAGGAAATCAGTTGAATAAATTCATATGGAATAAGAGAGAAATTAGTCAGAACACTAAATTAGCTGTATACAGAACAGTGTTCAAACCAATTTTAACTTATGGATCTTAGAGCATGTTCAGAAGTAAAACACTTGACCAAAGACTAGAGACCGCAGATATGAGAGTCCTGAGAAAGATTAGAGGTGTGAACAGATGGCATCAATGGCAATATCATATTAAAAACGAGGATATTAAGAAAGAACTTGGCATTGTCAGCAACCAGGAATGTGTTAACAGAGCTAATCTTAGGTGGTATGGTCACTTAAATAGAATGGACGAGGAAAGGTTTTCTCTGCTAGGTTGGCAGGAAAACGACCTAGAGACAAACCAAGATATAGGTGGGTTGATACTGTACAAAGTGCCTTAGACGATAGAAATATAGGATCTGATAATGTTGGAGTCTTGACAACTAACAGACTGAATTTGAGGAAAATTGTAGATAGGAAGTTAGTAACGATGTAAATTTTTCATGTAGTACTATCCTGTACACCTCTTGAAGGTACATGGCAGGATAATTATGTAATTTTTTTAGTATTTTTAAATGTAAGTATTCAGATTTAATTTAAGTTTCAGATTCAAATTTGATTTTATCCAGTATTTGTGTTTCTAATAGATCTAATCTAATCCTGTGGCCTCCTCTTTAAGAGGGTTGCAGCTGATGATGATCAGTCCTGATGAATATGCTAATAGATGTGAAAATTGTATTACCGTATATATATTAGAAAACTTTGACCATTGAAATATGTATATATTTTTGTTTTTCAGATAACTTCATTCGAAACTAATCAACAGGTGAATGAATAAACATGATTGTATAAGACTTTATCTGCAATGAACATGGTAAAACAAAGTAGCTCAAAGAAGCCACTAAAAGAAAAAGTTGTTCAGATTTATGAAGCATTCTTTCGAGTGAGTTGATTTTTTTTTTTTTTTTTTTTAAATATGAAGTGTTATCTATTCAGTTTACTTTGAACATTGAAACTGATGTGTATAGTATGTTGATGGAAGTATTTTTCACTTGGTTAGACTATAAATTATTATTTAGTTTAATGCTTTATTGAAGTGTAAGCAAACAAAGTTTGCACCTGAAATATCTTCAGGACTTGGGCAATTTGTGGCAAAGGTGGACAAAATTCACATCACTTGCCTTAGTATCCCATAATGTAAAGCACATCTCCTCGCAGACATGTATAATGCTAAGCATTATGGGAAGGGTCACTATCCAGACCAGTTTCGACCTTTGTTGAGGTCTCTTCAGTGGGAGCCAGACCCAGAGGTGATACCAAGGTTGAAGCAATGCAGAAGTCATATTCCCTATATGCGTTGCTAACGAGTTTCCAACTTTGCCACGAGTTGCCCCAGTGCTGAAGATACTTCAGGCGCAAACTTTATTTGCTTACACTTGGATAAAGGATTAAACTAAATGTATAATTTGTAGTCTAACCAAGTGAAAAAAATTTCCAACATCGTTCTCTAATCCAGAGTAATTTATTAATTACTCTGGATTAGAGAACGATGGTAAATATGACTTCTGCATTGCTTCAACCTTGGTATCACTTCTGGGTCTGGCTCCCACTGAAGAGACCTCAATTAAGGTCGAAACTGGTCTGGGTAGTGACCCTTCCCATAATGCACAGCATTATACCTGTCTGCATGGAAATGTGCTTTGCATTATGGGATACTAAGGCAAGTGATGTGAAGTTTATCCACCTTTGCCACAAGTTGCCCCAGTCCTGAAGATACTTCAGGTGCAAACTTTGTTTGCTTACACTTGGATAAAGAATTAAACTAAATATATTGTATAATGTATAGTATGTTAACTATATATTTTTTTTATTGATGTAGATATTTGAATTTTATAATGAATAAACAGATATTTAAATTAAGGGGATATTAAATCCCATATTGTTTTAAAACCGAATAAGAAACTCAAAGATTAGAATCAGAGAGTTTCATGCCGAATATAGTAAACTATAAAGTATCGGCGATCACTAGCATGAGCTAATGCAAGTGACCCTAGTACGTAGTACAATACCGGACAACTCCCAGCAAAGGTGGTGAAGAGTTCTGATCGCTATTCTTCGGTATTTTCTATAATGTAAAAACACATTTCCTAGGAAATGTATGCTGTTATTACATTATGGTGGGAGGTCACTACCCCCAGACCGGTTTCAGCCTTTTTTAAGGCTTCATCAGTGAGTAGCTTGACCAAATTGATACCACAGTGTATAGCAAAAAGAACTTATATACTCTGCTATAAGTTCTTTCCAAGCAGTTAAAGAGTTTCCAAACAGGTGCAACCATGAATAAACAGATAATTTCTTAAGCAAAAAAATTATTTAATTTGAAATTTTTACTCAAAGTAGCAAGGATATTTTCAGTATAACTTGAATTGGAATACAAGTCAAACAAATATAACAGGTATATATGTTCAACATTCAGCAATGCCAATATAATGAGGTTACATAGAAGAGTATGGTCTAATTGCATTGATGTTCTAATGATGTGATATATAAAAAAATCATTCATTGAAATGAGCATTGCTAATGAGCACTATTTTCTACAAGTGGTGAAAAATGTTTCAAAATTTGTTTATACAATCTTTTCATAAGAGAACTGTTCTTAGACAGGACTTCAATCTAAGGAACTGTTACTAGAGGTAACCACATGTTCAGCAAGATCAGGCTGCTTGTTTACTAGCTTGATCAAAGTAGAATAACAGAGGGAAAGTTAATTGAAGCAAGTTCTTGTTGTTTTCCTGCTTATATAAGTTATGTGTTTATTTTATTTTTTAAATATGTTTATCTACATTTCTATCAGTAATAGAAAGTGAGTAGTATCTTTTGACTGTTGACCATTAAATCCAAACCCATCACCATTAGCACACTTAATCTCTCAAATAGTTTATTTTAGCTAGTTATTATTTCATTCTTCACTCGAATGGGACTGAGCAAACTCATGATTGTCATTACTTTTAACACTCCAGTAAAGTTAGTACACATCTGCAACTACAAATATTCACATGAAGAGAAAATACAAGAAATGTCTTATTGACTATGCTACTGTGGTTGGTGATATGTTCACACGTGCTCTGGACTTGAATATGGAGGGTATTTAAAATAGGAAGTGATTACAATTTAGTTTTAAGCAGAATAAAAGTGAATATCATGCTGAAAAGAAAAAAAAAACTTTAAAAATTAAAAATTTTTAAAGATTTAAAAAAAAATCAAGCAGTTTTCAGAGGTCAACAATAGAATGAATCCAGTATACAAAGATTATTATTGGAGAAAACATAAAAGAGTTTGAAGACAAGAACCAAACCTTAGTGACTTGGCAAAATTGGAAGAAAACATTGTTTCAGCCAGGGAAGCATGTGACAAAGTTATTTGTAATGTCAGAAAAGTCTAAACTTTATTGTGGACCAAAGAAGTGAGTCTATCCCAGAAAAAAAGCATATTGAAAGTTCCTAGCTAGTAAGTAAGCACTCAGAGAATATAGAGAAAAATGTAGAAAGCAAGGCATTGTGTAAAAGCAGCATTCATGGGAACATTTGGTTGAAAGGAGAAGGTATCAGAAATATGGCAAAATGTTTTGAAGTTCTGGTGAAAAGCTGAGAAATGGAGGATGGAGATGTGAAAAGAATCATAGATTATAAAGGCGACAAAATGTGAACATAATGATATTATAGATGTCTGGTGTAATTACTTTGTAAGATTGTTAAGTGAAATCAGAGAGGCAGAATAGAATGGTCTTGAACAAATATTGATAAGGAATTTAGTCAGGAGTGTCAATACTTGAGCTTAGAAAAAGCCATTAAGAACCTGAGATGTGGAAAGGCAGCTGGAGTAGAAAGTATGACAAATTAAATATGTAAATAGACAACAAAATTTGCATCATCATCATCAAATTCCTGCCATGTATCCTCAAGGGATGTACAGGATATGATAGTACTACATGAAAAAAATTACATCATTACTAACTTCCTATCTACAATTTTCCTCCAAATCAGTCGGTTACTTGTCAAGACTCCAACATTATCAGATCTTATATTTCTATCGTCTAAGGCACTTTGTACCGTATCAATCCACATATATATCTTGGTCTTCCTCTGGGTCGTTTTGCTGCCAACCTGGCAGAGAACACTTGTTTTGCTAATCTTTCTTCGCCCATTCTGTTTAAGTGACCATACCACCATAGATTAGCTCTGCTAACGCATTCCTGGATCTGTTCACGCCTATAATCTTTCTCAGGACTCTCATATCTGCGGTCTCTAGTCTTTGGTCAAGTGTTTTACTTCTGACCCAGCTCTCAGATCCATAAGTTAAAACTGGTTTGAACACTATCTTGTATACAGCTCATTTAGTGTTCTGACTAATTTCTCTTATTCCATATAAATTTATTCAATTGACTTCTTACCATACCAGCTTTGCTGATTCTGTTGTCTATTTCTATATTTAATTTACCATCTTCAATAAAAATCGTGCTAAGTAGCTGAAGTGTTTCACTTGTTCCACAGGTTCTCCATTCACAACATAGTTGACATTTTCAATGATTCTGCCTATTTTCATTGTCTTTGTCTTTTTATTGCTGACTTTCATACCATATCTATTACAACAAAATTAGCAAAACTAGTGTAATTTAGAAGTCACTTGAATAAATTTGTATGGAATAAGAGAGAAATTAGTAAAAACATGCTTAACTAGCTGTTTACAAGACTGTGTTGATGATTTTATCTTATGAATTTTGGGGGCTGGGAGAGAAATGAAACAGTGAGTAATGACCAGAGAACACAATATGAGAGTTCTGAGAAAATGTAAGTAAACGAACAGGTGGCATCATTGGCCATAAAAAATGAAGATATTAGGAAATAAGCTGACATGTTTAGCATTTAAGAATATGTGAGCAAAGCCAATCTTGGGTGGTATGGTCATTGGGAGAATGGAAGAGGAAAGGTTAGCAAAACAGATCAGTAGATCAAAATCCAGACTGATTGATGCAGGTACTGTCCATCCACAGATGTGAGAGCCATGGATGGCACGGTGCCAAGAAGAGTCAATTCATGTTGAAGAGGAGAAAGGAATAAAGCAATGTACAAATTTGTCACCAACACACAAAATCATGTGCTTTATATGCAAAATTTTCCATCTGTAGTACAAGCAAAATAGTTACTACTTTAAAAACTAGAATTTTCATAAAAGAAAAGCTAATATTCCAAAGTATAATAATAAACACTCATCACTGTGATTACTCTATTATTGGAATGGATTCACCTTCTTCTGCTATGCACAAAAGTGTCAAGGGGTCTCGCATCTGTGGTCGGACAGTAGAAGTGCATTGAAAGAATGATATAGAGGATTTGACAATATTGGAGTCCTGACAGATAACAAACTAATTTGGAGGAAAGGAAGTTTGTTGATAGGAAGTTTAGTAATCATGTAAACTTATGAAAAGAAATAAAAGTGCAGGAAAACTTATATAAAAAAACTATATTAATGTAGAATTTTTGCCTAAGTATCATAGGCATCATCAGTACAAGATCACAGTATGGCAATTAAACAATAAGAGACGATTCTAAAAAGCACCACCGGAGTAGCTAATGTAAGATAACTAAAAAAAAGTCAATAATTTCCTGACTTATTTAAAAAAAATTATATATATATATATATAGACAAAATAAAGTTATGAAAGATTAGCATTACTGACTTTTGTTAGCTACTCAGGTGGCACTTTTTAGAATTGTCTGCTGTTGTTTAATTGCCATTCTGTGATCTTGTAGATTATCTGTCATCATCAAATTTCTGACATGTACCCTCAAGGGATGTACAGGATATGATTGTACTACATGAAAAACTGACATCATTACTAACTTTCTATCTACAATTTTCCTCCAAATCTATCTGTTCCCTGTCAAGACTCCAGCATTATCAGATCTTATATTTCTATCTTATAAGACACTATTTACTGTATCAATCCACCTATATCATGGTCTTTTTCTTGCCAACCTGGCAGAGAACATTTGTTTTGCTAATCTTTCCTCTCCCGTTCTGTTTAAGTGACCATACCACCTGAAATTAGCTCAACTAACACATTCCAGAATGCTAACGATTGCAAGTTCTTTTCTAATATCCTCATTTGTTAATGTGGTACTGCCATTGATGCCATCTGTTCACGTCCCAAGTGTTTTATTTCTAACTCAGATCCATAAGTTAAAATTGGTGTTTGAACACTCTCTTATATACAACTAATTTAATGTTTTGACTAATTTCTCTGTTATTCCATATAAATTTATTCAGTAGACTTCCTACCATACCAGCTTTGTTGATTCTGTTATCTATTTCCTTGTTTATTTTACCACCTTCACTGTAGTTGAAATGTTTTACTTGTTCTGTAGGTTCTTCATTCAAAATGCAGTTGATATTTTCAATGCTTCTGCCTATTTTCATTGTCTTTGTCTTGTTATTACTGACCTTCATACCATGAAAAACTGACATAATTACTAACTTTCTATATACAATTTTTCTCCAAATCTATCTGTTCCCTGTCAAGACTCCAGCATTATCAGATCTTATATTTCTATCTTCTAAGACACTTTTTACTGTATCAATCCAACTATATCTTGGTCTTTTTCCTGCCAACCTGGCAGAGAACACTTGTTTTGCTAATCTTTCCTCTTCCATTCTGTTTAAGTGACCATACCACCTGAAATTAACTCAATTAACACATTCCAGAATGCCTTAGTTTGCAAGTTATTTCCTAATATCCTCATTGTTAATGTGAGATTGCCAATGATGCCATAATTGATATACAAAAATACAAGTAATCAACTAACAACAAAAATTCGTAGGGCAAAAAGACGTTACTACTTCCAAAAATTCATGGAATATAACGACAACATTACGCAAACATGGGCTACACTCAATGAAATAGTAACTCGAAAAAAGAAAACTTCAGCACAAGATTTTATTGCAAAAAGCTTTGGTCAGGACACAAACCAAGAGGAACTGGCAGACTCATTCAACCATGCTTTCACAAACAACATCACACAACTCAAAAAAGACAAACTACCAACGATCAACAAAAAACTACTGACACAAAGTCAACAACAAACGATGTATTTTCCACCCGTAACAAAACAGGAACTGAAACAAGCAATCCTACAACTAAAACCAAAGACCATTCCAGGAATAGACAAAATAAGACTCGCAGACCTTATAACACATTTTGAACAAATAAATCCAATACTTTTGAAACTCGTGAACATAATATTCGACACAGGCATTATTCCACAACAACTAAAAACTGCAGTAATTATGCCAATATACAAACACGGCAAAAGAAACGATACTCAGAACTACAGACCAATAGCTACACTACCAGTCATCTCAAAAATTCTAGAAAAAATAACACACACCAGACTACAGAACTATTTACAGAAGTACAACATCATCTCACAAAACCAATATGGCTTTCAGAAAACAAAAAGCACCATTACTTTATTTAGAAGACATCACCAACACAATAAACAAAGCTCTCGACAAAAACAAGTACGCCGTCCTTGTACTGCTGGACCTAACCAAAGCATTTGATACACTTGAACTTGACATACTACTCACCAAACTATACTCAGTAGGTATAGTTTGGTGAGTAGTATTTCAAGAAGTGCCTCTCAAACAGAACACATGTAACAAAAATAAGTACATGTCACAGTCGGAGTATACAAATAAAACCAGTAATGGCATGTATGGGGATGGTTAGAATAGGAATAGAATACATGGGGAGTAGTTGAGTTTGGTGGAGGGGGGGGGAGGAGCGCTCTCAGTTTGTAAAGATAGCAAAAGTGTAGTGTGAGAAGAAATTAACCAATCAATTAAGAAAAATCATAGTGAATTTTTTTGATATACGGCAAGTAGAATAAAAAGATGACTGTGGGAGGATGATGCTAGTTGATGACACTGGCAGATTTGTAACTTATGCAGAGGATATAGTTGAAGTATTCATTGAGCAGTTTATCAGTGTATTTCATCTTCACGAAGGGGTGACCTCATGAGAAGTTAGAGCCAAGTAAACTTGATGTTAATAAGGCAGTAGGAATTGACAATATATTGCTGCATGTCTTGAAGGAATGCTCTAGAGAATTAATGGCTCCTTTGGCACACCTGTTTAACACATGAATTTTGATTCATGATCTTACAATAGAGCAAGACCCAAAGAAATGTGTTAGATCCTAAATGAAGGAATCTTGGAAAGAAATCATTCATTTGGAATCTAACATATAAAACTTGCTGACAAAGAGAAATATCTGCACATCAGCTGTAATTAAAAGTGAAACTTCTTCACTTTATGTAAAATTTGTATTCTTTATTTCAAGTGCCTTATATTTAAGCTGATGTGATTATATTAAGATTTCATTATAAGTATGTCTAAAAAAGAGAGATAATCTGATTTAAATTTAAGCCTCACTTAAGCTATGTAAAATTTACCGTGAGTCATCTAAAAAGTTGCTAAGTAATAATTCCTGGAAGGCATAAAGCTACACGTGTACAGCGTAACGCTAGCGGCTATAGCTTACTCGGAAAATTACGTTGCCATGTATTCTGTGAATCCAAGTATAACAGCGTCGTAAAAGCAAAGGATGAACCCAAAGGGGTGAAAAGATAAGGGCCGTGTTCAAAAAGGGGACTGAGAAAAGAGTGCGCTCTATAGAAGAATATAAGAGGTTGAGTCCGTATCGGAAGACTCTCTCTCTCTCTCTCTCTCTCTCTCTTGTCATATCGTTTCCCTGTTTTGGTGGTTCGGAAGTTAGCGGGCAGTTTTGCGTAAGGGGGGGTGAAGTCTGTGATAAGATGTCGGACTGCGAGCGTTCTTAAAATGAAGTAGGATTTTATGCAAACCTGAAGGTAAAAATTCCAGTCCTAGCAGAATCAAGTTGTCGCTGAAAAGTCCCATCGAATTGTTCCTGAAACGCAAAAATTTGAGTCCGTTTTTGGCAGAAGGAATGAAGATAGCGTAACCCCTACGTTGACGTATGGACAGCCAACAGATGAGAAGTATCCAGACAGGTGCTGAACGATGCAGAAAAAGCTCGGCAAGGTGCAATTACTCTATTTTGTGTGAAAGTTCATTAGAAGAGAGAAGATTGTTTACGAATGTGAAATTAAGAACTGTATTCTAAAGAATTCTGTGGACAGTCTCTATTTAGAAAGTTAACCTCCTTTGAGAGTAAGAAGAATTTTTTGGAAGAGATCTTTTGTAATTTTGTATGTGATAGGATTAACTTGATGCGATAAGAATAGTAGAATTTAGTATCTCAGTAACATTAGAATGTTTATTAGTTTTCTCTTGCGAGTAATACTACTGAAAGGTATTTAGCTTAACTTCATATCATTTGCTATCTATCCCAATATGCAGTTAATGTGTTTAGCATGCTTTATAAGATTTAATTAATTTAGAAAGTGTTAACCTCTTAATTCGAGTTTTATTTAGTATTGAGCATAATTGAGTGTATGAATTTTGTATTATGTTTTAGATATTCCAATAAACATGTCATATTTTCCTGAACCTGAGTCATGCCTGATTACGATTCCAACTTACCACTTATAAAAATAGAACCTATTTTGGCGGGAAGGATTTAGAGAGTGAATATGATAATAGATTTAGGTCACGACTGCAATAATCTGAATCTATACGGCAGTTTAAATAAGACATTGTGTACGAAAGCTAAGAATCTAGTATTGTCTTCCTTAGTAAGGATCTTTTCTACTATAGGATACTGGCTGGCGCAGCAAAATATAAATTTGCCAGTATCCGAAGAGGAAACAATCCTAGATATAAGAATAAAATTAAAGTAAGAGAAGAAAGAATGAATAACAAAAGGTAAATATATAACAATAGAGCAGCCAGTAGGATTTTGATAGTATAAGGTTTAAAAGAGGTAAGAAAGGATATAGTATAGAAACAACAAATTAAGTATAACATCGATATAGCAACAAACATCGATATAACAAATGTCTATTTAGGCATGGTTATTTTCAGAACTTTTGCATAATTCACTTTGATTGTCTTTGTGATTCATTCTTACCATTGTTTGTTTGTATATGCTTCACATGCAACTGTAAAATAATTGTTGATTGCACCATTATAAAATATTATTCTTTATTTTAATTAATATCTTTCTTAAATTTGATTTATTTCTTTGTCCACCAAAATTTTCCTTTAAGTTCTGCTCATTATAGCATATATAAAAATTATTTTACACAATTTTGTATGTCAATTTCCCATACTTTAGGAATAGCAAGAACGTCATTACAGTTTAGATTTGGTCTGTGAAGTAGGGCTTCAGCACTTTCTTTATATAAACGTTCATGTTTATATAAAGATCTATGTAGAAGTTTGGTCTTTTACCAATGGATCCTATGGTTTAGATTTTCAACTCTGTGTTGTGCGAGGCCAGATTTCTGCGGTTTGATTAGATGAATATAGTTTTGATGTTCCGAAATGCGTTTATGAACAGATCTATCTCTCTGTCCATAGTAAGACAATTTACAGGAGCATGAAACCTTGTACATGCCAGGTAGCATCAGAGGTTGTCTTTAGGTGAAGGTAACAGTATTGGGATTCCATTGTAATCATGTGCCCTAACTGTATGTTATTCCTAGTATTGTTTGAATTAACTGTACTGATGATGTCCTAAGATACTTAGGATGAAATATTTACTTATTAAAACTTATTACTGTGGTTATTACATGTGTTTGTTTAGTCATGAATTCTCCACAGGTTTCATTGTACAATAAAATTTATATTTAAACATAACATATACAATACTTTACCAACAGGTTTTACAACACTTTGCTTTCTTGAGCTGCCTTTTACATTATACTTAACTAAACATCCTATTTAGGCATACATACGTTAACAATTACTTCTCTCTCTCTCTCTCTCTCTATTCCCATAACTTAATAAATGACTAATCACAATTTACCCTCAGTTAGCATACATACGATATCAAGTACAACTACTATAACTTTAACAGATCAGAGCTTACTCACATTTGTGTTTCACATACAGTCCTAATAACTTGGAAGATACTTCCGTATGTTCTGCTACACTTTGCCTTTCTTCCTTGGTGCTGGCTAAAATTTGGACGGCCCTTGGCTGTCTTTCAGCAGCAGTTTTCTGGAACAATATCATCATCATCGTCAAATTCCTGACATGTACCCTCAAGGGGTTTACAGGATATGATAGTACTTCGTGAAAAATTTACCTCATTACTAACTTCCTATTTACAATTTTCCTCCAAATCAGTCTGTTACTTGTCATGACTCCAACATCATTATTAGATCTTATATTTCTATCGTCTAAGGCACTTTATACTGTATCAATCCACCTATATCTTGATCTTCCTCTGGGTCATTTTCCTGCCAACCTGGCAGAGAAAATGTTTTCTCTGCCAGGTATCTTGTTTTCTTGTTTCTTATTTTGCTAATCTTTCCTCGCCCATTCTGTTCAAGTGACCATACCACCTGAGATTATCTCTGCTAACGCATTCCTGGATGCTGACAATTTCAAGTTCTTTCCTAATATCCTCGTTTTTAATATGATATTGCTATTGATGCCATCTGTTCACGCCTCTAATCTTTCTCAGGACTCTCATATCTGCGGTCTCTAGTCTTTGGTCAAGTGTTTTACTTCTGACCCAGCTCTCAGATCCATAAGTTAAAACTGGTTTGAACACTGTCTTGTATACAGCTAATTTAGTGTTCCAACTAATTTCTCTCTTATTCCATATGAATTTATTCAATTGACTTCCTACCATACCAGCTTTGCTGATTCTGTTGTCTATTTCTATATTTAATTTACCATCTTCACTAAAAATTGTGCCTAAGTAGCTAAAATGTTTTACTTGTTCCACAGGTTCCCCATTCAAAACACAGTTGATTGACATTTTCAACGATTCTACCTATTTTCATTGTCTTTGTCTTTTTATTGCTGACCTTCATACCGTATCTATTACAACAATCTTGCAAACTTGTAGCAGATTTATTTAGAAGTATAATATCGTCTGCATAAAGCAAAGAGCTGATATTAACATCTCCAATTCTGATATCATGTTTAATGGGACAATATATAGATTGAATCTCTGTCAGTAAACTTGAACCACTGTTGACGTCTTGAATTCCACATGTACGTAGCATTCAGCGGCTACTGGAAATACATCGGATGGTAACGGCCTCACCCCCCCCCGCACCTGGGGTCACGCCTTAACATGAACAAACTTGAGAGAGAGAGAGAGCGCCCATGTGCGAGAGCCTAGAGCCCTTTTATAGTTCTGTTCATTCTTTGTTCTTTGACTATAACTTACTGGATATTTTGAGTACATGATGACATCACTTGGGCTATCTTCGTTTTTAGCGGCAATTTTCTATATTTGTATGACCTTTCGAACTTTTATTCTTACTGGGTCAAACATAATCCAGGCTAATCTCTTATTTTCCGTTACGTATATACTTATAATATACATAGCTCTACATAACTTATCAGTAGAATTATTACAGTAGTTTAAAAACTTTAGAATTTTTGATTTTTACATTATTTAGAACGTATGTAAAAGCGATTGCGGGAATTTGTATAACAATTTCCCATGAGAGACATTATACAACAATTGTTTTTTAGAATATTCTCTTATTTTGGCCAGGTCTAAACATCAGAAATAATGATGTATGTGAGAGATCGGGTGATTGATGAGTTCGACCAGTATACATTATAAATGGAATGAAGACAGCACTAGGAATTAATTAATGTGTAAGAATTAGTTTCCCCATATATAAGGAATTTCACATAATATTATTTATTGAAGTTGGGTTTGGTTGGTTTATGATCTCATGTTGATTCTAAAAAAAAATAAAATACAATAAAAAAAATATTATAATAATAAAGTCCTGTTTATGCTTACTGCACTGAAGCACCAGTCTTTCTGTTTGATTCTGCAGTGTTTTTCAAGACATATGTTGACAAACTTCCACAAACATGGAACTTTGTATACATTTGGATTAAAGGGAGTTGATCTTTAGGAGAGCTGATAAGAGTAACCAGCTTGGTATGGGGTTTGAAAACAGTGGAGGAATTTGATTTTTTTAATTTAAGTCCTAGCTATTTTTTCTGAACTATTGTGAATGTAAAGAATGGTAATAAGATGTAACACTCAAAAATGGACAATGGTGATATCTAAATGGTATCCCAGAAATGGAAAGATAGTTACAGGAAGACCAAAGAGATGGTGGGAAGATGAGGATGAGACTTGGGCTGGAATTCAGTGGCATAGAAAAGCTCAGGATAGAAATGAATGGAGAACTTTAGATGAAGCATTCCTCCAGCAAGGGACAGAAAATTGTTGAGGAATAATAGCATTGCTATCATCTATATTTTGAGATAGAGGTAGGGCAGGGGAAGGAACAAGTATTTTGTTTTGTTAGAATTGTAGTCATTCTAAATACGAAGGTGTTGACACATTCATTTGAGGGAAGCCTAGTTAGAGCAGAGCAGAGCTCTTATACTCCTCCATTGTAAGGACCATTTTAGTCACTTAATTTACCTGTTATATATTTCTATGAACATACTCATCAAAGTTGCACTCATCAGTCCATTCCACACACTTGTCTCTTACCATGAAAAAAACCTGTACCTCACTTACTTTCCAGCCATAATCTTGCTGGTTTCCAGGGATGATACCAAGTTCTGCCTACACCAGCCATAAGCTGCAAAGTCCCACTTATCTTATATCTTACTAATTTGTGAATTTTTGTCATATATCTTCTCATCTGTTTATTCCTCACTATTATCTTGGTCACTTGCCTCTTCTCAGCTGTCTCCCCATCTATTTGGAATCAGATGATATATCTGTACAAGCCTTGTAAAGTGGAAGAGTGACTTATTTTCTCACAAGCTAGCATTTTCTCTTTGACAGTGCAGTCAACCATGTGGTCCCTAAACTTTAACTTGCTATTCGTTATAATTCCTAAGTTTCTAGCTTCATTGACTACTTGCAACAAATTCGATCCATCTCAGTATTCTGCCAAACGTAAAGGACCTGATTTCTGATATCCTTGCATTTCCTGAAGCTTTCCTGTTTTTCAAGCATCTCAGCACCAACTTTGGCCTATCCTATTTACAGTGTTTATTAGAACCTGGCTTACATGAGAGATTAAACAAATAGTTACATGGTTCTTGCAGTCCTTCATTCCATTCTTATGCAGTAGTTGAATATTGATTTCTTCCAGTCTCTAAGCCATACTCCTGTCTCCCATGTCCTTATAATGAATTTATGAAACTCATCTCCATTCCTCGTGGCCTTAATTAACTATGCCTAGATTACATTTGTCTAAGTGGAGGTGGTTTCAACTCAAGATTCCCATCAGCAGAGGTTTCTTCCAAATTTTTGTCATCCACCCTCTCTCTGTTGGACAGTTCCTCATGGTACTTTTTCCATTTTTTGATCTCATGTCCTTCCATTAGTACTGTCTCATACCTGTCCTTGAGAATATTCAATTTGTGCACAGTTAAATTTGTGCTAAGTTCATGAACTAACCTAAACATCCTTTTGTAATTGTGCCTCCTCATCTGGTACTATTTTTTTATATTTCGTAGCATAAAAGTTGTCCTTGTTGTGCCTTATGTGTTTTTCTGACTTCTGCACATGATCTCATATTTGTCGATCCCTCTGTCTCTGTTTCTCTATCTTTTTATTTTGATCAGATCCCATTTGAATTCCATGGATCCCTTGCTCTTCTAAATGGGTCTAAGTATTTCTTGGCTGTATCCTGTATTACAGTAAATATCTACAATTTATATGACCTTTCTGCTATCAGAACGGCAAGTTCTAATAATCGAAGTGTTGGATAATTGAAGTACAGTTAAATGGTGCTCTACCAGAAGTCAATTTACATGCAAGGGTCGGTTAATTGAAGGGTTGTTGTTTTTGAAGGTTAAACAAATGGTAGATATCTATATATCTCTGACTCTTTTCCAAGCATTTCAAGTGTATCCCCCACATAAGTCTCCAAAAGCCCATCCAATCTTTTGATGTTTCTTCTGTGAATCTTTTGGGTATTATTCTGATATCCAGTCTAGTGGGATGGACTGCCTTGAGAGGTTTTGGAATTAGTCTTACTCTGGCCGTTACTGTTTGGTTTGTGCCTAGGTCTGCACTGGACACAAACCAACCAGTAACGGCCAGAGTAAGACTAATTCCAAAACCTCTCAAGGCAGTCCATCCCACTGGACTGGATATCAGAATAATACCCAAAAGATTCACAGAAGAAACATCAAAAGATTGGATGGGCTTTTGGAGACTTATGTGGAAGACATGTGCTTATCTTCTTCTGATGCCTTAACTTATCGATGTTTGATGTCCAAGTACAGGTACATTGTGGCGACTTCTGGAAGCAAGTATTAGTAATAACTAGCCTCTTAATATAGACAACTTCTAACAGTCTTTTACCACAGTTGTTGCATTTCTCCAGTTAGGCCTGCTACTTGTAGGCCTAATTGTCGTACTCTTTTTCACTATTGGAATGGCCTCTTAGAATGAAGAGACCATCTCTCCTTGCCAACCAATTCTAAATGGTGTGTAGGTTTTCATAGAACTTCTCACTCTTCATCAGGCCCATGTGGAATGCATAAACTATCATGATTGATACATTGGTTTTATGAATCTTTTTTATAAAAAAAAAAAAGAAGTTATCATATGATTTATGAGCTTGTAACCAAGAATGATCTTGCCCAACTTTTCCTCAGTACTACAGCTGTCACATGGTGCTTTGAATCTCCCCCTAACTGCTCCATTCCATCTAGTCTGTCTAATCCCCAGATGCCAATTCTTTATCTCTCCATCTTTGCAGACAGTGTGATGAGAACCCATCTGAAGCCTCATACATTCCATATGCTTATGTAAAGTTCGCCTCCGAGGTTAATCCCATATCTTCTGTATTATTCATCAGAGTAACATTGACCTATACAGTGAGTACTGTAATATATTGGGTTGGCAAATAAGTTCGTTCGGTTTTTCAGAGTGGAATGAAACAGATTTTATTTAATATATATAATACATACTAGTCAGTTATATGTTGACACTCTTTATCAATGACCTCTTGCCATCTGTCCACCAACTTCATTATGCCGCGTTCATAAAACTTCTGAGGTTTACTGGCGTAAAACTGATCCAGGTGTCTTTTGACAGCCTCCTCATTAGCGAAGGTTTTCCCGTTCATAGAATTCTGCAATGATCGGAATAAGTGGTAATCAGAAGGTGCCAGGTCACATGATATGGAGGATGTGGCAAAAATCCCAGCCGAGACGTAACAATTTACTCCAGGTTGTTAATGATGTGTGGGGTCTAACGTTGTTGTTTTGAAAGACAACTCCTTTCCAGTTTGCCAATTCAGGACGTTTTGTGCTAATTGCACGGGCCATTCGTGTTAACTGTGAGCAATAGACAGTTGAATCAATCGTTCTGCATGACAGTAACACCTCGTAGTGGACAACACCTTTATAATCCCACCACACACACAGAGAGCATGATCTTCTTTGGGTGCAATCCCACTTTCAAGGTTGTTTGCGGCGGTTCACTCTTGTGGCCTTATGATCTTTTATGTACCACGTTATCGTACACGACCCATTTTTCATCTCCCGTAATCATCTGCTTCAAAAATGGGTCGTTTTCTTGCGACGTCGCAGCAAATCACAGATGGATATGCGAGCAGTCATATTGGCCTCAGTCAATTCATGCGGCACCCAAACAGAGTTTTGAAACATATCCTAGCTTGTGCAAATCGTTTTCAACGCTTGTATGGGATATGTTGGGTACTGCAGCAATCTCCTGCACTGTTTGTGACAGATTTTTGTCAATGACATCCTTCACAACACTCGAATCAACCTCGGTCGGCAACCTGCACGAGGCTCATCATTGACGTCGAAATCTCCAGAACGGAATTTGGCAAACCACTTTTGGCATATGCGTTCTGTTAAGGCACCATCGGCATATACGCTGCATATTTTTTTATGGGCCTCCACAGCTCGTTTGCCTTTTTTGAAATAAAAAAGCAAAATATGCTGGTAATGCACGTTATTTCCTTCCATTTCTAAAAACATGTTACACACACGCAACCGAATTAGTAGGCCGAACGAAAATTCACTGAAAGGTTATGTGAAATGTCGCCTTTCAACTGCGCAATTGCGTTGAAAGGTGACATTTCACAGGTAGCGACAGGCAAAGCGGCATACACTTGTACTAACACATAAATCGAACAAACTTATTTGCCAAACCAATATTTCCAGCATGTTCCCTTTGCCTAAATCCCAAATGTGGCTCCATTTATTCTGAGCTGTAGCTGATGCAACATAAGATTTCTTATACGACATAAGTCATGTTAGGTATTATAATACAAATATAATGGCTTCACTATTTTATCTCAGTTACCAAGGCATCTTTGGTGATATAATACGAGAATTGTAATGTGCACACAAGCATATGCAAGTTAACCTTGCTCCTGTAACTTCATTCACTCTCAGTTCCAGATGCCTGGAAAGTTCCTTTTACGTGTACATTGGTTTATTATGGACAAACTGGATAAGCTCTCAATGTCCATCTTGAAGAACATAAGAATTACATTTGTTTTCATTGTCTGTGCCAGACCTCAAGTCTAGCAGAGTGTGCATTAAACACTGTGGACAGAATCAAATGGAAAAAGGCCTCAGTAAATATTTTTTTCTTTTTGCTTTACTGCAGTAAATATAAAGAGGTGAGACTTTTCTGTGCAATCAGCAGATCTTAAAAACCAACCCAACCCAACCCAACTCAAATAAATATTGTACGAAAATTCCTAAGATGTGGAAACTAATTCTGAGATATCTTGCCCATAGATGGTACCCTCATAGGGCTTTAGGCTTATAGTTGAATCACTTGCACTTGCTCTTGTGTTGCTTATGTGCATGTTACAATTCTTATGTTGTATCCTTGAAGATGTTTGTGTGTGTGTGTGTGTGTGAGAGAGAGAGAGAGTTGAAATATTGGAATCAAACTTTTATTTTTTTAACCACCATACCAGCCATCATCTGTATATGTGTATATTGATGCAAAATAACCATTAAAAGAACATGGATATAAAGCTTAAAATGTTTGCTATAATCACTTGCTTTTGTTTTGCTTGTGTGATGAAATATTGGAGTTGTTAAACTTTTGTTTAATCACTATACCAGCCATAACATGTATGCATGTCAGTCAGAACATTTGCAAAGTGTCCATTGAAATTGAAATAGCATGAATTCAAAGTATAAAATGTTGGTTATATTTCATTTGAATGGTCATTCATTAATGAAATAGGTGGTTAATTCATTCCTGGTGCTGTCTTCATTCGATTAAACTACAAAATGAACAGTGCATATTTAGATATAAATATCATCCTTATGATATTATCAACTTTCAGACATTTCAATATCTGTTAGAATTTTTGTAACAAATAGAATTTAATTGAATTTTACATTTTTTTTTCTCCCATTTCAGAGAGAAGATCCATCCCCAGGGAATCCCAACTTCTGGGATGAATTTTTTCTTCTTAGAGTATGTTAATATATGTTTATTCTGATGTTTGTATATATAATTCTGTTTATATATATATATATATATATATATATATATCTCTGCAAGCCAAAATCCACAGAATGGAACTTTTCTCAACTCACTTCAGGCTTCTGGTAATCAGGATGGTGGTTTTACACATGTCATTGAAGGTTATCATCATTTAACGACATTCATTAATATGTAGGATTCAAATTTGTTGGTTGGAGAGCTGTTGTGCTATTCACTTGAGCAACTAGGCCAGCAGATATTTAACAGGCATTTTTAAATCCTGTTATAGTCATAAGAGGGATGTGGGACTTTTAGGAAAATGTGATGCCTTTATTCCTTACCTCTTCTCTCCATATGAATTTGTGCACATTTTTATGTTGGAACATTGTGTTAGTAATAACTAGTCCATATCCTGAGCAGAAATCTAACAGGTATTTGCCATTATTATTAGCTTTGCTCTTCTCTCCAAATTTTCCCAAAATATTTTTGTATGTCTGACAATCATTTCCTACTCTGCTATTTAGATCCCCAACAAGGACCAATTTTTCATTGTGTCAGTTGCTTTCTCTAAAGTCTCAAAAAATTCCTCCACATCTACCATAGTAGAGCCTTCTGTGGGACCATAGGCACAAATAAGTCTCAGTGTCCAGTTCCCCATTCTGATATTTGCCCATATCACTCTACTTGAGACTACCTGCCATTCAAGAAGATTAGCCTCATATTTTGTGCTGACTACTATGGCTACATCTTCTTTTCCTTGATTGTTATTGCCTGAATATAACATTTTGTATTTACTGCTCAGAAAGATTTCACCAGTTTTTGTCTTTTTGTTTCAGTCACCTCTATTATGTCAATCTGGTACTTATCTAATTCCTCAGCTAGCTCCATTTCTTTGCCATTCAGACTTTTTATGTTGATAGTACCAATCTTGAACTGTGGTGATATTGAGTTGAGGTGTGTTTTAAGATTTGTTCCAGTAGCTGATTTTTCACTGTTTTGCCCTGGTTCCTTGCCGAAAACAACGGGGGCCTTGTTTAATCAGGCGATGCCCCAACCGGCATGAAATTCTGTCATGTTGTGCCATCATTTTATATTTTGGTTTAAGCCAATAAGAATACAGTTTGGTTGGCTAAATCCCAAACTGCCAGCCCATCCTTGTTCGTTCAGTATCCAGGTAGATACCTAACAGGGTGCACCATGAGAAGGTGAGGATTGGACATTAGCTCAGAAGCCCTGAGCTAATGTCCCAAGACTATTTATTCAAATGACACAGCCATTGAAACCGAGGGTACCTTTGCAATAGTTTTTTAGCCATTGCTACGACCCTTATAAAATATATGAAATTCTGTATGCATCCCATCTTTCTTGCATCTAACACACAAGCTTATATCCAAGTAACTACCCAACAGGGTGCACCACGAGAAGGTGAGGATTGGATATTAGGTCAGAAGTCCTGGTCGGTTCTCTGCATTCCTTTAAAGGCTATGTGGAGGTCTCCTCTCAGTTATACAGCTTTGACCCTTAGGCACCCCCTCTTCAGAGATTCTTCAGTCATCAGAGAACTTAACAATAACCAATCTAGCTACGTTGCTTCCACTTTTGGAAAGCGATCATGGAGTCTTGACCTGGGAGATTGTCAGAAATGTAGATTTTTTTCTTTTAAGAAGGGTGCGGTGATTATGACAAAATCAAAGCTGGTGATTATGACGAGCTTGAGGAGTCAGCTTTCAGCAGTTCCATAGCATAAGAATTTGGATGGGAGATGTGGTGGTGTATGGCAGGTGGACAAGGGGTGTAGTGTTTGAAGAAAGCAGTATCAGAATGTATACCAAGAGTTAGATGGATGAATAGCTTCATTAAGCAAGAGTTGCAGACAAAGAAAAGGTTGTGGACGGATTATAAAAAGAAAGGTGATCAGCATGCCCACGAGCAATACAAATAAGTGACATGTATGGTAAGGAAGGAAGGCTAAAGCTAATTATGAGAGAAAGCTAGTTGGTGAAACAAAAACAAAAAAATTCCTAAAGAGTTCTTTCATTATGTGACAAGTAAAAGAAGGAATGACTATGGAAGCATGACTTCCATAGTCATTCCTCCTTTCCATAGTATAGAACAGGGGCAAATTCTCCACTCTTGCTATGCTTGCTGCACAAGCTCAATTAATGAGCTTGTGCAGCAAGCATAGCAAGCATAATTGAGCTTTGCGTTGTGTATCGAAGGCCGATGCTTGCTCGTCTTGTCAAGCTACCTTGGCTTGCTCGGTTGTGGGAGCTTCCAGGTCCTCACTGTAGCACTGTGATTCATGCACATGGATAAACATTTCCGCTCCCTCCACATCGTCTCACCCTGTTGCTTAAACACAGGCCATACGCAGTCAAAGTAGCTCTAGCCAGTGAGCTTCAGCTAGACTTTACAAGTGTGCTAGATGTTTAAGTGAAGTGAACTACTTTGCAGGGGACTGTGTATGTAAACTGCTGCATTTATTAGTTTTTTGTTGATTTTGTGGCACTAAGATGGATACTGGACAGTCATTAGAAGTATTGTTATTGACAATTTATTAAGAAATCCCTTTTCCCAGAGGAGTGTTCAGGAGAAAAGTGATATTGCAAAGAACGGCAGGCCATGCCTGTCACTGCTCACAAAACTCATCACAAGGAAAAAAACAGAGAATATGTTCGCTCGTTTAGTGAGGGTCAGTACAAGAATACTCACTGGTTAGCGGGATCGAAGAAATTGAATAAACTGTTTTGTTGGCCTTGTCTTCTGTTTTCTGGTGCAAAAGTGGTTTTAGCAACTTAAACACTTTGACATTGTCTATTACCAGGCACAAAAAATCTGCCAACTATATTAAGTGTTTTCCTCAATTAAACAGCTTCAGAAGAACAAAAATTGATCACCAGCTTGATGAACAGAAATGTGTCAGTGATGTACTGCATAATGAAAAGGTGAAAAACAATCGCGTGTTATTGATATCGAATGCTTAATAGATGTTATCCATTACTTATCAAAGCAAGAGCTACCATTTTGTAGTCATGACGGTCCCTGACATCTGCAAATAGAGGAAATTATGTATAACTTCTTGATCTAATAAGTCAGTATGATCCTCTTTTGGCGATTCATTTGAAGTCCTCTATTTTTAGAGGTACATCTTCAGCCATTTAGAATGACTTGATTGCTGCAATTACCTCAGTAGTTATGGAGGTAATAAAGAAAGAGATCAAGCAAACAGACTTTGTGGCACTAATTATGGATGAAACTTCTGCCATCATAAACAAGTTTCAGCTTTTGAATGTTTTTTGTTACATTGACGGCAACAATGAAGTTCATGAAAGATTTCTGGGTTTCACTGATGTGAGCCAAGATCGCTCCCCTGCAGCACTTTTCGAACACGTAAGTGCAGTTCTGAAGGAGTACAAGTGTGAGGAAAAAACTCGTGCCACAGACATATGATGGTGCTGCAGTTTTAGATCAAGCGAGTAGTTTAAACAAACAGATCCAAGAACAGTATCTACGTGTGACTTTCGTGCATTGTTGCAGCCATTTGCTGAATTTAATACTACAGCAATCTGCTTCCAACATCAAAGAGTGTACAGTGTTCTTTCAAACTATGTTGGATCTTACTACTTTCTTCTCAAAGTGTACAAAGAGGACAGCTGCTCTTAAGAAGTTTCTTGAAAGGAAATTGCCCACTGCAGTGCCAACAAGATGGAACTTCACATATTGTGAACACTGTGAAAGAGAATTATGGTATGATAGAGGCATTCTTTCAACACATTTTGGATGCTCCAGATGATTAGGACAGTGACACAGTTTTGAAAGTGCAAGGTTTTTTAACTTTCTTACATAAGTTTAACACTCGATTTTCACTGGTAGTATTTTCAAAGATTTTCTCATTTTCTGATGTTGTCTTTAAAATTTTGCAAACCAAATCTTTAGATATAAGGTATTGTGCCAAAACAATTGAAAATTCTCTTTAAATATTCAGACTATGAAAGAGGAAGGTTTCACGAGTATTTATGACAGTGTTACACATGATATTAATGTTTGTGAAGGGAAACCAAGTCATAAGAGATGTCATATGTGTGATGACTCAGAAGAGTTAAGATTTAAGCATCTTTTCAATGAAATCCTGGACAACATGATGTTACAAATTTAAGAATTGATAATCACAATTCTTAATTGTGATTTTTTGAAAACTACAGAAATAAATTCCCTGATAGTGATGTAACGTATCTGCAGAAAACCTATGGATCATTATTTGATTTAGTTCGCTTAAAGGCTGAACTAAGTGTAATGTATGCATTGTCTGAATTCAAAGACAGAAGCATTTCAGACTTAAGGAATTTCATTAAGGGTCGATAGAAAACTCTAAGACATCATTGTACAGGTAATATTTAATGTTAACTTGATATACCTCCATCCTGAATGACAACGCAATTAAGAGTGAATCATGGGAACATTGACATGAATAGGACCTGTAAGATGGAGCAAGGCATGAAAATAGTTATGGAGGCCAATCAAGTAGGCCAAAATGATGTGTTTACCAATAAACGGATGTCGGTGGTTCCTGCCCGGCCGGTGCAGTGGGAGCGAGATTGCAACATGTGCGCGGTTGCTTATTTACTTATACTTGCACGTATTCGATTCCAGTCTCATTTTTGCGCATCGACATACAAGTGAGCATTAATGTTCTAAAATTCATCAACATACATATTATAATTCAATCGTTATTCATTCACGAACTAAACTTCTCTACGTTGAAGAATTGAGCAGGACTGGTAGTTTTATAAATTCTATAGAAATATGTGAGTAGGTATATTATTTAGACTTATTACTTTTGCTGACTGACTTCAATTTTAATTATTTTGTTACAACCCCAGTAACCACAATGGCAGCTTCAGATTCTAAAAAGAAATGCAGACAATATTCGTTACAATATTTGAAACTTGGGTTTATTGCTTCATTAAGAAACGAAACGAGGCCTATGTGTCTTCTTTGTGAAAAAACTTTTAGTAACGATGCAATGAAACCAGCAAAAATAAAAGATCATCTTCATAGACTCCATCCCGATAAGAAAGATAAAGATCTTGACTATTTTTCTTGGCTAAAGAGCTGAAAGAGAAATACACACATCAACCAACTATAAATTCATTGATGAAAGTACCTGCCGAAGCTGACAATAAACAAGGATTAACAGCCTCCTACAATATTTCTTTTAATATAGCAAAAAAAAGAAAACCATATACAATTGGAGTACATTGTTATACCCGCATTCAAAGAAGTAATTGAAACCATAATGAAAAAAGATTCTGGCCCTGTTTTAAAATGCTTACCATTGAGTGCGAATACCGTGAAAAGACATGTTGGTGAAATGGCTGAAGATGTAGAAAAAACTGTAGTATCAGGACTCAAAAATAGTAAGTTCTCCATCCAACTTGATGAATCTACATTCGATAGTTCTTCTATTCTTATGGCTTATGTAAGATATAGTAAAACCAAACATCAAATTATTGACGAATTTTTATTTGCAAAATATCTTGAAAGTGATGGAATGGGGTCGACAATTTTTCAGCGATTGCAGGAATATTTAAATAAGTATGATATTCCATTTACTAATATAACAGCAGTAGCCACAGATGGCGCACCTGCAATGGTGGGCCGAGGTTTCGCTGCCTTTCTGAAAGAAAAAGTTCAAAGTGTACATACTATTCACTGTGTGTTGCACCGAAACCATTTGGTGGCAAAAACTCTCAGCATGATACTCTAAGAGTTTGTATTAAATCTGTTAATCAAATTAGGGCTCATCGTCTTAAATTGCGATTGTAAGAAACTCTAGGGTTGAGTCGAACAATTCAAAAAATGAAGTATCAAACCAAATTACTCTTACATACTGAAGTAAGATGGTTGTCTAGAGGTGCAAGTCTACAAAGATTTGCTGAGTTGTTTGGCTCAACCCTAGAGTTTCTTACAGATGTTAATTTGTTTTTGAGTGATGAACTGAAGAGAAATAAGAATCATATTTTCTACTTGGCAGACTTATTTTCAAAATTTGATGACATACAGACCCGTCTACAAGGTAAAGATGTCCCGATGATTCAAGCTCGGACAATTCTTTTAGGCTTCCAAGCTAAATTAGCCTTATTTAAATCATCATTGCTATGAAAAGATTTTCAGTACTTTTCGAATCTACGACAATTGGAAGTAAAAGATGAAGACTTAGAAATATACACAAAACATCTTCCAAATTTGAGCGATGATTTTAAATTGCGTTTTGCAGATTTTGAAAACATGCACATTCCAGATTGGGTTATCATGCCATTTTCTGCAGATATTGAAAATATCGAAATGTAACTTACAAGATGAACTTATTGAATTGTCAGTTGATCTTGAAGCTAAGACGCTTTTTAAAAATAGGACTTTAAGTTACTTTTGGACAAATATAAATGTTAGAAAAATATCCAAAACTTCCTGAAGTGGTACTCCCCTTTTTGCTTGCATTTCCAAGTTCATACATGAGTGAAGCTGGTTTCAGCAATGTTAATTCCATTTTAACAAAACGAAGAAATAAGCTAGATATAGAATTCCATGGAAATTTAAGGCTGAAACTTACTAATTTTGAACCCAACATTGCTAATCTTGTCAAGAGTCATATTGACAAGATTAGTTCCTTCACATTGAACAATGTTAGTAAATTGTATACTAAGTTAATAAAAGTCTTATTTTCATATATATAAGTAAGATTGTATTATTGTAATTTTGTTATCTAATTAAATTTTATATTTTATATATTATTTATCCCTTCTATCAAATATGTAATGTTAAGAAGGACGTCAAAAACAAAAACGTATCCCTTTGACATTAAGCCAATATAATAATATATACTATATTACACATACAATAAACACTGTAACTATATAATAAACAATCTAAAAACTCACATGAGCGTCTTTTTTGCTTGTCCTATTATAATTATGTAATAGTAAAATAGAGGGGTCGATAAAAAGTCAAGAAACTCTTGAAGGGGTCGATGGTCAAAGAAGTTTGGCAATCCCTGGTTTAGTGAATCAGTTGCAGCAGTATTATTACCAGTCACTAGACAGCATACAAATCCTGTGTGCTGTCTAGTGACTGATCTTTAGATCTGTTCACTTCTCTATCCTCAGATGAAGTTGTTATCTTCCTAGTTAATTACAGCATGTTAGGCATATCCATGAAGGAGGGACATGCACTGCATGTTCCAACCTCAGGAAGAGGAGGAGGAGAAAAATTGGAGATATGGCACTAGAGAGCAAATATTGGAATAGCCATTTTTTTTTTTTTTTTTTCATATATTATTCCTTCACTGCTAACTGGTAATAGTATGCATTAATTTTTTACTTTTCTTGATTATTTGCAGGAAACACAATTTGTAAAATTTTGCTTAATTAGTTATAAGCATCATTATAAAATAAATTCCACTTTAGTTTGTTTCTAAATTTTTTAATAGGCTAATGTATCCTATCTGGAACATGAATTTGAAACTTTAACAAGTGAGGAAGTAGTACAGCGGAAAGTAAGTTTTTCCCCCCCCTTCACATTAGATAAATATGGTCAAATTGATATTTTTATTTAAAGATATTTGTTTTAATTACGACTTCACGTAATCTGTTGCAAATAGTGGGTAGTAATTCTTCTTTTAGCGATTGATTTGAGAAGAAAAAGTGAAGAAATAATAAAATTATATGTAACAAATCATGAAATATGAAAATGATGCACTGCAAATTATTTTACTACCTACTAGTTTGTTGTAAATTGTCTAGAAATATCATTATTATCACACTTTTCAAGGCCTAGAGTGGCCTGTTCCAGCCTTAAAAGTCAATGTTGAATCACTTTTGAGGACAAAAGAAGGGAAGAAATTATGAAAGAATTAAACCAGGAATCAGTAATAAAAAAAAAAAAAAATATATATATATATATATATATATAAAAACATAAATGAATGGAACATGTTGAAAGAATGAAAACAGAAATATATTAGTCTAGAAATATATTATTTATATATTATAATCTATGCATATATTTGGTAGTAAAACTGTGAAAAAAAGTCATGTTTTTTGATATCTACCCTCAAGGGATGTATACAGTACCATGACATTACTATATGATTACTAATCTCTTATCATCAATCTTCCTACAAATCACTCTACTACTCGTTAGCATTCCAATTTTGTCATATCTGATATTTCAGTCTTTTACGGCACTTACGACTGTATCCATCCACTTCTACCCCTGGGTCTTTTTCCTGGTATCTAGGCACCAAACACTTGTTTTGCTAATCTTTTCTCTATCCATTCTGTTTAAAATGATCATACAGCCTTACATTAGCTCTGCTTACACATTCATGGCAGAATCATTTTTAATATGATTCTGCCATTGATACCATCTGTTCATTCTCCTAATTTTTCTCAGAGCTCACATGTCTGTGGTCTCTAGGTATTTATTTCTAACCCCAATTATTTTGACTAATTTCTCTCTTATTCTGTATAAATTTATTTCAATGACTCCCCATCATACCTGCTCTGCTTATTCTTTTGTCTATTTTCATATTTAATTTGCCATATTCACTAAATGCTGTGCCTAAATAGCTGATATATTTTACTTGTTCTATAGGTTCTCCATTCAGAATGCGCTAAAGATTTCTATGTTCCTGCCTATTTTCACAGTTTGGTCTTTTTATTGCTGATTTTCATACCAAATTTGTTACAGCTGTCACTCAGTTTAGTTAGAGAATCCTGGAGACTTGAACTGGATTTTGAGTACATCATCTGCATAAAGCAAAGAGCTAAGTTCGATATCTCCAATTCTAATATCATGTTAAATGCGACTTTCTTTCAAAATGTGATTCATATAGATGATGAATAAGAGTGGAGATAGTGTGCACCCTTATCTCACACCTGATTTCATCAATCCTGTACACTTAATGGACAAAACATTAGAGATACCTACCTAATAGCATGTCAGTCTAGCTGGAATAACTGCTTGTACTTTCCGAGGCATTGACTCCACCAGATGCTGGAGGGTTGCCAGAGGTAATTATAGCCATGCCTGTGGTAGCATTGTATTCGACAACTGTGCCTTAGATGTAGGTTCTGGATACATCGATCTGATATCTCGCTCTGTGGGCATTCCATAGAGATTCGATCGGATTTAAATCTGGGGACCTTGGGGGCCACTGGATTGTCCCAAACACAGATGAGTGTTCCTTGAGCCATGCCTAGTTAGTTGCGACCCAGTGGGGTGGGGCATTGTCCTTCTGAAACAGACCATTGGCTGCAGTATGTGCAAAGCCCATGAAAGTGTGTAGATGATCAGCCAGCATATTCTGGTGACTTGTAGGTGTTTAAGGACTTCTCCAGACACACTAAGGAACTAATGTGTCGCATGAGAAGGCTCCCCAAACCATTACAGAGCCACCACATCCTTGAACAGAGCCGACCTGGCACAACTGGTGTATGGCCTCATACTGTCAATGCCACACCCACACCTTCCCATCAGCTTGGTACAAGTGATAATAGGATTTATCAGACCACATGACTCTTGTCCACTCTGCAGAGATCCAGTTTTGATGGTCCTGACACCAGGAAAGGCGCAGTGCCTGATGATGAACTGTCAACAGTGGTATGCGATTAGGGCATTTGCTCCCATAGGCCATTGTATGCAGGGTATGCCATACCATTCACTCACTGATGCTACTTGGACCTACGACATTGAAACTGGATGTGATTTGTGTTCCTGTGGTTGATCTGTACAAGCTGGACAGTCTATGTTGATCCTGGTCATCAATGGCATGTGGTCGGCTACTACTTGCTTGCTAGGTACTAATACGTGCATTGACCGAGTACGTGAGTACGAGTATAGAGCACACGTCCGGGACGTGTGCTGTTGCAGTAGACCCTTGATCCGGTTTCCCTTGAGAACTCTAGGGGTCTCGAGGTCAACTAGATTTGTCAACTTCTCATCACTCTTATCTCTAATGTTTTATGCATTGAGTGTATTTCCTTCAGTTCTAATTGTTGACTTGCAACTTAAGTATAGACTGTGTATTTGCTCTGTATAATGTTCCATCTAAACTGTATAACTGTTGTGCTTTGAAAAGCTTTTTTGCTGTGCACCTTGTTATAAGCCCTTTCCAGATCTACAGAAGCTTGTTACATTCCCATGATTTCTCATATGAATATAACATAAAGTGAAAATCTGATCTTGACAACCTCTGTATGGCCTGAACCCACCTTGTTCTTCTCTAGGTTTTCTCAGCCTCTTTTCAAGTGTGTTTGCATAAATCTTACTTGGAACACTTAGTAAAGAAATTCCTCTGTAATTCTTACATTCAGCTTTATTCTGTCAACTATGCAAGAATAGATTGCATAGATAGGAACTATGCAAGCTCTATTCCAATCATTTGGAATTCAACTGACCAGGCCCTCTGAATTATGCAGTGTTGCCACTGCAAAACTTTTATACCTCCATATTTGAGCATTTCTAGTGAATATTATCTGATTCAGACGCCTTTCCATATTTCAGGTTTTCGATAACTTTTTCTACCTTAAGCATTGATATGTACTGTTTGCATTTGTCTTGACTATTTTCTTCTTCTACTTACAAAATCTGTCAATGCTTGTTTTGTTTAAGTCTTTCAGAGTAATTCAAAGTGACAAAATTTATAAATAATTAATGGCAAGGTGTGTTACAAATAAATATTATATTGCCAATATGATCTACTTTGTCAGAATTTTACTTTTGGAATGATTTTGAGGTGGACAAAAAGTGGAACATAATCTGTTCTGCAATACAATTCTGTATTTGGATGCAACTGAGAAATTGACAAATAGAGATTAGGTGTAGTGTTTGCTTATTAGTCAAGGCAGTTATACTGCCATCCACAACATGCTATTATGCTGAGATTATAACATTCCATATTAGAAAACTTCAGTGGCTAATTCAGCTACTTGTGAAGAAATGTTACTGATAATATCCTTTGTATTTTTCACATGACCAATTTGTTCTCTATTATTTGTTTTGTTTAGAAAAGCAGTTTTATGACTTTTTTGCAAAAAAAGAAAAATTATCGTTTTAATATATACCATACCTTGAAAGACATGCTAGATGTTATAATATATTATATTTACTGTCAGCTGCTTCCAAATTTATCCATCATTAATGCTATCATTATATGTCATTATTGTTCATTATTGATCAGCTCTAATATATCAGTCTCCAAAATCTGTATGTAGATGCCAAAAGAGCCAGAAGAGATGATACAACTCCATTAACTCATTTCTTCTGGCTTTTTTGTATTCTGTTTTGTTTGCTTTAAATATACCTGTAAGAAAATGCCACCAATAATAATTAGAAACCGAGCCTTCATAGCTCAGTCATTATAGACGAAGCCTTTGGTCGGAAGGACTTGGGTTTGATTCCCGTCAGTGATGTGAGGAACCTTTATCTGGTCTCTTTTGATGAAAGGTGAGTTAGCTGGTCTCATACAGAGTTAGAGGGTTTTTCACCTGGAAACTCTGTTTTTCGTCTCCTAGAACAAGCAAACCGGCCATGTAAACACACGCATCTACAGACATAGGACATAATGGGAGGCATATGGCCAACCACCTTATCTTCGAGATGGTTACGGTTGTAAGAATAAAAAAAAAAAAAAACCTTGACACTGTAAAAGGTAGAAGAAAAGGATTAAGAAAGAAAGAATAATTAGCAACCACAATACTAATTATTATTGGTGGTATTGTCTTTATTTTTGATTTCATTAAGTGTGTTTTGTTTAATTGTGAATATTATTATTATGTGATATTGTTACAAAAGCAGTCTACATTCATGGTACTGATGCATGTGTGAAAAATGGTGACAAAAAGTGGCAAGAAATAGTTCAGTGATATCAATATATGTGTTTAATGTATTCATTGCCAAGATTAAATTGAGAGCAGGAATGGAGAGAGAGAGAGAGAGAATGTGGAGCAAATGCAAGAGTTGTGTTCACAGCAGGAGAATGAAGTGACTGATATTAAGGATGTAAGGCAGGATTCTGAAAGTGTTGTAAAGAAGGTAGTGGTAGTAGTGAATGATAGTGTACAAAATACAAATGAGAGTATGGAGGAATTGGATGAAAGGAATAATGTGAATTGTAAGGAGATTGTGTGGAGAGAAGTAGGATGCTCATCTATAATGCATTGGAATGGTACCATGAATATGGGATAGCTTGCACACAAAACAGCTTACGCCTCCAATTGTTGCGAATAGAAATCAGTGTTAACATTGCACCTTCTTGAAGCATCTCAGAAGGGACTGTTGTTTTGAAATTCTTTTTCTATCAATCAAAAGTACTGCTTCACCTCAGTTGAGCCATTGATTTTGTGTATTATTCACTAGGCCTAGTTGCAAGTAATAATTTGAAAAATTTCGTTCCTAAGGATTAGCACAGTGCTGAGTTTTTCCTTTTATTAATACATGTTGAACATGTCTGCAGTGTTTCTTGACTTTTCTGGGTTTCCTTGAGATATGGCTCAGCAGACAGTATATCCAATTGATGGCTTCTCATAATCTTGAGGTTGATTGCACGTGGGTGATTTTTATGAGGCCGGTTTTCAAGACTTAAGTCACTGCCTTGAAAATTTTGAACTAGTCAGCTGTAGTGTTCTTGAGAACATTCTAACTTTACACTTAGTTGTTGATTTGGTGAAGTGTGAACGGCTTGAAATTGTAAAATACAATTTTTTAAAAAAATCAGATTTTGGCAATCTAAAAAAAAAAAAATCATTTGAGCATTTTTCACAAGTAAAATGAAATAAATCATCATTTTGCTTGTGATAATTAGTCCTTTGATTTGGTATTGAATTTGATTTGGAACTGTTTATTATGATATAGAATAAAAAATCGAAACTAAATGTAAAGACAAATTCTAAATAGTTTTAGATCACCTTTATGCTACTGAAGTTCTTTCTAAAAAAACTAATGAAAGTCAGTGTGTTCCCATTGGGATATCGTATTAATCAATTACTGATGTTAAGTGCAGTACTGAGATAACTTAGGGCAAAATGGTACTATTATTATAGGAAACTCGAGTCTCTCTTAATTCAGTTTACGTGATGAAGAAATAATAATTTTTGATTCAGATATACTATTTCCAAGAATAGCCTATTGCATTAATGTTATCCTGATTAATTAAATCAACCATTAGTATACTGGCTGACATGCATTTATGTATTAGCATTGCAAGTGGTTAGAGTCTCTGTAGAGCAGTTGAAATGACATTTGCTCTTCACTTTTCAAATACTGACTAGGACATGAGGAAACTCTTTATATGAGCTTTACAACTGAAGATCAATTAGTCAGTTATAAATGGGAATGGCAAGGTTTTTTTCCTCCCCTCCCTGAAATCAGCTTTTTTTCTTGCAAAAACAAGGTCTGATCCCCTCTAGAGCAGTGCTTCCCAAACTACTGGATGTCAGGGCCCCCTTTGGAAAAATTAAAATATTTCATGGCTCCCCCTCAAAAAAAAATCGTAATATAGACATATATTATTATAATATTTATTGTATTTATATTCAATACAAAACATACACAGCGAATATTGTAAAAATCAAATGCAAATATTACATTTTTAGCAGCTTACATACACATTTGACATTGCACATTATCTCGTATTTTTATGTAGATAAATATATTGTTATTGTACATTTGCAGTACAAGCACATGAAACATAAAACCATTAGTAATAAAGAAAGAATTAAAAACATAAAAGGAGTTTAATAACAGTTTAATGTGATGGATGGGTTTCAATACTGCTACACAAAAAGTCAATATCAGGTGAAATATTTGGAACTGCAATTCTTAGATTTCTGCTTTGAAATGAAACTTATACGAATAAGCATATATTTACTAATATTCATTAAGCGCTGAAATACACAGGAAAATTTGTGAACCTGCACCAATGTGATTTTTTTTCCATTAAAATATAAAAAAATAACAAAAAAGAAATAATAAATAATCAAAATTAAATAAGTTTCTTTTAAGATAAAAAAAACTATCATCATCATCAAATTCCTGTCATGTACCCTCAAGGGGTGTACAGGATATGATAGTACTATATGAAAAAAATTACATCATTACTAACTTCCTGTCTACAATTTTCCTCCAAATCAGTCTGTTACTTGTCAAGACTCCAACATTATTGAATCTTATATTTCTATCGTCTAAGGCACTTTGTACCGTATCAATCCACCTATATCTTGGTCTTCCTCTGGGTCGTTTTGCTGCCAACCTGGCAGAGAGCATTTGTTTTGCTAATCTTTATTCACCCATTCTGTTTAAGTGACCATACCACCTGAGATTAGCTGTGCTAACATATTCCTGGATGCTGACAATGTCAAGTTCTTTCCTAATATCCTCGTTTTTAATATGATATTGCCATTGATACCATCTGTTTGTGCTCCTAATCTTTCTCAGAACTCTCATATCTGCAGTCTCTAGTCTTTGGTTAAGTGTTTTACTTCTGACCCAGCTCTCAGATCCATAAGTTAAAACTTGTTTGAACACTGTCTTGTATACAGCTAATTTAGTGTTCCGACTAATTTCTCAATTATTCCATATGAATTTATTCAATTGACTTCCTACCATACCAGCTTTGCTGATTCTGTTGTCTATTTCTATATTTAATTTACCATCTTCAGTAAAAATCGTGCCTAAGTAGCTGAAATATTTCACTTGTTACACAGGTTCTCCATTCACAACACAGTTGACATTTTCAATGATTCTGCCTTTCATTGTCTTTGTCTTTTTATTGCTGACCTTCATACCATATCTATTACAACAGCTATTCAATTTAGTCAGAGAATCTTGCAGACTTGTAGCAGATTTATTTAGAAGTATAACATCATCTGCATAAAGCAAAGAGCTGACATTAACATCTCCAATTTTGATATCATGTTTAATACCACTTTCCTTCATTATGTGATCCATATAGATAATGAATAACAGAGGGGATAATGTACATCCTTGTCTGACACCAGATTTAACATTAAACCATCTTCCTGTACTTCTTTCAATTCTAACTACTGACTTACAACTCAAATAAAGACTAAGTATTGCTTGATATAATGGCCCATTGACACCATATAACTGTAGCGTATTGAATAGCTTCTCTCTTGGCACCTTGTCATATGCCTTTTCAAAATCGACAAAACTTAAATACAGATCTTTGTTATATTCCCATGCTTTCTCGACTATTTGTCGTAGAGTGAAGATCTGATCATGACAGCCTCTATTTGGCCTGAATCCAGCTTGTTCTTCACCAAGCTTTTCTTCCACAATTCTTCTCAACCGTTTCTTATGTATACTTGCATAGATCTTGCCAGGAACACTCAGTAGGGAAATACCTCTGTAATTCTCACATTCAGTTTTATTTCCCTTTTTATATATGGGTACTATTAGAGCTCTACTCCAATCATCAGGAATTCGTTGGCTTTCTGAACTATGCAGTGCAGCCACTGTATGACTTTTATACCACCATACTTCAGCATTTCTGGTCGAATATCATCTACTCCTGCTGCCTTTCCACATTTCAAGCCTTTGATGGCTTTTTCTACTTCAAGTATGGATATATATTCCTGACTGCATGCCTGGTCAGTGTTTTTTACCACTGCGCTGTCATAACTGTTTGTTTCATTTAGCAGTTTTTCAAAGTAATTACTCCATACTTCAAGGATATCTTTTTCTCCCATTTTCATGTCACCTTTATCATCTCTAACTCCTTTTACAGCACTCTTTCCTCCATTCCTAAGCTTCTTCAACAACCTCCAGAATAATTTGCCACTTCTTGATATTTATTTTCTATATTCTTGCCAAAGTCCTCCCATGACTTTTGTTTAGCTAGTTTTACACAGTGTTTAGCTTTCTTACATTTGTCTCTGTATTCTCTAAGAACACAAGCTGACTTATTTTCCAGGACCTTTTGATATGCTTTCTTCTTTTCCTTCACTGCCTCTTTAACTTGCTGTGGCCACCATGGAGTTCTGATTTTTCTATCCTTGCAGACAACCTCACCACATGCCTCTCTGGCTGATTCAATCAGGCTTGAATCTCCAAGGTTTGGTTCCTGTTCTCAAACTCTTTCATTTTTTCTTCAACAATCTTTGTGTATTTTAGTCTACAGTTCACATCTGAGAGCTGCTCAACTTTTATTAGCTTTAAAACTTTCTTACATGTTATTCTTTTCAATGCGAAATTCAATTTTATCCTGCTCAAGACTGAATAGTGATCACTTCCAATTTCAAATCCTCTGTACACTCTGGTGTCCTGCACCAGGGAGAAAACATCACTATCAACAATAACATAGTCAATGAGACTGTTCTTATTCCTTGCCTCTTCTCTCCATGTGAATTTGTGCACATTTTTATGTTGGAACATGGTGTTAGTAATAACCAGTCCATGTCCTGAGCAGAAATCCAACAGGTATTTGCCATTATTAGGGGCTTTGCTCTTTTCCTCAAATTTCTCAAAATATTTTTGTATTTCTCACAATCATTTCCTATTCTGCTATTTAGATCCTCAACAAGGACCAACTTTTCCTATTTCATTGTGTCAGTTGCTTTTTCTAAAGCATCAAAAAATTCCTCCACTTCTACCTTAGTAGAACCTTCTGTGAGACCATAGGCAAAAATAAGTCTCATTGTCCAGTTCCCCATTCTCATATTTGCCCACATTACTCTACTTGGGACTGACTGCCATTCAAGAAGATTAGCCTCATATTTTGTGTTGAATACTATGGCTACTCCTTCTTTTCCTTGATTGTCATTTCCTGAATATAACATTTTGTATTTATTGCTCAGAAAGATCTCACCAGTTTTTATCTTTTTTGTTTCAGTCACCCCTGTTTGACGATCTGGTACTTATCTAATTCCTCAGCTATCTCCATTTCTTTGCCATTTAGGCTTCTTATGTTGATAGTACCGATCTTTAACTCTGGTGATGTTGAGTTGGAGTTTGTTTTCAGATTTGTTCCAGTAGCTGACTTTTTGCTGTTCACCCTGGTTCCCTGGCGAAAACAACGGGGACCTTGTTTAACCGGGTGACGCCCTAGCCGGCATGAAATTTTGTCATGTCATACCATCATTTGTTATTTTGGTCTAACCAGTAAGAATACAATTAGAATACAATTTGGTTGGCTAAATGCCAAATTGCCAGCCCATCCTCGTTCATTCAGTATCCAAGTAAATATCCAACCGGGTGCACCACGAGAAGGTGAGGATTGGACATTAGGTCAGAAGCTCTGGTCTGTTCTCCGCATTCCTTTAAAGGCTATGTGGAGGTCTCCTCTCAGTTATACAGCTTTGACCCTTAAGCAGCCCCCAAAAAAACTACTTAGACTTAAAACATTTTCAATTTGTTTTCATTATTTCACGCCCCCCCCTCAGCAAAACCTATGTTCCCCAAGGGGGCTGTGGCCCACAGTTTGGGAAGTGCTGCTCTAGAGAATATGTTTAATTAACATACATAATGTATTGTCCTCAACATGTCAGTTTGGGAAGTGCTGCTCTAGAGAATATGTTTAATTAACATACATAATGTATTGTCCTCAACATGTCAGCTACTTCATATCACCCAAACCAAACATCTATTGTGGCTTCATATCTTGTTTAGTCCATTTGAGATATTGACCTTAGAGGTAATTTGTGTTGTGATTGATAAAATGGAGATGACCTAGATGCCAAATTAAACTCAGTCTTTACACTCAGAGCATAGTCCAACCTACCCAGTTCTCTGTATGGAAACAGTGAATATTTCTAGTATTTCTCCACTATTTATAAATTGAGGCATAGTTATTCAAAAATGGAAGCTTATAAGTCAATAAAAGAGAAAACTGTAATTAATAAATAATAAAAGGAATTTAATTTGCATATATATTTTTATTAGTATAAAATTTTTGCCCTAGTATCAAGACCTGGTATATTCTACAATAAAATGTGCAAACTCACATGTACATGGTGTAGAGAATCATGGCCTGATTATATTAAGGTTCTAGTAAAAATAACTAACAAGATTTAATTAAAAAAAATTAAACTTCTGCTTTTAGCCCACCTTGGTGTGTATGAGATTTCTTCCCAGTGTGGATTATTGTATTTTTGTCAAACGGGTAGAATTTCAGCTGTGCATCATGATGAACATTACTAAACCTTAACATTTAGACTGTGTTACGAGTCAGATCAAGTGGGACTTGTAGAGATTACTATCGCCTCCAGACACTGAGTTCTTTGGAATAAAATTAAGGTTCTCTATAAAAGTAATAATGTCTTGGAACATTTATACAAAGAGAGTTGTGAGACCTTACTACATCGCTACATTGACAAAACCTAAATAGAAACAATGGACTTAAATTATCCCTCTTATGGAAAATAATTCTTCACAAATTTCACTATCAAATTGGTATTAGTACAGTATTTGTGATCTGCCATTTATCCACAGATCATTTGAAGATCTACTGATCTAAACACATCATTTTCTAATCAGGATAACATGATGTTTGTGTTTATTTCAGAAATATTTAATAATTGTGTATTATTTAAATATTCAGAGCTGCCAATAAAAAGTTCTTTACATGCTTAAAGTTTCATGTTTGACTCTCACATTGTTCTTCGTATCTAATACAACAGGTCAGATATCTTCAGCAGTTGAGCTGACTTTTTATTTTAGTAGTCTGAGAAGGTGCCTGCTTTCTGAAGAGTAACGAGAAGTTGCTTTGTTTTAAAATGCTATCCAAGTATTGTTCCAACTTAAAACACTATCATGAAAAGCGAAATGTTATACCACATGGGAAGTACTCATGTATAGTATGTTACAATCAGATGAATGAGAATGTCTGCATCAGAACTTTTGTTTTAATTACTAAAACTTTTTCTTTTGTCAGAAATTAGGAAAGTTATCTTAATTTGCTTAGATAAATGATTCAGTTTAGTTGTCTTATGACATTTGAAGTTACACAAAATGCATTATTATACATTTTTTTTTGTTTTCAGGGTGTTATTAACAATCTTTTTTACCACTGTGTTAATGCTCTCAAGGCGGATAACCAAATTAGAATTCTCAATGCTCTTCAGGTAAATTCAGCATTTTATAATAATATATGCTTGTTCTTTTTTCAATATCCTAATAATGTATATATATTGCATATACATAATCCTTTTTCTTGAATCTATTCAAAATATCTTTTTAAAGCTAGAATCTCTAAGACATGTTTGTCTCCAGATGCTTTTGGATAAATGACAAATTTTACAGTAGCAATTTAAATGAAACAAATTGCCACTACCATTTTAATTATCCACTTGGCCATCCATGGTTGCCAGCCTGGATGACCAAGTGGATAAAACACCTGCTTTCTAGTCAGTAGACCTTTGGATTTGAATCCCACTACCAGGAATGGATGTTTATCATGTCTGCTCTTTTTTCACCTATCAGCTAGTTCCTGAAGCCCACAGACAGTTTGTTTTCATTTCAGTTTATTTATTTGTTTTAAGGATAGTTTGGCAAGTCTATTGTATACAGAGTATACAATAGACCTGCCATAATCTGTCACTCTCCACTGCTCTCTCTCTCTCTGTCTGTCATTCTCTAAGAAGTATGATAGATATTGTGTGAATAATGGTTAATGTAGGATTTCCTGCAATGAAATGAGATTAGTTGATTATAACTTCACAGGTCTCCTTAAATTTCTGCTCATACCATGTTTTGGTGTGATATAATGAACAAGTGTCTTTCCATTCATTTCTATGTAGAGTATTCATTGCATGATCAGAAAGGCCAGATTTACCACAGTTATTAAATTTAATGTGGCATTTATATTCCTTTTTTTGGATAGGAATTGAGTATGCATATTGCATGTGAATAATACTAAATTTCCTAACGTTTTAGTAAAAACTAACTAATAATAAGAGATCATATAATTTAAGATCCTATCCTTCAGCTGAGAAATATATATATTTTTTTGAGGTTTGTCGTGGATCCTCGGAGGAGTTCAATAAGTTTTTTTAATTTTGCAGGCAGTTTAAGTAGCATTAAGGTTGTATTTGTGTAGTATTCTGTCTATTTTATCTGATATCCCTTTAATGTATGGAATGGTACAGTTTTATTGTAATCTTGTGTATTTTTATTATTAAGTGCAGTCTTGTGAAGAATTTTGTTGATAGTATTTTTGTTGTAGCCATTTTTAGGAAGGTATTGCCGATAATTTTTAATTCATGCTTAAGTGCATGCTCATTAGGGCAAATATTTAAAGCCCTGTTTTTTAGTTTGCTAATGACACCTAGTTTATGTGTCATTAGCATTACAGCATATTAGGCTTACGGCTGGAAGGAAGATGTGTGACAAGTGTATCAAGAAATGAAAGTGTGTTCTCACTTTCATTTGTGAGTTATATGTGTTTGTGTTATTTGTTCAGGTGGCTGAGGAAGGTGTCTAAAGTGTTTCAGCTGTAGGGCCAGATAACAGAAATGTCATCAATGTACCTAAGCCAGACTGAGGTTTAAAGTAAAGGAATCTAGAGCACATGCTCAAAAGCTTCCATATAAAAGTTAGCATTTGGGGGGGGGGATAACGGTGAGCCCATGGCTGTGCTTTCCTTTCGCAGGTAAAAAGTATTTTGTTCTACAAAATAATTAAAATGTAGTACATCGGCAAAGTGCGCTGTGAAATTGGGTGGGAATTTACCTAATAATATTAGGTACATCAAATTGACTAAAACTGATTAATAAATCACTTTTATTAGTCAATTTTGTTTATATAGTGTTGTGTGTTTTTTATATAAGAGAAGAAATTACCTACTAACTCCTTGAGTGTCAATGCTAGATAATTGAAGCTGTTGCTACCTTCAACTCTCAACTGAAGTGGTATGTTCTGCTTATGGATCTTAGACAAACCATAAATTCTTGGGGAAAAGAGCGTAGTGCAGAAGTAGTTTTTTTTTAACCGTGTGTGTGTGGTGGGGGGGACCAGGAAGTGACTGATTCAAGTAATTCTACTGCTTTCCTTTTAATCTGATTAGTTGGGTTATATTTCACATGTTGATAGATGCTGTTGTCTGAGACTAATTGATTCCTTTTTGAAAGTTAGTCATTCGTTTTAAAATAATTGCATCACTACCTTTTATCAGCTCTAAGTAATTATGACATCCTGATTATTTTTTTTAGAGATTTCAGAGCTGCTAATTCAATTTTTGTAAGTTGCTAGTTATTATTGCTTTAGTATTATTTAAAATGTTAAACATTTCTAATTGTATTTTATCAGCTTATAGTAGTTGGGAGAAATCTTATACTTCTCTCAGTATTGTATATGAAATCCAGTTTAACTGTCTTAATTGCTACAGCAAAGATTTAAGCCTTTATTAAGTAGTGAGAATTCATCACTCTTCAGGTCATCATGACTTGAAAAGTTAATCTTATGACTGGTTGCTCTTGTGACCCTCTCTAGTTTGTAGTTGGTTATTCCTCTTATGACTGGCTTGTGGTTGGCTGTGTTCAAAGTCATTCAGTGATGAGAAATTAAAATTTTTCTATTGGCTGTTTAACTCTTGCTGCTGTTTCAATATAAGAAATTTGAGTATAAATTTTACTTTGTTTCCAGGGTATGTTTAATCAGGTTGTCAGTAATCCTCTCATCTTATCTGAATATAAATAACTGAAAAGTTCTGATTTTAAATTTAGAACAGCTTGGGTTTGAGTATGTACTAAATTTCTGTCAGTAGTTTGAATCTGCTCTCTGAGCATTGCTTTCTCCATACAGTTATAAATTCTTTGGGCTTTCACTGAGAGGCGAATTTCCTTTCTTAGCATGATGCAGTTAGGAATAAAATTGCTTTCTCTGCATTTTTCAGAAATTCCAGCCAATTAATCAAAAAAAAGGAAACACGTATCTGCAGCTTACTGTAGTGATTGCACTGCTTGTTGCACTAAATCTCCATGGATTATGAGCATCCTTTCTTTTAATGTTATAGTGCTCAGCATTCATTTTGATAAATTATGGAGACCACTTTGTTAAAAAATATATATTAAATTTCCTGATGTTTAGACCTTCGTATTAAGGTTATCATCTGGAACACACACAGAGAGAGAGAGATCCGACATTACAATTCAAACAGTATGCCAAGCCAAGGTGACAGTTCATTTCATTTACTGTTATTCTACTGGCCTGACCTCTAGTGAAACAAAACCTACATGAAAGCTATATCCTATTTTTTTATAACATGGTGTCAGAAAACAAATTCATATTATCTTTTAATCCTTTTTATATGGCAATAGTTGAGGCTTAATGTGTTTAGGATGCCTGTGAAATTCCAGTGAACTACCCTAATCTTAATAATGATGGTCAAAAACTCCCAATAATATGGATGGCACATATTCTACCCACATAACCTATGTTCTAAGAGTTCATTATATAATATGAATTATAATGAGGACTGTAGTACTCGAGGATCTTAGCCTTAATATAACACCTATGTTAAATTATTGATTAGGCCTTCACTGTTGCTGTATTAGAAGATAATATGAATTTCTCTGACCATGTTACAAAGAATAGGATATAGCTTTGATATAGTTTTTTCATTTTTACTAAATGTCAGGCCAGTACAATAATGGTTAATTAAATCATTGTTACTTTGGCTTACTGTTTGAATTGCAATGTAATGTGTGTACTTGAGATGATGACCTTAATATAAAGATCAAAATGTTGGGAAATTAATTATTTTTAACATGGTAGTTGTCTCTATAATGTATCAAAATGAATGTTAGGTTCTCTAATGCTATGACCAGATCCAGCACTCTCAAACTTTGTGCCATCTCATGTAATTATCTCTTAGCAGCCATATAAGTTCCATTTCCTTTCCTCCCTGTGACCCTTCTTCTTCCTCTCAATCTGGTCCACATAGTCAAAATATCCATAATAATTACTGAACATGCATTATCATGCCGATCTGTCAATGCATGCCATCTAAATTCTACCTTATATTGCTGGTATATAGCAGAAATAGTAGATAAATTGTTTTTTAAAAAAATATTATTTTTGACTCTGTATTAACTTGTTTACTGGCCTTAATATACACCATATTTGTGGTGATTTAGATGGCAAGGTTCTTCTTCCTAGAAACTTTTTTTGTTTTTTTTTGTCCAGCAGAATGAACATGCACACAATTTGCAGACATAATGATGGCCTCATAGCCTGAGATGCTTTGAGTGTAAAGCAAAACAACCCAACTCAGTCTATATGTTCATAATGGCAACATATAGATAGGATTGTAGCACTATTAATTTGAGTCTGCAGAAATATGGATGACATGCTATTTCATATGGTGAATATAAAGACTAACTCAATCATACGCATATTGCAATTATTTAAAATGACTGATTTATTGACTCCTTATAGGTGACCTGTTTATTTTATCTAATTTTAACTAAAGTTGAAATCTCTTGATGTATTCAGGCACTTAGGGATTAGAAAGAGGAAGTAGCAGCATTGCATATGAAGTTTCACTTCTCCATTGATTACACAGTCCAACACAATTTTTGCTGACTTTTATATGAGACTTGTTTTTTACTAATTTGGGTGCGCTGATTTCAAATATCAAACCCATTTTTCTCTATCACGTCAGGTTCTTCCTCTATGGCATTTTCGTTTTGCTAATTTGTAAGTTTTTGATAGTTTTAAGGAGGCAATACTATTTAGAGCATCAAAAAAATCGATTTTTTTAATATTGTTTTCTGAAAGTATGTACTTTTAAAAATCTGTTCCTAACTTTTTATCAAGAAATTCGAAAAATTCCCGAAGATATAGCCTATTATTCAAAGCGGTGCGCAGATCAGAATCGGAGCGCTCACCGCTCTTGCTTGTTAGTAAACGAATAAATGCATAAGAGCCTGCAACGGCACGTACTGGCGCTTTGAATGCGAGAGAGGCTGATAATTAGATACATAACTACTTAACAATATTCATTAAAAATTACAAGAATATTTATAAAAAAATAACAATTTTACTTACACATGAGTTTCAGGGAATAAATTTTTGTTTGTAGCAATTTCTGCTGTGTGTTCTGTTTTGGCAATCCCTTTGAATACTCCAACAGTAGTCGGCCATCATGTGAGAATCCCATCTTCCTTGGTACCGATCTTCCATAGTTTTTAAGTCTTGATGAAATCTTTCGCCTTGTTCATCGCTTACAGCACCTAAATTCTCGGGAAATCTATCAAGATGACTGTATAGGAAATGAAGCTTTATGCTCATGTTGCAACCTAGGCGCTGGAAATTTTCAAGCATTGTTTCCACTAGATCTTTGTAATTGCACGCTTTTTTGTTTCCAAGAAAATTATTCGCAACCATCGTAAATGAAGTCCAGGCCTCTTTCTCAATTTTGTTCATAGAGTTGATGAAATTTGGGTCTCTCATTAAAGTTCTAATTTGCGGTCCATCAAATACACTGGCTTTAAGTTTTTCATAACTAAGTCATGGAAATTTTTCACATATGTATTGGAAACAGTCACCTTGTAAATCTAAAGCTTTAACATACTGCTTCATAAGACTTAGTGGTGAAAAATGTTTTTTCTCTGTCGATTAAAGGTTGATTTATAACATTCTGTTCTCCAACATTTAAGGATATTCTAAGAGGCCAATGTTTCTGACTCCAGTGTTGGTTTCTAGCTTGACTATCCCAGAAGCATAGAAAACACGGAAACTTTGTATATCCTCTTTGAAAGCCAAGTAAAAAGTTCACCATTTTAAGATCCACACAGATGATCCAGTTATGGTCTGTATATTTTAATAACTTCAGAACCTTTTTAATGTCCTCATATGTTTCCTTTAAGTGGACTGAAAATAGCCAATAGGAATTGAGCCATATACATTCCCATTGTGTAGTAAGACACACTTGAGACTTCTGCTTGAACTGTCGATAAATAAACGCCACTCATTTGGATGATATTGTACAACACTCATTTCAGTTAGTAAACCTGACACATTGTTACAGTAAACAAACCCACACTCGTGTTTAAAATGTTGTACAAGATTACTTTCCCTGCTACAATAAAAAGTTATCTTCGTATCTTGCTCCAGTAAGTTTTTTTCATTTAATCTTGAAGCTAACAATTCCAATGATTCCTTTGATAGGCCCAAATCTCTTACTAAGTCATTCAATTCCGCTTGAGTAAAACGTTGCGGTCCAGAACTAGAAATTAAATTTTCATTGTCTAAATCAACATCCGGGTCTTTCTCCTCAAGAACATCTGGCATATCCCGATCATGCTTTTTCTCAAGTAAAGGAAGTCCTTTATAAATTGGCATGGCTATTTCATTGGAATGAGCAACTGGCTAAATTGCTGAGTTGAGATTTGGATACACAATTTTTTTCTTATTCTTCTTATTATAACCAGAAGTCTGAACTAAACAAAAATAGCAATCATCTACGTGATTTTTCGGTTCACGCCAAATCATTGGAATGCCAAAAGCTAATTTTTGGCGTTTTCCCTTGCTCCACTGTTGTAAATTTTCTACACATGACTTACACACTTTATTTGGAGCCCATGACTTGTCCTTATCTGCAATTTTTACGTCAAAGTATGCAAAGTACACTTCCTTAACGAAATCAGTGATATTTGTCCTTTAACTGGGAACAGTAAAGCTGCCACAAATGTAGCAGAAGGAATCTACACTATTGACACAATTTCGAGTATTAGACATGATGTATTTTCTTCACTGCTGACTAACATGCAATTAACAAGACAAAAAAAAACCAGAGACTTTATTGAAACATAAGTGCTCATCATACTTTCACGATCGATTAACGATTGACTGATTTCGATCGTTCTTTGTCCGCTATGACGCATATAGCATTCATTTGTTTTAGGCAGTTGTCATCGCCTACTTTTCATCACCTAAATGTATTAGGTCGGTTATCGGCCTCTCTCACATTCAAAGCAGCACCAGTACGTGCTGTTGCAGGTTCTTATGCATTTATTCGTATACTAACAAGCGAGAGAGCGGTGAGTGCTCCGATTCTGATCTGCGCACCGCTCTGAATAATAGGCTATATCTTTGGGAATTTTTCGAATTTCGTGATAAAAAGTTAGGAACAGATTTTTAAAAGTACATACTTTCAGAAAATAATATTAAAAAATCGATTTTTTTGATCCTCTAAATAGTACTGCCTCCTTAAACCTATCAAAAACTTACAAATTAGCAAAAAGAAAATGCCATAGAGGAAAAACTTGACGTGATAGAGAAAAATGGGTTTGATATTTGAAATCAGCGCACCCAAATTAGTAAAAAACAAGTAATAGATAACACTGGCCAACAAAAAAACAAGTTTTTTTGTTGGCCAGTGTTATCTATTACTCTCTCTAATCAGCAAACGACTGAATATTTCCTTTCCTATATCATTTATGTAAAAATTAAACAGCAATGGTCCCAGCACTGAACCACACCACTAGTTACCTGTTTTTTGCCTCAGTTCTGTTTCTCCACATATCACTTTTTGATATCTGTCCAGCAGCCACCCTCTTATCCAGTTAACCAGTGTCATCCATCCCCATTTGTTCTAATTTGTGTAACAGAGTTGCATGTGGTATTCTGATTCTGAGATACTGATTTGTCTATAATTTGCTACTGGTCTTAGAACCTCCTTAAAACTCTGCCAGAGCCGATGCTTAATTTAAACAGCTTAGTCAAAGGCTTTTGCCAGTTCCCTTGCAGATTCTCGTATAATCTGAGCTGATATCCCATCTAATCCCACAGCTGTATTTACATTGAGATTCTGCAGTATCCTAACAACCTCCAATTCATCCACCTCTGTTCCCACATTAATATCTGTCACATATGCTAAAGCAGTAACCTCACTAAGATGACATATCCTTGCCAAGTGGTCATTCTGTAACTCGACTATTTTATCTGCTTCTGTCAGCTCGTTACTGTCATCGCTCATTAAGGTTAATCTTCCATAGTTATTGTTCCTTTTAATTGCTACATAATGAAAGAACTCTTTGGAATTTCCTGCTCGGCTAAATTCTTCTCATAATCTGATTTTGCCTTTCATCGGTAGTTAAATAATTTCTACCTGAGAACTACCATCTCTTTTCTTTTCTGTTTTTCAGTTGCATTTGTTATATTTTTGATTTTCACTCCCAGAAAACTCAAAGTAGCAAGAAGTTCGTCATTAGCATGATTTATGAGGAAATCACCATCCATACGACATCCTTATTTTAGTTACTTGATCATTATTCATTAATATCTTACCTGCTGCAGTTTTTTGTTGTCTTTTCTTTTGCTGCTTAACTTTGTTGGCTTTCCTGTAACTCTAAATGCTTCTCAAATTTTTCTAGTTCTTGTGTCATCTGTCTAATAATATTTGTAATGTCAAGAAAGATTAGAGGTTAGGTAACCAAGAAGAAAAAAAATATTGTGGCTATTGATTCAAATGCTATCAAATTATGAGAAATAAGACAGCAATGAGTTTTTGCAAGCATTCAGGTATTGAAGTTAATAGTGCTTTCAAACAGAGGCAGAAAGTTGTTTTTAATGAAAGACAACACCAGATTTTTTGGGGGACTGAGGAGGCTGTGAATGTGATATGCTTATGTCATCATAGGTTGGTGTATGAAGGTCAACTCAAGATAGTGAGAAAATTGATCTTGATGGGAGATTGAAATATTATTAGACGTAAAGGAGAAGTAAAATCTTTCTTCTGAGAAATTGGGTAGAATTTTGTTTTGATAGCATTGGAATTCACCTCATATAAGAATGGTGAGGAAATAAGTGTTTACGACTTTATAGTTGTGACAAGCCTAGGTGTTGGAAGTGACATCAAAACTAGTTAGTTTTGATATCACTTCTTTATTTACTAATATACCACTAACAGACACTCTTGATTAAAAAGAAATCCAACTTTGATATCTTCGAATTATTCAAATTTACATTGCATGTAGGATGCTTTACTTGGCAAGGAAAAATCTACAAACTGATTAATGGTACTGCAATGTCCCCCCCCCCACTTTAGCTAATTTTTATATGGAACACTTTTAGAACAAAGTATTACCATAGCTACTTTCAAATCCTTAGTGTGGTTATGCTTTGTTGAGGATGTGTTTGTCATTTAGTTCTACGGGCAAGATACTTCATTCTCTTTTCTAACTTACCTTAATAGCCAATATTCCAAAATTCACTTCATTTTAGAAAAATAATATAATAACTGTTTGCCTTTCTTGACACATTAGTTATTTCCCTTTCAGATCTTTTTCCATTTATAGAAAGCCAACACGCAGGTAGATATTTACATAAACAATCTGTCATCATCCAGTCCACCATAATTGAATTCTCTAGTCACTTATGCCTGGCTCTATGCATAAGTGTGTAGAAAATTCAATTATGGTGGACTGGATGATGACATGATTGTTTATGTAAATATCTACCTACGTGTTGGCTTTCTATAAATGGAAAAAGATCTGAAAGGGAAATAACTAATGTGTCAAGAAAGGCAAACAGTTATTATATTATTTCTCATATTGATGAAGCCCTTTTCACTAAACTCCTGTCTTCACCATACTTTCTTGATCAATGGTTACAGTGCCCACAGTTTCATATGGATGTGGCAAGGTTTTCCATTCTGGAAACCCAGGTTTTTCATCCCACAAAACAAGCAAACTGTCCATTAGAACATGCAATTAATAGACATAATACACTGGCCTCATAACCTGAGTTGCTTTCATCATAAATCTAAATAAACCTAACCAAACGGCTCCTACAAAATAGATGAAATACATCATGCCCCCAACTCAACTTTCCCCAAACACACACAAGAACAAAACACCACTATTCCTATTCCAGATAGCTGAGATACATCTTAAAAGATAATAAAATATAACCTTCACACCTCATTCAAACCACATGTCAAATTAATAACTTTGATCTGCTCTCTGAAGGAGATAAACTCCATCCTCTAGCACATTCTAGAATGTGTGAAGTTCCCTGTGCCTGTGACTTGGTCTATTATGGACAGACAACTGGAAAGATCCAGTAACATCTGCCTTGGAGGACATAAGAACAGTAGTGGATTATGTTCCTTTGAAGCCCTAGGTGCAATTTTGTTATAAGGCCCTTTATGTAAAAGTGTTTTTTTATATTAAAAAGACAATAAAATCCTTAAATAATAACAAGTTTTTTCTTTATAATTATTTGTCTAGTTAGTATATTACAACTTACAATGTTACCTTTCATGCTTTTAAATCTGCAAATTGATCAATAATGTTATCATAATTTAACATATTAACTATATCGTTTTCTATAAACATTATAGATAAATCATTTGAATGAGTCTGCCCTAAACTATTTCTTAAATTACATTTTATTCTTTTTAAGACCGAAAAAGAACATCCGCCACTAGCATTACTTATTGGTAAAGTCAAAAAAATTGTTAAGATTGTCTCTATGTTTTTTAGAGGCATATTATCTTTTTTGTTATGTAATTTTTGAGGCCCCTCGAGACAATGAGGCCCTAGGTGCATACTTAGTGCGACTATTGGGTAATCCACCACTGCGTAAAAAAAAAAAAAAAAAAAAAAAAAGCAACTATTATCCGGACTACAGCCCATGCTTTGGACACCCCTTTACACAGGATGAGAAGGCAAGAAAACCAGTGTGGTATATGGAAGTCGTTATAGGTCAGAAAGACTATTTTTAGAGTATGCCTTAGCTATGAAGCATTCTCCTCACTTAACAAGTATCGCTACATTAATCTGCAAAAATTTGGAAGACAGTAGTCTTAAGGTCAACTCCTACACAACTGTAATACTTCCTTTATACAGTTTAGGACTTCTTTTTTCCATTACTATTTGAAAGCTTCACTTACTCATTATTGCATGTAAACTCTAACTGTTTTGCTCTGAGGATATATTTCACTGATTGAAATTCTGTGAAATATAAGGCAGTTAATAAACATTATTTTATAATTTAGTTTTGTTTGGTGTTGTAGTATCATTAAAATAAGTTATGCGTAGTGTTTAAGACATCGGTTATAGAAATCTTAAAGATAAAATCGGTTAAATATATACTACAAGGTTTGTTGAATGAAGAAAAGTGTAGCATACTGTCATAAGCAAAAATATGAAGAATTCGATGCAGAGAGAGGGGGGGGATTAACTGATGTATAGAAGGAAGAGCATGGGTGAAAGAACAGAGCCCTCAGGTACTCATCATTAATGAAGAAATCTGACATGTAATGAATGTAATGAATAACCAGAGAGAGAGAGAGAGAGAGAGAGAGAGCTGGCGGTCCATGAGAAAGCCTCATGTTAGGCACTTAATGGAGTGAAAGAATTAAAAATAATATTTAATTCTTCCAATATTTCATCTGGCACTGAGACATCATCAGGGAGTACAGTATGAGGCTTGCAACACACACACACGTGTGTGTGTGTGTGTGTGTGTGTGTGTGTGTGTGTGTGTGTGTGTGTGTGTGTGTGTGTTGTAAGTCTTGTGAACAAAAGATGAGTTCTAACTAGGTGTGGCACGTTTATTGGCAGCCTAGGATGTAAATTAAGATCTCAAAGAATTAGTGTTTCCCATATTTTGGAAAGCTTAATGCAACCATATTTATTCAAATTAGGCTGATTTCTAGGAGCAGCTACAGATTCCAAAAACAGTCTTTTCCCTTCTAAATTTACTGCAATGCAGCATGGTGATCCTTTTCCAAGTGATTCTATGAGTCATATCCAAAGCATGGTCTGCAAAGCCTGATTGACTATAGATGACTGCAGATGTATTTTTTGTGTTCTTCTATTCCTGTTCACTAGAGTTCACTATTCCTGGACAGACAGGAATAGTGAACTCTATATGCAAGGCATGTTAAAAAAAAAAAGACCGAACTTTTGCTATAAAGACTTTATTGCTCATTTTACAACATTTTAAACACTGTCCCCCCTTCAAAGTAGTTCCCTTTACTGGTGATACACTGTTCCCAACTAGGGCTAAGCCTGGAGAATTTGCATTGGCAAGCAGTTCCTGACTGATTTCAACATGGTTCTCTTTTTCATTCAGCAACTGTGGTACAAATTTTGCAATGATGCACCACATCTGAAGTTTTTCAGTCAAAATTTGATGGCAAGAGACTATGCTGATGCCTGCCCACTTTATCAGCAACTTCTCGGACAGTTAAATGATGATTTCCACACACACACACAGCACAAACTCTCTCGACATGGTCGTTGTCTGTTGATGTGGAAGGTAGTCCAGGCCCAGAATCTTCACTTTCACTGACTGACATTGTCCTTTTTAAAATTCTTAAGCCACTCTTAGCATTGCATTTCTCCCAAGCATACAGGAAGGACTGAATGATTGGGTAAGCAAATGAAATGTCTCTGTAAAATTTTTACCAAGTTTGCAGCAAAATTTCACACACACACACACACACACACACACACACACACACACACACACACACACACACACACACACAAATATTGTTCTTCAAACTCTTTCATTGTCATTGATCCAATGAACAGCTTGTGCACGTGCTCATTTCAGTGGATGTAACTTGACGATTAATGCTCATAGCAGAACGGGGCAAATGGCAGTTTGTTGTCAAAACCTGCCACTAGGTGCACTAATAGCCACAGCACGCTCTCTCTGTGCCGATTGGCATGCTATTTAAAAAGTTCAATCTTTTTTTTGAACACCTTCATACTCCAGGAACTGAGAGAGGAGGGATTTGTTCTTTTGTGGAGCAGATAAAGGTAGCTAGTTTTAGGCTAGCTATTGGGTAGGCATGATACCGAGATGTCTAGAAAAGGCCAACCAAGCTATTATTAGTTTCCTTTTCCATAGTAAACTGGATTCTAAGGCAAAGACTATTTGAGGTGAGAGAGAAAAGAGTCTGGTGTGTCTGAGCCTTGAGGCAAAATAGAGAAGATATCTTAACCACATAAAAGGTTTAAGAGGGACTGAGTCAAGAGCTTGTTTTTCAAAATATTCCATAAAAAATTAGCAAGGGAGGGGTACAAGGCGGGGGGGGGACCCAATAGAGGTACCCTCTGTTTATGAATTTTGTGCTTCCAAGAGAAATATATGGAGAATATTTCATTCATGTGTTTCGCTTAGTTGTGTATGTTTGTGGTTGTGTGTTAACTTATATTGTATTCCCTGATGAATTAGAATAATTTTTTTATTATTATTAAAATAATCCATAAAAAAATTGGCAAGGGGTGGTGAGAAAGGAAGAATCCACAGATGTACTCTTCATTTATAAATTTTGTGCTTCCAAGAGAATTTATAGTTAGAATATTTCATCCATGTGATTTACTTTGTTTTGTGTTGCCTTTGTGTGTGTGCATGTGCTTTGTCTCATATTGTACTCCCAGATGAAATATTGGAAGAATTATATATTATTTTTAATCTTTTCTCAGTGGTCTTTCACTACATTAAGCCTCTAACATAAATTTCTCCCAGCACTTAAGCCTTAACACACAGGTAAGAAAGCCTCTATGCCACATTTTATGCCAGCTTTGGAGATGTCGAGAATTTCCCCAGATCTTTCCATGGATTGTGTCCAAAGGTTGGTAGTAAATAAGAGATTTGCTGTGAAAGAGTGGTGAAATCCATACCTGTGATCATTACTTAATTGATGGCCTCTAAGACATAAAGAGGTGAGCTGTTAATAATCATCTCCATTATTTTTGAGAGTACTGAATTGAGGGCATTGGAATAATAGTCTGATGACTGACTTTCATTTCTCTTTTTAGGAAGTGGATAAAGGCTTTCTGCTGTCATAATAGTGGATAGATGTCTGATAAGTATGACATTCTTGTACAGAGAAGTATCAGATGGGTGTTAATTCTGAAGCACAGGCTTTTAGCATAGTTAAAGGGAAATAATGGGGTGCTTAAGGGTCAAAGCTATATAACTGAGAGGAGACCTCCACATAGCCTTTAAAGTAGGGTTCCCATAATGCTTTACTAAAATCTGGGACATTCTGAAATTTTTACTTAAAAAACCCGGGACATTTTGTATAAAAATGGGACAAGTTAAAAATTACGAAAACCAAAAATAAAACTATTATATATGTTGCACTTTAAATTAAATGCTGCTATAAACATACATTAACATTAAATCCACTTCAAAAAAGGATTATTAATCACAAAAATTTTTAATTAGAAAAATATTTATCAGATTTATGGACCTGTTTGAGAATTTTTTTTTCTTTTGATATTTGATCATAGAACTCAGCACAAGAGAAATTCTTAAAATAAGTCGGCTCTGGAATAAATCCTAAAACCCACCCCAACTCAACATCACCAGAGTTCAATATTGGTACTATCAACATAAGAAGCCTGAATGGCAAAGAAATGGAGCTTGCTGTGGAATTGGATAAGTACCAGATCGACGTAATAGGGGTGACTGAAACAAAAAAGACAAAAACTGGTGATTAAAGCTTTTACTGTCTCAATTTTAAGTCCTGTTTTGTCCAGAGCGCATTTATTAATGAAAAAACACATTCAACAGCTGATTAGTTCCTGGCAGTGCTAAACAAAAACTAACTAGGCATTTAATACTCCCAGAATTTATACCCTGCCTTGTAAAATGAGCAAACTTTTCACACCATTTATCACTGACACTTTGATCCTTCTGCTCACTCCACACTTCAAATTTGCTTTCACAATATTTTTTCACACATACAAACTCATCAAATAAGTCCTCTTCATTCACACTAAAACTTGGTGACACTGTCTGCATGAATATGTAGCTTTCTTGTATGTTCTTCCAATTCACAGGATCCTTTTCCTTCAAATTAATCCTATCCTTAGACTGAAGAGGTGTGAGAAATGGTGTACACCACTCCTGAATATATTCAATATGCAATAGAAATCTACTGCATAGCTTTCAAACTTTTCAATTGTTATGTGTCCTTCTTTGTCTAATTCTTGCAACTGTTTTCTCACAGTATTTGTAAGAAACTTTTCTAACTTCCTACAATTTAACCTTTCACCAGTTTGTTTGTTTCATCCTTCAGTTCAATTACTGTTATATCTTGCTTTTCAATACATTTAATGGCATCATAAAAGGTTTTTAACTGGCTTGCAAGGAAATGCAGGAGTGTAATTAAAAGTGGATTTTCAAAGAAATTTTTGAGACTGATAGGACATTTGTCAATAGAAAGAAAATATGACTTCAATGAAGAGAACATGTCAATAACCCTCTGGATTGCAGCAAAAGAGAAAGCCATCTTGTCTTGCTGCTACCCCAAACAGTTTTATACTCTGTGTTTGTGAATTCACAAAATGATTTAAGTTCCTCAACTCGTACACAATATATGTGGAAATGTTGGTAAATCTTGTTAATTATTAACTAAAGATCGATAGGTAAACAATCTGAAGCAGTCTACACAGCATTAAGTATTATCATATGTGCAGGGCAACCAATTCCAATTAAATTGTTCACAGTGTTTTCTTGAATTTTGAAGTACAGATTATTCTTTCCCTTTCTCTTCTTTCCACCAAAGTTTGTATTTGTATTATCTGCTAATATAGCAATTATCTTTTTCAGGAGATCTAACTTCTGTAACACTTCCAACACATAAGAAAATAAATGTTCTGAAGTTTCACCACCTAAATTAACTAACTCCAACATATTCAACTTCACACGTTTTTTTGGATGATAGTATCTAATGACCAGACGCACTAATTTCATGTCAAAGTGGTTTGATGAATCGATTAGTACTGATATAAAACAAAATTCTTTTAGCTCTTCCTCAATCTGCTTTGTTGCTAATGGCTCAGTAACATTGGTTATTATTGCCTTGCACTTTTTTGCAAACACCTGAATTTATAGTTGAAAATTTTTTTCACGATGGTTGTTGTGCAGTCCATACAGTTAAAGCTGTGGTTATGCACCACTGTGTGATACACAAAGATTGCTTCCTGCACTGCCAGTGATAACTCTTTTTCCCTTTTACTCTTAGTTTTCACAATTAAAAAATTACTTATACTACAGTTGGAAGCCTTACTTCGAACAGCAGCTTTATGTTTTTTTGTTTTCACGTGGTTGACTACGTCTGACTGACCACCATGCGAAATGCAAAATTTACAATTACATAAAATACATTCCACATTTTCTTCTACACCTTTAACGAAAGAAAATTCTCTTCTAATATAATCATTAATACTGCACTTAAGTTTCGGCATTATACGGGTAGTAAATGATAAAAATTATAACACACAAAGTATTGATCAAGTAAGATACTGTTATAACTGAAGCATGGGAAAAAAGAACATCACCATTAGTTATTATTAGTTATGTTATTTATAATACTAATGCTTATTATTAGATAAGTACCAGATTGAGATAATAGGGGTGACTGAAACAAAAAAGACCAAAACTGGTGAGATCTTTCCGAGCAATAAATAGAAAATGTTACATACAGGCAATGACAATCAAGAAAAAGAAGGAGTAGCCATAGTATTCAACACTAAACACGAGGCTAATCTTCTTGAATGGCAGGCAATTTCAAGTAGAGTGATGTGGGCAAATATCAGAATGGGTAACTGGACAATGAGACTTATTTGTGTGTATGGTCCCACAGAAGGTTCTCCTAAGGTAGAAGTGGAGAAATTTTTTGAGGCTTTAGAAAAAGCAACTGACACAATGAAAAACGAAAAATTGGTCCTTGTTCGGGATTTAAATAGTAGAGTAGGAAATGATTGTCTGACATATAAAAATATTTTGGGAAAATTTGGAGAAAAGAGCAAAGCTAATAATAATGGCAAATACCTGTTGGAGTTCTGCTCAGTACATGGACTGGTTATTACCCAACACAATGTTCCAACATAAAAATGTGCACAAATTCACATGGAGAGAAGAGGCAAGGAATAAGAAAAGTCTCATTAACTATGTTATTGTTGATAGTGTTGTTTTCCCACTGATGCAGGACACCAGAGTGCACAGAGGATTTGAAATTGGAAGTGATCACTATTTAGTCTTGAGCAAGATAAAATTGAATTTTATATTGAAAAGAAGAACATGTAAGGAAGTTTTAAAGTGAATGAAAGTTGAACAGCTCTCAGAAAAAATGAAAGAGTTTACAACAGGAACCAATCCTTGGAGATTCAGTGGCAAGCCCTGAAGAAAACACTAATTGATTTTGCCAGAGAGGCATGTTGTCTGTAAGGATAGAAAAATCAGAACTCCATGGTGGACACAGGAAGTTAAAGAGGCAGTGAAAGAAAAGAAGAAAGCATATCAAAAGTTCCTGGCAAATAAGTTTTGTGCTCTTAGAGAATACAGAGACAAATGTAAGAAAGGTAAACACTGTGTAAAATTAGCTAAACAGAAGTCATGGGAGGACTTTGGTAAGAACATAGAAAGTAAATATCAAGAAGGTGGCAAGATATTCTGGAGGTTATTGAAGAAGCTCATAAATGGAGCAAAGAGTGCTGTAAAAGGAATTAGAGATGATAAAGGTGACATGAAAACAGGAGAAAAAGATATCCTTGAAGTATGGAGTAATTACTTCAAAAAATTGCTAAATGAAACAAACAGTGATGTCAGCACAGTGGTAAAAAACACTGAACAGGCATGCAGTTAGGAATACATATCCATACTTGAAGTAGAAAAAGCAACGAAAAGCCTGAAATGTGGAAAGGTAGCAGTATGGAGGTATAAAAATAGTGACAGCACTGCATAGTTTAGAAGGCCTGGATAGAGAGACATGAATTCCAGATGATTAGAGTAGAGCTCCCATAGTACCCATATATAAAAAGGGAAATACAACTGAATATGAGAATTACAGAGGTGGTTCTCTACTGAGTGTTCCTGGTAAGTTATATACAAGTATACTTGAGAAACTGTTGAGAAGAATTGTGGAAGAAAAGCTTGGTGAAGAACAAGCTGGATTGAGGCCAAATAGAGGCTGTCAGGACCAGATCTTCACTTTAAGACAAATAGTTGAGAAAGCAAATATAACAAAGATCTGTATTTAAGTTTTGTCAAGCTGGAAAAGTCATATGACAATGTGCCAAGAGAGAAACTATTCGAAATGCTACAGTTATATGGTGTCAATTGGGCATTATAATAAGCAATACTTAGCCTTTATTTGAGTTGTAAGTCAGCAGTTAGAATTGAAGGAAGTACAGGAAGGTGGTTTAATATTAAATCTGGTGTCAGATAAGAATGTACATTATCCCCTCTGTTATTCATTATCTATATGGATCACATTATGAAGGAAAGTGGTATTAAACCTGATATCAAAATTGGAGATGTTAATGTCATCTCCTTGCTTTATGCAGATGATGTTATACTTCTAAATAAATCCGCTACAAGTCTGCAAGATTCTCTGACTAAAGTGAATAACTGTTGTAATAGATATGGTATGAAGGTCAGCATTAAAAAGACAAAGACAATGAAAATGGGAAGAAACATTGAAAATATCAACTACATTTTGAATGGAGATCCTGTTTCTGATCACCATACTGACCAGAGAGGTCAGCATAGTGATCAGAATTCAGACAGTGATAAAGACAATAAAGAAAAGTAATAAAATGGGGTAAGAAATTTTGAGATTTGTCAGATCTGACATATGCTCTTTTGAAATGATGCATTGCTGGCTTCCTACTTAATTATGGTGTGTTGAACAATGTTCACCAAATCTGTCATTTTCACATCATTTGTGAAAATCGAACCACTCAGAGAAATTTTATATGTACAGACTCAAGTAAACTAGTTCCAGGTGAAATTATTATTTGTTGACTAATTTTCAGTCAGAACTTTTTTTCACTTATGTGTTGGTTAGACATGCTTCTAATTTTTTTTAGGGAATGGCAACGTAACTTAATTATTAATTATAAAAATGTTAATTAATTACTACTTATATTTCAGCGATGTTACATTGCCATCTTCAGGGATCACAAAACAATGATATGTGCTGGTATTCACACTAAGCAAATGAGGATGAAGAAAGGCAACTGAAGTCGTTCCTAGAGTCCTAAAGGTGCCCCCTAGTGAGCTAAATTGGGTTGTTTTGATCTTAAAGATTTGGGGTAGTCTCATGCATCCAAATCTGTTGAGGTTTGGGAAGTTTTCAGAGCTGAGGCTGATTCAAGGAATAATCTTTCGTATTTGTACTTGTTGCAGTGCAATAAAGTGGCCTTCTTCCAGTGTATTCTGTGATTGGTGTCCAATGCATAGTAAGCAAGTCCTGAGTGGCTGTATTGGTGGAACAGGATGTACTCCTTGTGTTTGGATATCCTGATATTAGCTGCACTGTCTGTTTGGCTGTACTAGGACAGATTGCAACTCCAGGTAGGTCTAGGGGAAGTGGCTGGTCTTCGGTGGAGCAAATAAGAGATGCCAATTTTTTATGCGGTTTGTAACTAGTTGTGAGGTCATATTTTCTTAGGATTTTTATTAGTTTTTTGGATGTACTCCGGATATATGAAATGATGATAGTTTAGAGTAATCTCTGTTCTGCAGAGGGAGAGGGTGGGGTTGTGGTTAACTGGTTTTAATATTTTATGGATTTTTTGGGAGGTTGTAGCCATTGGCTAAGAGAGTGTTAAGGATATGGTTAAGTTCAGTAGTTAGGGCATTGTTATCTGAACTGATTAATTTTGCTCTGTTATATTGGGTTTCTGTAGTTCCATATTGTTTGGAGGCAGGGATGGTATGATTGCTGGTGAATGTACCTACCTGTATATGTAATTTTTCTCTAAATGGAGAAAGCTAAGGATTCATTAGGCTTGCGTGTATTTAGAGTGTCTAGGAAAGGCAGACTGCTGTTGTTTTCCCTTTCCCAAAGTAAACTGGATCCTTGGGCGTTGATTGTTTAAGTGTGTTGTGAAATTGTGGAATGTATCCAGGTGATGCGGCCAAATGGAGAAAACATCATCAACGTGGGTAGCTGGACAGTGGGTTTATGTGGGGCAGAGTTTAAGGCTTTTTCTTCAAAAGTCTCCATAAAGAGTTGGCCAGCAGTGGAGAGAGTGGACAACCCATAGCTGTTCCCTCTGTTTGTAGAATTTTCCTTGCCAAACGAAATAGCCTCCTGATATCAGGAGGAAATTTGGCTAGGATGAGGTCTAAGGTATCTCTGAGTGGGACATCAAAACTGACCATTATGTCAGTGTGTTGGAGTGAGAGGTTTTCTATATTAGTTTTAAAGTGGGCTGAGATTTTTATGTGTGAAGTTTGTTGCCTGCATATTGTGTGAACACTTTGGCTAATTTGTATGTGGGGAATTAGTGCCATCCACAATGGAATGTAATGGTACATTTTGCTTATGGATTTTTGCTAGTCCATATATCTGAGGAGAGGGGTGGGTCTAGAGTTAAAGGTTTTAGTCTGCTATATGTTTTAGTATTGTTATGCAGGATTCTATTGATTATTTTCTTGTTGTAGCTGTACTTTATAAATGTTTTGGTTATAATTTGATACTCATTTTTTCAGAGCCTGCTCATCAGAGCAAATTGTTAGAGTTCCATTTTTGAGCATGTTGACGATCCCTAGTTCCAGTGCTGGATGATGGTATGAGTGTCTTTTTGTATGTGTGGGTAGCTTTATAGTAGACCATGAATGAAAGACAGCCTGAGGGAGGACATGAGAATCGTTTCCAGAAAGGGAAGACTGTTATCATCAATCTCAGTGGTAAATTGGATTCACTTGAGTTGTTTGTATGAGGGTAGCTTAGGGCAGTATTTAAAGTTTGTTAGCTGAGACCAAATATATCGTCAGCATAATCTGAACTAACCATTGGGTTTTAGAATCGCTGGATCTAGAGCTCATTGCCAAGAGTCCACTTTATAAAAGTTAGTTATCAGTGTGTGTGTGTGGGGGGGGGGGGGGGTTGTAGGGAGTGTAAGCCCATGGCTGTACCTTCTTTTTATGGGTAAAAATTATTTTGCCACACAAAAATAGCCAGAGTGAAGTGCTCTTGGGCAAAGAGGATCATAATATTGGCTGGAAATGTGTCTTGTTGTAGAGTAGATAGAGTAGTAGTTGTAGAGTAGACCCTCCCTTGATGAGTCTTTGGACTCCCTGGAGGTGTGATGTAATAATAATAATAATAATAATGAATGTCTTGGATAAACCTAGTTTGTTGACTGACCTTAGTGCATTTACACAGTTTAGGCCTTTTTGCTGAGACGAGCTCTCCTTTGTTAACATTATGGCTCTATAGATTGATGAATTAACTGTTGCCTGTTGTTCATTGGCCCTCTCACATTGCTGATTTCATTTATCTGCTGCTTAGAACATTGCTTGTAAGTTGTTTATTAATATCTTGTTGTTCTAGTGCTAGAAACTTGGCATCAATTTCTATAAAGGTGTTGTCTGCAAAACACATTTTGGCTGATCCTTCTGGGTACATCCCAGATATCAGAATTTACATAGATAGATAGTTCTGATAGGTGCTAAAAACATTCTTTTGGACCATTGCCAGATTTTTGCAGGGATCTTGGCTTTGTTCTCTCAGCAGGACTTTTTTTTATACAGGCATAGATAGAGCACCTTTTCTGAAGTAAATTTTTCTTTTAGTGGCTTGATGTGGTTAGGCATTATATTGCTGTCTGTACATCATTTTAAAATGGTTAGCTAATTAATTAACACAGAAATATGTCTCCCCCTGTCCATCCGAGGTCAGACTATAGTCAACAGTTAACCGAGCAGTTATGGTATAGCTCAATAAAGTGTATTGGGTTGTGGCTTGTTGTCCCAGTGTATATATTCCTGATGATAACCTTGATAGAAAGTTTGAAACATTGAGCATTATTTTATCTTAGTTTTAAGTAAAATCATTGCTCTGACACAGAAGTTTGTTTGTATAATTTCTGCACAGAGAATGTTGACCACCGTGAAAGAAAGAATATGTATACTGTTGTCCTAAACCAGCATGAGGATATCACTGGCAACAATAATACAGTCAATGAAAGTTTTCTTATTTCTTGTGTCTTCTTTCCATTTGAATTTGTGCACAATTTTATGTCGAAACATGGCGTTACTAATGATTAGCTCATATTCTGAACAAAAATACAGCAGGTACTTACCATTATTATTAGCTTTAGTCTTTTCTCCAAGTTTTCCCAAATCATATCAATGTTTAGTAATTATTTCCTACTCTGTTTAAATCTCCAACAATGGTGACCAACTGGGATTTTGTTGCTTTCTCCCTTATTTCATATGTTTATTTAGCTAGCTCCCAACCATACCCGTTGTGCTTATATTGTTGTCTGTTTAATTTGCTGTCTTCACTGAAACTTGGACCTAAATAGCTAAATTGTGCTATCTTCTGTAGATTTGATTCTGAGAGTGTAGTTATTTTTCTTTAACCAAGTTTAATATTTTCATACCAAATTTGTCACAGAAATTATTTAGTTTAATTAAAAATATTTGAAGACTTATAGCAGATATATGTAAGAGGATATTATCTTCTTGCACTTATCCAATTATTATTATTATTATTACGTGACACCTCCAAGGAGTCCAAAGACTTATTGAGGGAGGGCACCTACTCTGCAACTCTCCGTCTCCACTACTCGATCCACCAACTACAATGAATCACAACTACCATCATTATCCACACCAACGCCATCTACTTCCCACCACCACTAGTATTTTCACAGACAATCACAAACATCCATGCCCATGGCGGGATTCAAACCTGCAGCCTTTTGGCGGGAGAGTGGATATGCTCTCCAATTTGATACCACTTTTCTTAATATTGTCACTATCATATTATTATAGACTTGCTTTTCACCTGATTTACCATCTTCTTTTCCATTCTTGAGCTCCTGATTAGCAGTTTAAGTACAGTTAACTCTTGCTGTAGCATACTCCTAGAATAGCAGAAATGGTTTGTTATAGTGGATAGCTTGCTATAGTAAATTTCCTTTTGATTAACATTTTGTTTGAGAGGACTTTGATCAGAAATTTTCAATAATTTGTTATAGTGGTGCTTTCTTTAGCGAGCGTTGACTGTATAAAGTATGTAATCACTTGTACAAGATTCAAGAAACCGTAGACATCGCCATTTACACAGTGCAATTTGTATTATTAACAGTATATTCTGACACCTTACATTTTTTTTATATCAACAAAGCTTAAATAGTGATCCTCGTTATTTTATATGGATTCTTGACTTTACCACCATTACATGGTGGTAAAGTCAAAAAAATCTTATGCCAATTATTATTTGTCTAAAACCTAGCTTGTTTTTTGTTAAATTTCCTCTTCAGCAATTTTTCTTAACCTTTTCTCATATATTATATGAGAAATATAATATATGCATATATTATATTACCTTTTCCTGGTGCAACAAAAGTGTAACAGTAGCTTTTAATCAAGAGTTTAAATATCCAGTTTCATAAAAAAAAAAAAGTTCATCCAACCAGAGCTGTTTTAATTCTAGTTTAACAAAAATATATCTTGCATATAGTAAAGATTTCAAATATCACATTTCTTAAAAATGAGTACAGTTAGTGATGTTCTTATATGCATGCAGATAGCAACCTTAATTGGACACTTGGCTTCAACAAACAATACCATTGATCATTAGTTTAAGTTAAAATGACAGAAGTAGTAAATATGACTTGGAACTTTATTATTTTGAGAAGTAATAAATAATAAAGTGCCCTTTTGTGTGTGAGGGGATACATATATTTCTCATCTTACTACAGGTATTTCAATAGTAATAGTGAGTGGTAAGTTGTGGATATTCTTTGATAGCTGTGGTTTCAAAAGGCTTCATTTAATAAACTTTCTTTTCATAGCATGGTATGATATCATAGTTTTTTTTCACATATATGTATGTAGCAAAACACACTTCTTCATGGCATACAAGTATAGTATGCTGTTAGAAATTATTCTAGAAGCCACAATGAAAGGAATATTTGCCTACAATTTGACTTTTTTTTTTTTCCTGTAAACATTTCACATGAAGAAAAAAAATACAGTTAGCTATTTTCTTTCAAATTACTTATTCCACTTTGCATATAATTCTGAAAGCAGTTTGTCTTAGAAATATTTAGTTATTAGTATTATTTATTTTGTGAATGTTTGTATATTTTTTTGTTTTTTAGACATTATGTGCTTTAGCAAGAGGAGTTTATAAAAAGATGCAAGGTGATTTTGGATTTGATGTAATTGATCTTCTGATTGGTTTTGATGCTGCTGAACATGAGATGCAGGTAAAAGGAAAACATTTATGAAGTTAATGAATATTTTCCAGTATCTTAATGAAATCTTGAAAGAAGTTTCATCAAAATAGATTGTTTTCCTTAAAAATTAACAGTAAAGGCATAATTACATAATATTCCTAAGTTGTATATATAAAAATTATATTTTCAGAGGAAGAAAAGCACGACTATTTATTTTCTTTGACTTAATTTTATTTTGACATGACTAAAAATTAATACTTTAGTTCAGAAGATATATTTCAGTGATTACACCACATTTTTTATTATTCAGTTATACAAAATACTGAAATAATAGTTCCCGACAAGTTTCGTAAATCGTAGGATTTACATCTTCAGGGGTAAATAGTATAACTTAAAGTTTAAACAAGAGAATTAATAAATACAAATCATAACCATCTGGCTATTCATAAACTCAAATAACAGAATGCAGATATAAAATGTTATTGACCTTGAACAATAACGTTTCATCATTATCACCGGTATTAGCAAACCTATTTATGGAAAAATTGAAAACAATGCTCTTAAGAATTACCATAAAAGACCAAAAATATGGCTACGCTATGTGGACGATATTTTCATCATATTCAATGGAACAACAGATGAACTTATCAATTTCAAAGATTATCTCAACAATTTGCACAACACCATAAAATTCACTTTAGAACAAGAAGAAAATAAAAAACTTCATTTTCTGGATATTCTATTAGAAGTTAATAAAGAAAGTAAACTCTCCTTCTCAGTATATAGGAAGCCGACAAACACCAGAAGATTTCTAAATGCAGCCTCACACCACCATCCTTCACAAAAAATAAGCTTAATTAAAACTCTTCGAGACAGAGCATACAATATCTCCAGCACACAAGAAAGATGTAATGAAGAACTAAAATACTTAACACAAATCCTCCAACAGAATGGATGCGAAACAAAAACCATCAAGGGAATCCTTAAAATGTCTCCAACTAACAACACAATAAAACAGGATTACAAAAACACAGTCTCTCTTCCTTATATCAAAAATGTTACAGATAAGCTAGTCAAATTTATGAACAAACACAACATAAAAGTAACCTTCCTTCCTATGGAAAAAATCTCAAGATTCCTACATCCACCAAAACCACCTCATTATCCTCTTAAAAAACCAGGAGTCACAAAATCCACTGCTCTTGCGGGATTTGCTATGTAGGACAGACAGGAAGATCTGGAGAAATACACATGACTGAACCAAAAAGACGTACTATACAAAAGAGAATAAAAAAACAGGTGTTGCTTTCCATACCACTTCCACTGGACACGATGCACTCTGGCAAAAAACGATGATGTCATACATAGAAAACAACACTTATATAAGAAAATTTAAAGAAGTTGCTAATATGCTAAAAAACCCAACCCAGTGCAATAAAAATCAAGGTGTAATTCTCCATCAAGTGTGGTCAGCTCTAATAAAAAATCTACCTCAATCTAAGCTTGGACTGTATGAACAAGAACACGTGACATTGTCCAGTATTGTTCAACATCAATAACGTTTTATATCTGCATTCTGTTATTTGATTTATGAATAGCCAGATGGTTATAACTTGTATTTATTAATTCTCTTGTTTAAACTTTAAGTTATACTATTTACCCCCTGAAGATGTAAATCGTATGATTTACGAAACTTGTCAGGAACTATTATTTCAGTATTTTGTATAACTAAATAATAAAAAATGTGGTGTAATCACCAAAATATATCTTTTGAACCAATTAGCCACAGAAGTCTGCTCCTGCCACTTTAGTTCTGGTTTTAATGATGATCAAGAATTGTTACTTTGATCCATAAATATGAAGTAAACATCAAGTACTACAATTTGTGTCTTCTTTACTTTATAACAGCCTAAATTGCTTTCAACATTTAACTTATAAGTTATTAGGCTGGCTCAGCATTACATTATCATCAATTTCCTGATATGTACCTCCAAGGGATGTTCAGGTTACTATGACAGCACTACATGATTAAGTTTATCATCAACATCATCAAATTCCTGACATGTACCCTCAAGGGGGTGTACAGGATATGATAGTACTTCATGAAAACTTTACCTCATTACTAACTTCCTATCTACAAATTTCCTCCAAATCAGTCTGTTACTTGTCAAGACTTCAACATCATTATCAGATCTTATATTTCTATCGTCTAAGGCACTTTGTACCACATCAATCCACCTATATCTTGGTCTTCCTCTGGGTCATTTTCCTGCCAACCTGGCAGAGAACACTTGTTTTGTTAATCTTTCCTTGCCCATTCTGTTTAAGTGACCATACCACCTGACATTAGTTCTGCTAACGCATTTCTGGATGCTGGAAATGTCAAGTTCTTTCCTAATATCTTCATTTTTAATATGATATTTCCATTGATGCCATCTGTTCACGCCTATAATCTTTCTCAGGACTCTCATATTTGAGGTCTCTAGTCTTTGGTCAAGCGTTTTACTTCTGACCCATCTCTCAGATCCATAAGTTAAAACTGGTTTGAACACTGTCTTGTATACAGCTAATTTAGTGTTCTGACTAATTTCTCTCTTATTCCATATGAATTTATTCAGTTGACTTCTACCATACCAGCTTTGTTGATTCTATGGTCTATTTCCATATTTAATTAACCATTTTCACTAAAAATCGTGCCTAAGTTGCTGAAATGTTTTACTTGTTCCACAGGTTCCCCATTCAAAACACAGTTGACATTTTCAATGATTCTACCTATTTTCATTGTCTTTGTCTTTTTATTGCTGACTTTCATACCATATCTATTACAACAGCTATTCAATTTAGTCAGGTAATCTTGCAAACTTGTAGCGGATTTATTTAAAAGTATAACATCGTCTGCATAAAGCAAAGAGCTGACATTAACATCTCCAATTCTGATATCATGTTTAATACCACTTTCCTTCATAATGTGATCCATATAGATAATGAATAACAGAAGGAATAATGTACATCCTTGTCTGACACCAGATTTAACATTAAACATTATTCCTGTACTTCCTTCAATTCTAACTGCTGACTTACAACTCAAATAAAGACTAAGTATTGCTTGATATAATGCCCCATTGACACCATATAACTAATGTATTGAATAGCTTCTCTCTTGGCACCTTGTCATATGCCTTTTCCGGATTGACAAAACTTAAATACAGATATTTGTTATATTCTGATGCTTTCTCAACTATTTATCTTAAAGTGAAGATCTGATCCTGACAGCCTCTATTTGGGCTGAATCCAGCTTGTTCTTCACCAAGCTTTTCTTCCACAATTCTTCTCAACCGTTTCTCAAGTATACTGGCATAAATCTTGCCTGGAACACTCAGTAAGGAAATACTTCTGTAATTCATACATTCAGTTTTATTTCCCTTTTTATATATATGGTTACTATTAGAGCTCTACTCCAATCATCGGGAATTCATCCCTCTGTCCAGGCTTTCTGAACTATGCAGTGCAGCCACTGTAAGACTCTTATACCACCATGCTTCAGCATTTCTGGTTGAATATCATCTACTCCTGCTGCCTTTCCACATTTCAAGCCTTTGATGGCTTTTTCTACTTCAAGTATGGATATGTATTCCTGACTGTATGCCTGTTGAGTGTTTTTTATCACTGCTTGTTTCATTTAGTAATTCAAAGTAATTACTCCATATTTCAAGGATATCTTTTTCTCCAGTTTTCATGTCATTTATCATCTCTAACTCCTTTCAGAGCACTCTTTCCTCTCTTTCTAAGCTTCTTCAACAATCTCCAGAATATCTTACTGCCTTCTTGATATTTAATTTCTTTGTTCTTGCCAAAGTCCTCCCATGAATTTTATTTAGCTAGTTTTACACTGTGTTTCGCTTTCTTACATTTGTCTCTGTATTCTCTAAGAGCAAAAGCTGATTTATTTGCCAGGAACTTTTGATATGCTTTCTTTTTTTCCTTCACTGCCGCTTTAACTTCCTGTATCCACCATGGAGTTCTGATTTTTTTATCCTTGCAGACAACCTCACCACATGCCTCTCTGGCTGATTCAATCAGGGTGTTCTTCATGGTGTGTCACTGAATCTCCAAGGTTTGGTTCTTGATCTCAAACTCTTTCATTTTTTCTTCAATAATCTTTGTGTATTTTAGTCAACAGTTCACATCTGAGAGCTGCTCAACTTTTATTCGCTTTAAAACTTTCTTCCATCTCATTCTCTTCAATATGAAATTCAATTTTATCCTGCTCAAGACTAAATAGTGATCGCTTCCAATTTGAAATCCTCTGTACACTCTGGTGTCCTGCACCAGGGAGAAAACATCACTATCAACAATAACATAGTCAGTGAGACTTTTCTTATTCCTTGTCTCTTCTCTCCATGTGAATTTGTGTACATTTTTATGTTGGAACATGGTGTTAGTAATAACCAGTCCATGTCCTGAGCAGAAATCCACCAGGTATTTGCCATTATTATTAGCTTTGCTCTTTTCTTCAAATTTTCCCAAAACATTTTTGTATGTCTGACAATCACTTCCTACTCTGCTATTTAGATCCCCAACAAGGACCAACTTTTCCTTTTTCATTGTGTCAGTAGCTTTCTCTAGAGCCTCAAAAAATTCCTTCTCTTCTATCTTAGTAGAGCCTTCTGCGGAACCATAGGCACAAATAAGTCTCATTGTCCAATTCCCCATTCTGATATTTGCCCAAATCACTCTACTTGACACTGCCTGTCATTCAAGAAGATGAGCCTCGTATTTTGTGTTGAATACTATGGCTACTCCTTCTTTTCCTTGATTGTCATTGCCTGAATATAACATTTTGTATTTATTGCGCAGAAAGATCTTACCAGTTTTTGTCTTTTTCATTTCAGTCACCCCTATTATGTCGATATGGTACTTATCCAATTCCTCACCTAGTTCCATTTCTTTGCCATTCAGGCTTCTTGTGTTGATAGTACTGATCTTTAACTCTGGTGATGTTGAGTTGGGGGTGTGCTTTTAGATTTGTTCCAGTAGCTGACTTTTCACTGTTTGCTCTAGTTCCCTGGTGAAAACAACAGGGGCCTTGTTTAACCGGGCAATGCCCCAGCCGGCATGAAATTTTGTCATGTTGTACCATCATCTTGTATATTGATTTATGCCAATAAGAATACAATTTGGTCAGCTAAATCCCAAATGGCCAGCCCATCCTCGTTCGTTCAGTATCCAGGTAGATACCCGACAGGGTGCACCATGAGATGATGAGGATTGGACATTAGGTTAGGAGCCCTGGTCGGTTCTCCGCAGTTCAATGTGGAGGTCCCCTCTCAGTTATGCAGCTCTGACTCTTAAGCACCCCTGATTTAGTTTATATTATTATTAATCTCCTATCAACAATTTTCCTCCAAATCAATCTGTTACTTGTGAGTACTCCAATATTGACATATCTAACATTTCGTGCTTCTTAGGCACTTTGGACTGAATCAATTCCACCTAGACCTCGGTCCTCCTCTGAGTCTCTTTCCTGGCATCTTGCCATCAAAAATCTGTTTTGCTAACCTTTCTTCACCCATTCTATTTACAAGTTTAATACCACCTTAGACTAACTCTGCTGACACATTCTTGAATGCTAATAGTGTCAAGTTCCTTTTTTAATATTTTAATTTTTAATATGATTCTGCCATTTTTTTTTCATAACCTTCATATCTGTGGTATCTAGTCTTTGATCAAGTGCTTTATTTCTATCCCAACACTCAGATCCTAACTTAAAGCAGGTTGTTTGAACACTGTCTTATGTACTGAGAGTTTTGTGTTTTGGCTAATTTCTCTCTTATCCTATATATACTTATTCAGCTGGCTATCCACTATACCAGCTGTCCTTATTCTGTTGTCTGTTTCCATATTTAACCTGCCATCTTCAATGAAATCTGTGCATAAATAGCTGAAATATTTTACTTGTTCTGTAGGATCTCCATTCAGAATGCAGTTGAAGTTTTTATGTTCCTGCCTATTTTGCATAATTTTGGTCCTTTTATTGCTGTTTTTCATGCCAAATTTGTTACATCTGTTATTCAGTTTAGTTTGTGAATCCTTGGGACTTTCATTAGATGTGTTTAGAAGTACAACATTATCTGCATAAAACAAAGAGCTAAGTTTGACATCTGAATTCGAATTTTTTGCACAATATCAGTTAATATTGGAAATTTTTCATGTGCATACTTCCAAATGACTTCATTGTTTATTGACTTTAAATGTAAACTATTCTGAATGTTTATTATCTCAAATTCTACTTCAGCTTGGTTTATATCAAACAGCCCACTAATTTTATTTGAAATTTCTGTGATGTTCAAGTTTTCTTGAAATGGATTATTGATAAAAGATACAATCATTTCAGTTTTATTAAAATCTTTAAATCTTGAATTTATTTCTTCCTCAACTAATTCTATTTCATGAATAAATTCTTTTAAATCATAGTGAAGCATTTTTTGATTTTGTTCAAAAAATTTTAATAAATATGAGAGATGTCTAAATTCACGGTCATTTATATTTTTCTTTAATAAAAGTAAGTATTGTTGGAAAGTTTTTATTGAACTTAACATGTCAATTAAATTTTTATCTCTACCTTGTAACTCTAAATTTAAATTGCTTAATTTCGTACAGAAATCTACTAAAAATGATAAGTGTAACAACCATCTTTTATCACTCAATTGTGGATAAATATCTCCTTTTTCATCAAGAAAATTTTTTATATCGTTAATTAATACAAGAAATCTTTCTAAAAATTGACTTCTGCTGAGCCAGCGAACATTATTGTACAACAGGAGTTCCCTATCATCATCTGCCTATAATTTAAATAACCACCGTTGCAGGGCTTTTCCTCGAACAGAATTTACAATTTTAAATGTAATATCCAAAACATCTTTTGTGTTTAATCTTTTACTACACAGTACTTGTTGGTGAATAATACAGTGGTACGTTAAAAAATCTGGATATATTTCATCGTTTTTACATAATGAAATGAAGCGTTATTTATTACCTATCATTGCAGGAGCACCATCAGTAGTAATAGACACAAGTTTAAAAATTTACAATTTTAAATGTAATATCCAAAACATCTTTTGTGTTTAATCTTTTACTACACAGTACTTGTTGGTGAATAATACAGTGGTACGTTAAAAAATCTGGATATATTTCATCGTTTTTACATAATGAAATGAAGCGTTATTTATTACCTATCATTGCAGGAGCACCATCAGTAGTATTAGACACAAGTTTAAAAAGCGGAAGTTTGTGTTGTTTCACAAATTCATCAAATGCCAAAAAAATGTCTTCTCCCCTAGTCTTTCCCAATAATGGTATAACTTTTATTATTCAAGTAAAGAAGCACAGTTCTTCTTTACTTGAATAATCTTGAAATACCATGCCAATAAATACCATTAACTGAGCAATATCAGTGAAGTCGTTTGATTCATCAAATTGTAATGAAAACGCAACATACACTAGTGAATGTCTGATATTAACTGAGTATTCAGATCGGCACTTAAAATTTCAACTCTTCTTGTAAATGTTGTTCTGGAAAGTTGTAAATCTTTAATATTCGAAATGATTTCATTTTTATTTTTAAAATCAGAAATAAAGATTCTGCTGCTGCAAGAAACAATTCTTTTATTAACTCTCCATCAGTAAAAGGCTTTTTTGCTTTTGTTAATAAATGATACACTTCCAAAGATGCAATAGTGACTGATATTGGTTTATTTATTAATTTCGAAATCATATTTTGTTGTCTAGAAAGTCCTGCCTTTAAATTTATAATTTACATATTTCATAATTTTTGGGAAATTCTTCATATTTTGCATGTAGCAATCGAAAATGTCTCTGAATATTACCTTTTTTTGGAATTTCTACAGATGAATTACAAATCAAACAACAGCATTTTCCATTTACCATTGTAAAAGAAAAAATCCGTTTCCCATGCCTTGTGAAAATGATACGTCTTCGATTTCTTTGATACACTCATGTTTATCCTCAAATTAAACGAAACGCATACGATGTGCTTTTGTTCTATGTCTACTTTTGCTATCCAGTCGTTACTGCAATATTGTAAACTTTTATTATTATTTAACTTTGTATACTTGTAATTTCTATTAATTACTTGTGATGCCTTTTACTTTATACTTTATTCTCCGTTATTCTAATTTGCTGTGCGCACTTTCTCTCTTTCAGAATCTCTTGTTTATCTTATTATGTGCTATGTTTATCTACCTTTCGCATTACGAGTCTTATGCCTAAGATATTAGAAAATTTATTTAAAATGAGACTGCGCCACTAATATCTTTGATTAGCAAAAAGAACTCAAATATATGGCTGGTAGATTTCTCTTTCTCTAACACAAATTCCTACATTAAAACTTTCACAAACAGTCGTGGTCTTAATTTCAGTCGTGGTCTTTTTCTTCATTTCACGCTTTGTCCAACTCACTTAGATTCCTGCTCAACAAGTCCGATTTATTTTAGAAACAGCACAGTTGTAAATAAACAAACAGGCAGCACTCTTTTAACAAGAAAGTCAAATGACAAATATTTACATTACTATGAAATATACACAATTTTAACGTTAGGGAGATTGCTTTCTCTATCCATCTATAAAAACTCTTGAGCAAAAATTAGAACCTTATTTCTTCAACTTTAAATACTTTCTTTAACACATAAGGTTACCTACTCTCAGTTTACAACTTTTTATTCATTAATCTCTAAACTTACTCTTAAAGAGGTTACCTAAATCTGTGATATCTTTACACATTTGATATCAACCTCTAACATGCCAATTAATTCTCTTATGGACTTAACACTATTAAACATATAGTGTTAAGTCTTTCTTGTATCAACTATAACAGAAATTATATATAAAAGTTTTGAACTTACAAAGGCCCTGTATCTCACATTCAGTCAAAAGTCTTTCACTAAAAGTTCTATGGCAATTCTTCAGTCTCAGATCTTCTTAAGGAAATTTTGGCTCGACTGCATCTCATCGGGAAAGTAGCGGGCTGTGGGCTCATTCAGCTCCGGCAAAAGGTTACTCTCCCTCGGCGAAAAGAAAAACTTACGAGCGAAGGTGCTTCGGGAAATTTGCCTTGCCTTTTCTCCTCTGCTTGAACTTGCCGAAAATGCCTGGACAAATGCCTTCTTTTTCTGCAGTTTCAACAGCTAGAACTGCTGCCAACTGTTAACTGGATCCCTCTCTGGCCTGGAAAAATTTTCTCCGGCAATTGGAACTCTTCCTTTCAGCAATTTGAAACCTTGTCTGCAGCCTAGAAATTGTCTCTCTCTAGCGATGTCTAGAACCGAGAAGCTCCTTTCTGGAAGCGGGAAACTCCTCTCTCAAGCAACATGGATTCGGGCAGCCTCTCTGACGGCGACTCTGGACCGGGCGGCCTCCTCTCTGACAGCAATTCTGGAACCGGGACTCCTTCTGCTTGCTTCAGTCCCTTTTTATTAGGCCTACTCTGAGACCTCGCATGAAGTTTGGCAACCCCCAAAGAATCGGTATGAATGTTTCATCTTAAGTTTCAAGTTCGGCATGCCTTTGGTTCTCCTCCGCTTTCTTTTGATTGTAAGTTGCCGGCCATCGGAAAGTTGTTCGAACTCTTTCTGACTGACTTCGGAGATGTTTACACTTAGAGACTGCAAGCCTTTCTCATACATACAAGTTTCAATAACAATCTTTCTAATGCTGCCATGTACAGTTTCAGTGACAAAAACATTTCTTTGTTTTTAACACTCTAACATATTCTTATTAAAGCAGTATATACAGTTAGCTTCAAAAGAATTATTTACACAAACATCTAATACAAACTATGCCGAGACAAACAAAGTTTATTTTTTTACAATATTCACACGGGATTTAACCTAAGTAAAAAATCGATGTAATGTGCTTTGGAATATTTAATATTTAAGCTACAATCGAATTTTTACACTTTGCTTATAATTATATTCACTCGGCTTGCTGTTTGACTTCCACTGATCCAAATTAATTCATTTACCTGGACTTATAAGAAAAGTACTGATTTGACAATTTTAACGAAAAATAAATAAACAATAGTAATACACTTAAAGTGAATTAAAAATAATACAAAATAATGATAAATAAAATATTATGTTTTCAGTTTTAATTAAATTTGTAAGTAAGGAGGAATACACAAGAGAACCAAAAATCGCTCCGCAATCGACAGGTTGAACACCCCTGGTATAGTCGATACTACAATTTACTTGCAAAAGCTGCTCAACTTTAATTCTTTAAAAACTTTCTTACATACTGTTTCTTTTCATTGTGATATTTATTTTTATTCTGCTTAGTACTAGTCACTTCCAATTTCAAATCCTCTGTACACTCTTGTATCCTGAACAAGCATAAAGATATCACTATCAACAGTGACGTAGTCAATGAGACTTTTCTTATTTCTTGTATCTTCTCTCCATGTGAACTTGTGCACATCTTTATATTGAAACATAGTGTTAGTAATGACTAGTCTGTGTCCTGAGCAGAAGTCCAGTAAATACTTACCATTGTTATTAAATTTGCCATTTTCTCAAATGTTCCTGTATGCCTGGTGGGATTCATTTTCTGCTCTGCTGTTCAGATTGTGTATTAAAACGTATCTGAAATTTTTATTTGCATTATTATGAAAAATTCATAAATTAAGTATACAAAATTTCAAGAATCCTGATATCTATCTCTAAATAATATAACATAAAAACATTAATTTCATTAAATTGATTTTTATCTGTATTAGAGACCCATTCTGTTGGAAATTTTGTGTACTCTTGTAGTCAAAAAAGGTGTGTATGGGAGGAGAAATGTGGTCATTCAGTTTTGAGGAGAGCTTGAATTTCCATATTTTGGAATATTTCTCAAATAGAGGAAATCACAATTGACTGTCACGATAGCAAACACTGCTGTCACAGAAATACTCAATATAACCAACAGCCAAAAAATGTCTGACCAGAGCTTCATAGGCATAGTGGTATACAAAGGAAATTCACTGTAGCAGTTGACTATGATAAACTGTTCATGTGATTCCTACAAGTTGTGCTGCACAGTTAGGTTTCCATGGAGAATCTGTATCTTGGGGTATATCCATATTCTGATAGTTGCAGCTTGTTCTATTTTTGGATTGAATATATTTTTATTCAGTTAATATGAGCTGATAATTCAGATGTTTTTTTGATACTGTGGGGATTGAGGAATGTTGTAGTCATGGTAACATTTAGCATTTAGGAGAGTGAAAGAAAAAATATATTTTGTATGGAGCTGACATAAATGGTATCAGAGCCATCTTCATAAACAGTTTTGTAGATTACATTATCAGGAGAGTCAGTGCAGGATGATAGTTATTTTTTTTGGTAGAAAAGGCCTTTGTCAGTATTTCTGAATGCATATAGGATGTTGATCTGAATTTTGTTTTATGTATAGGAAGAATTTTTATGTATAGGAAGTTCTGAGGATTTTTTTTTTTTTGTCAGGGTGGGAGAGCTGGATATCTAATACAAGTAGCAGTTGGCTGTATGGATAGGTTGCTTTAAGCAGAAGTAATAAGTTAACTTGATGGTAGAATTTATTGTAGGCTTATGAGAACTTAATGACACAAAGCAAAAATTTATAACTGATATCACCTATATAACTGATATCACTGTATGGAAGATGGCAATAGATACTGGGCCAAAAACTGTCTGTAATATTGAATAGTCAAATTTCTTTTTTCTTTTCTTTTCTTTTTTTGCTGTTATATGAATGTTATTCACAATATCACGTAATACAATGGAAAGCTCTAGAAATCACAGAAAATCTTAAACCAGAACACTAATTTAAAATTTCACAACTTCCTGATTTTTGAATGCTTTTAAGTAAGAGACGAATTCAATCACTCAGTGTGAGACCACTGCCCTGCTTATTGGAGATCTGAAGTGGCTTGAAAAAGCTCATGTTTGGTCTCTATAGCAGAATTTCTAGATTTTTGAAAAGATATATATGTATTAAAATTAGAAATAAGTCTCTTAGCCTGCCCACTGTATTAATGTACTATAGGTTGACAACTTTCATGGGTAAGAGTCTCATGAAAACATTTGCTTCCTTGATTCCTTACACTTTGTTGTCTCTGTCCTAGTTACTGCAATTTAAATTGTTAAATTGATTTCTAATTTAACAATTTAAATTAAATTGATTTCTAATAAAACATAATATACTGTATAATGGGTTTTACATCCTGTATTCACATGCTTACCAGAATACTAGATAATCTTGATCGCTTTCTACTCACTGATGATCACTTCCTCAGGTGATCCTTTCTTTTATACTGTAGATGTTTCTTGTTGTCTAGGCACTTCAAATTATAATCTAGTGTTGATTTTTATTCTCATGAAGTAGAAAAAAGAAAATATATATACAGGTAACCCTCGTATAATGCAGATGTTAGGTTCCAGAGAATCTCAGATCACATAGAAAAAAGTAGGTTATGTTCTGAAATCTTTTTTAAGTTATATAAATAACAATGATATATCCAACAAAATTATATTTTTATTTAATTCAGGTAATTCATGTAAGTTAAGAAAAAAATATAAACTATAAAACAAATACATAGTATAAACTTATAAAAATTACAAATTGTACGTAAACTTCATTATACATGATGCATAAATGTTTTAGGTAAAATAAAATAAAGCGCATATTTTAGTCGTCATCACTGTCTTCAAAAATAACATTTCATAGATGTTGATTAGACATCGTCATCACTTGAAATCTCTCGGACATCATTTGTATAATTCTCATTGCATACTTCAGCTGGTTTAGTTATCATCATCATCATCAAGTTCCTGACATGTAACCTCAAGGGGTGTACAGGATATGATAGTACTACATGAAAAATTTACATCATTACTAACTTCCTATCTACAATTTTCCTCCAAATCAGTCTGTTACTTTCAACAATCCAACATTATCAGATCTTATATTTCTATCATCTAAGACACTTTGTACCGTATCAATCCACCTATATCTTGGTCTTCCTCTGGGTCATTTTCCTGCCGACCTGGCAGAGAACACTTGTTTTGCTAATCTTTCCTCACCCATTCTGTTTAAGTGACCATGCCACCTGAGATTAGCTCTGCTAATGCATTCCTGGATACTGACAATGCCAAGTTGTTTCCTAATATCCTCGTTTTTAATATGATATTACCATTGATGCCATCTGTTTGTGCTCCTAATCTTTCTCAGGATTCTCATATCTGCAGTCTCTAGTCAAGTGTTTTACTTCTGACCCAGTTCTTAGATCCAAAACTGGTTAGAACACTGTCTTGTATACAGCTAATTTAGTGTTCTGCCTAATTTCTCTCTTATTCTATATGAATTGATTCATTTGACTTCCTACCATACCAGCTTTGTTGATTCTATTGTCTATTTCCATATTTAATTTACCATCTTCAGTAAAAATCATGCCTAGGAATGGGGAACGGGGTACATTTTCAACAATTCTACCTATTTTCATTGTCTTTGTCTTTTTAATGCTGAACTTCATACCATATCTATTAAAACAGTTATTCAATTTAGTCAGGGAATCTTGCAAACTTGTAGCATCGTCCGCATAAAGCAAAGAGCTGATATTAACATCTCCAATTCTGATATCATGTTTAATTCCACTTTCCTTCATAATGTGATCCATATAGATAATGAATAACAGAGGGAATAATGTATATCATTGTCTGACACCAGCTTTAACATTAAACATTATTCCTGTACTTCCTTCAATTCTAACTGCTGACTTACAACTCAAATAAAGACTAAGTATTGCTTGATATAATGCCCCATTGACACCATATAACTGTAATGTATTGAATAGCTTCTCTCCTGGCACCTTGTCATATGCCTTTTCCGGATCGACAAAACTTAAATGCAGATATTTGTTATATTCTGATGCTTTCTCAACTATTTGTCGTAAAGTGAAGATCTGATCCTGATAGCCTCTATTTGGGCTGAATCCGGCTTGTTCTTCACCAAGCTTTTCTTCCACAATTCTTCTCAACTGTTTCTCAAGTATACTTGCATAGATCTTGCCAGGAACACTCAGTAGGGAAATACCTCTGTAATTCTCAGATTCAGTTTTATTTCCCTTTTTATATATATGGTTACTATTAGAGCTGTACTTCAATCATCGGGAATTTGTCCCTCTGTTCAGGCTTTCTGAACAGAGGGACAGTGCAGCCACTGTAAGACTCTTATACCACCATACTTCAGCATTTCTGGTTGAATATCATCTACTCCTGCTGCCTTTCCACATTTCAAGCCTTTGATGGCTTTTTCTACTTCAAGTATGGATATGTATTCCTGACTGTATGCCTCTTAAGTATTTTTTACCACTGTGCTATCATTGCTTGTTTCATTTAGTAATTTTTCGAAGTAATTACTCCATACTTCAAGGATATCTTTTTCTCCTGTTTTCATGTCACCTTTATCATCTCTAACTCTTTTTACAGCACTCTTTCCTCCATATCACAGCTTCTTCAACAACCTCCAGAATATCTTACTGCCTCCTTGATATATATATTTTCTATGTTCTTGCCAAAGTCCTCCCATGACTTTTGTTTGGCTAGTTTTACACAGTGTTTTGCTTTCTTACATTTGTCTCTGTCTTCTCTAAGAGCACAAGCTGACTTATTTACCAGGAACTAATGCTTTCTTCTTTTCCTTCACTGCCTCGTTAACTTATTGTGCCCACCATGGAGTTCTGATTTTTTTATCCTTGCAGACAACCTCACCTCATGCCTCTCTGGCTGATTCAGTCAGGGTTTTCTTCAAGGCTTGCCACTGAATCTCCAAGGTTTGGTTCCTGTTCTGAAACACTTTCATTTTTGCTTCGATAATCTTTGTGTATTTTAGTCTACAGTTCCCATCTGAGAGCTGCTCAACTTTTATTTGCTTTAAAACTTCTTACATGTTATTCTTTTCAATATGAAATTCAATTTTATCCTGCTCAAGACTAAATAGTGATCGCTTCCAATTTCAAATCCTCTGTACGCTTTGGTGTCCTGCATCAGTGGGAAAACAACACTATCAATAATAACATAGTTAATGAGACTTTTCTTATTCCTTGCCTCTTCTCTCCATGTGAATTTGTGCACATTTTTATGTTGGAACATTGTGTTGGGTAATAACCAGTCCATGTCCTGAGCAGAAATCCAACAGGTATTTGCCATTATTATTAGCTTTGCTCCTTTCTCCAAATTTTCCCAAAATATTTTTATATGTCAGAGAATCATTTCCCACTCTACTATTTAGATCCCGAACAAGGACCAATTTTTCGTTTTTCACTGTGTCAGTTGCTTTTTCTAAAGCCTCAAAAAATTCCTCCACTTCTGCCTTAGGAGAACCTTCTGTGGGACCATACACACAAGTAAGTCTTATTGTCCAGTTACCCATTCTGATATTTGCCCACATCACTCTACTTGAAATTGCCTGCCATTCAAGAAGATTAGCCTCGTGTTTTGTGTTGAATACTATGGCTACTCCTTCTTTTCCTTGATTGTCATTTCCTGAATATAACATTTTCTATGTATTGCTCAGAAAGATCTCACTAGTTTTTGTCTTTTTTGTTTCAGTCACCTCTATTATGTCGATCTGGTACTTATCTAATTCCTCAGCTAGCTCCATTTCTTTGTCATTCAGGCTTCTTATGCTGATAATACCGATCTTTAACTCTGGTGATGTTGAGTTGGGGTGTGCTTTCAGATTTGTTCCAGTAACTGACTTTTTGCTGTTCGCCCTGGTTCCCTTGCGAAAACAACGGTGGTGGTATTGTTTAACTTGGCTACACTCCAGCCGGCATGAAATTTTGTCATGTTGTACCATCATTTTCTATATTGGTTTAAGCCAATAAGAATACAATTGCTTCGGCTAAATCCAAAATTGCCAGCCCATCCTCGTTCATTCAGTATCCAGGTAGATACCCAACAGGGTGTATCTCGAGAAGGTGAGGATTGGACATTAGATGAGAAGCCCTGGTCGGTTCTCCACATTCCTTTAAAGGCTATGTGGAGGTCTCCTCTCAGTTATACAGCTTTGACCCTTAAGTTTAGTTATCAGGAAGTCAGTAATAAGACCTTGCTTACCACCACGCTGCAATTTTTTTTTTAAGTTGATAATATGAAGCTAAACAAATATCCAACTGTTTCGTGAATTTTCTGGACTGCTCCATTGAGGGATCATTATCCGTAAAATAACTTCCTAACTTTCTTGCCCAGTCCAATTCTTCTGCTAATTTCTTTAAACTGAATTCTTTAACGTATTCATCACCAGAATCTTCTGCATAACTTTCCCTACCATTTGGTTCAGCATCTTTTATTAATTGTAGAATTCCTCCTCATTTAAATCTATTCCCCATCAATAAATTAACTAGTTTTGTTTTTCAAGCATATCGCAAAAGCCTTCTAAGTGGCCATTACTATAAAAAAATAAAAGTTTTACATAAAAAAAGCATTACATATTGTATGTAACTCACCAGAAAATAAAGTGCTCAGCTTGGGATTAACACACTTATGATTTTTAATGTGCTTTCCTGGCAGAAAACGAAGACAAATTTCAACAATAAACCCTTTATATGGTATACAATTGACATGCATGTGTGTACTAAAGGGTATTTGCACTAACATAAATTCGCTACTTATAACTACATGCATGATATGGGCAGACGCAAAATTAACGAAGATAAAATTTGTCGTGTGATAAAAAATATATGAAAAGATCAACGGTTACTATAATTTGTAAACACTATTATATCGAAACAGCGTTGTATAAGTACTGTGTTGAACAAGGGTTACTGCAATTTACAGATCGCGTTATATGAGCGTTACCTGTGTGTGACTTCCTTTTTTCATCACACAGCCACTTGCTTCCATTGTTGTCTGGTGTTATGGTATAAATACATTATTGACTATGAAAATAATTGCATATATGCTATGATAAAATCTTTGGAGATAGTTGAATGATAGTGAATTTACATTGAACATTGACTTGCTTAATGAGAACAACAAACACTATCTGTATCCTGTAAGAGCATATCGGTAAAAAGAAGAAAGAGCTTAATCTTCTTAGCAACCAATTCATTTAAAATGGTTATCCAAAGTGAGTTGTTCACAAATTGTTGAATACAGAGCAATCAGCATGTGCCATCACAGACTTCAGATACGAAGACATCTGTTTACTGACATATAGCTTCTGCACTACAAGATGTTGGCATCCCTTTTAATTCAGTGCAGACACTTCAGAGCTTCTTTGTGAATGGCAGATTTTACAAAATTTAGGATGATGCACATTATAGCAATGTAGCTCACAAACACAAAAGTCGCTCTCGCTTCCCACATCTTTATGGAACACAAGTGGATTGGTCATTGGCTTCAGTATATTTTGTCTTGAAGATTACATGATTTCTTCAGTTAAAATGACAGTATTTTATTTATTTGTCAGATCTGATTTTCCATGTCAGAAAATATCAAACTTAGAAACTTTGCTTTTATGTCTTCTCTGACTTGTAATTTCCTTTCCCATATTTCATTGCATTTATTTTCTATTCCTATCACTCCCCAAATTCTGATAACTACTCTGACCTCTCTGAAACTTGATTTTTTTAAGCAGTCTAATTACTCACACTTTGAAGGGGGATGTCAGTCTTTCTTAGTGGCTTCAGTATTCATGACTCAAACTGGTTTCCTTTCTCTTACTCCACTGATCAAGCATAGATATATTGAAGTATTTGCTGTGAGTAATAAACCAGCACAAACTGGCTATCTACTCATCAGAATACTGGATCATCCTTATAATTTATAATTCTTTCAACAGCCTAGACTTTTTTCAAATAATCCTACTAAATATACTGCAGATGTCCACCCTACTATTTGTAACTCATACCAAAACCTTGTCTGCATTTCTTTTTCTATGGAATGTCCTTTACTGAACCAATCAGTCTCATGTCTTGTAGCATATGGGATGATCTCTGTGATTATACTCCTTTTTTTCATGATCTGAGTTCTATTTCTGCTCTCTTGATGCTGTGCTGAAGCTTTCCAAGATTATAAAGCAAAGCACATCTCAAGTGGAAATTAATAATCTCCTGCTACATGCTTAGTCTGCAGTACTGCAGTGCATAACATATGTTAGGAAAAAATTGAACTTTGAAAAGACTAAATTCAAACAGCAGCTAAACTTTATGCTTCCTTTCTGAGTGAAACTTCTGTCTTTTCATGTCTCACATCATGATGGTATACCAGTAAACATAACCAAAGATAAGTCTATCTCTTGGCATCAGTCTTTTCTCTCACATAAATGATCAAGGCAAATCACATTTCTTTATACCAAGCACAACCTAGTGCATGTCTTTTTGGATCCTTTTCCAGAAATATATCAGAATCCTTAATAGCTTGGATCATCTCATCATCTCAACAAGTTGCCATATTTATCTAATATCTACCCAACAACTGCAAGCAAGCATATATCCTGTTCCCTCCCCCCCAGAAAAAAAAAGGGGGAGATAAAAGTAAGTCATCAGACTATTGACCTGTTACCCTTATCTCGTTCCTTACAAACCAACTTCTTCATTACTAGGCAGTCCATCAATTAATAATTGGTAATCACTAATGGATTCACAACTTCTGCTTTGCAGACAATCTCCTATCCATCCTTACTCACCTTTTGATAGTTAGGGAAAGATTTGGAGAAAATCATATGGTTCACCTGACATTTCCAGAAAATTTGATTAGATCTGATACAGAGGCCTGCTCACTAAACTACTCCATATTTTCTTTTGCCTTACTCTTTTTTTAATCGGGTTGCCAGCTTCATCTCTGGTTGTTCACTGTACATTATAATAGTTGCATTTCCTCCTCAAATTTCCCTACCTGGCAGAATACTCCAGGGTTCTATGCTTCTACTCAGGCTCACAAATGGAGTGCACTGATCATGGTTACCCCATTTCCTTTTCTTCACTTAACAAACAACTTTTTAAGTTTTCAAATGATCAAAACTTCTAGACCTTCCATAACCATTAGTCTTAAACAGTAATCTCCTTTGTCATTTACCAGAGGCAAGAACAGCCTAATGAATTTCATTGCTTCAAAAACACAAGCCTGTATTATTATTATTTTATTTATTTATTTTTTAATATATTTGGCCCACACACGAAAGGCCACACAAGACCTATAGCACACTAGTGCCATGTGGGCTGCAGTAATAGAAGAAAGGAGGAGGAGTTCACATTTTGCTTGAACAGCTGAGGGTTGGTTGTAATCTTTGGGAAAGGCAGAGTGGGGGGAGACTTTTTCAAAGGATAGAAGTAGATGAAATAAAAGAGGAGGTAGGAATGTTGGTTCAGTAAGTTTTAAGATAGACTGTAAAAGGGTGTTGGTTAGCAGTGGCTCTTGTTTTAATGATTTTGGAGGAGAGTGGATGAATAATAGTGCCAATTCAGCCGATCACTGTCCATGAATGTATCTGTAGAAGAGGCACAAGGCAGAAACTGAACCTCTATGAGATGGGGGAAATCATTAATTGGCTGGATTGCCTTCTTATGGATAGAATCAAGTAATATTACAGAGGATTTTGGTGTACCATTCCAAATATGGGAGCAGTATTCCCTGGCTTGGCGAATTGGGTTTTGTATAGAGTTAGCAGTTGTGAAAGTGTGAAGTAGTGTCTTGCTTGAAAAAGTACACCAAGTTTTTTGGTGGCTTCAGAAGCTATAGTTGAGGCTATAGGAAAGATCGAAGGTGAAAGTCAGTCCAAGAAGAGAAATCTGATCGTGTTTGGATATCTCAGTATTACTCAAGGTAAGAGGGAAGGATGCAAGTTCTTTCTTGCAAGAGATCAGACAGAACTGAGTTTTGGTTGCATTGAAGTTTACAAGATTGTCCTTGCCCCGTTAGGATATAGCTAGGAGATCTGAGTTCAGGTCCCTAGTCATGGTAGATCTTGAGGATTCTTATACTTGAGCACTAACAGGTTTGTCATATGAAAAGGTGGAATGGAGTGTAATGCCATCAGCAAAGCTATGGATAGGATTGGAAATCTGTGAGAGCAGGTCATTTATATACAAGAGTGGGTGAAAGAACAGAACTCTGGGATACTCCTACATTGGTGGGGGAATCTGAGGAGAGTAAGCCATCCACCATGACATGTAGTGAGCGACCAGTGAGAAAGTTGGAAATCCAGTAGCAGAGTGAGGAAGGCAGACCATAGAATGGCAATTTGGTGAGTAGGCTACTGTGCCAAACCCTATCAAATGCCTTTGAAATGTCAAGGGCAACACGTGAGTTTCTCTATGGCTTGAGTACATAGGTGGGTGGATGGTGAAAGCAAGATCAGCTGTAGATCGCAAGTAGTGGAATCCTGGTTACTGATTAGTCAGTATGTCTCTAGATGGTTCAAGAGTTGATTGTCGATGACCTTCTCCATAATTTTTGAGAGAACAGAAGTGAGAGCAATTGGACGGCAGTTCGTTGATTGACTTTTATCACATTTCTGTAGGATGGACTTAATGTGGACCTGTTTCCATGTTATTGTATAGATGCCAGTTGAACAGGATAGATTGAAGAGGCGATACAGGATAGGTGTTAGTTCTAGGGCACAATTTTTTAACACAATAGGTGGGTTACCATGAGGACCAGATGCCTTATTTGTGTTCAGGTTGTTAAGGATTCTTCAGATTTTGTCGGAAGACTATGGGAGACATAATGGGAACTCAAGTGAGCAAACAGACAAGTATATCAAGTTTGCGCCTGCACGTAGTGCAAGTCTGAGGCAACTCATGGCAGTGCCACCAAGTTTATATAAAATTACTTGGTATCTTCAATACTTAATACATAATATACCCACGTCAAAAAACTTTCTACATAATGGGAACTGTTCTTTGTGGAGTGGATGGAACTTTTCCCAGGTCATCAATGCAGGAATTGGAAGAGAAGAGTGATGCAAGTAAGTTGGCCTTGTCTTTTAGTGAGGTGACTACAATACCATCTGGATGTGAGAGTGGTGGAAAATTGGATGGGCAGAAGTTGTACCCAATGGCCTTGGGACCAGAAGGAGTGACTGTCATTTGGGCAAGAGGCATCATTTGGCCTTTTCAACTGTTGTGAGCTGCAGTATAGGCAGAGAGAGCACTTGGAAGTTTGGTCTTGAGCCATTTGTGGTAAGCCGAGTTTTTTTTCTTTTATAGCATTGGCACACTTTTTTTTGAGAACCAAGGCTTGGATGGTGGCTTAGAATTTGGGGTAGAATAAGGGATGAATTCTGTTATTCAATTGGAGCAGGTGAGAGGACTTGAGACTGTGAACTGTGGGTGTAGGGTGTTCTATGGCAAAAGAAACTTGTATGAGGTTATGGTCTGAGTTTCCAAGAGGAGAACTGACAACCACAGTATTTCCAAAGGACTACAGTCTTTCACAATTCAAGAATAATATCAATAGATTAATGTATTACTGACCCAGCCCTCACACGGAATCTGTTTGCTATAGGCTCTTCTGTTTTTCGTGTGTGTTATAAATATATATATATATATATATATATATATATATATATATATATATATAAAACAAAGATATGTGATTTATATAAAGTTAATAGCTGATAGTTGTTCAGAGGTGAAATAATGCCTTGAGCAGTTGCAGCTATTCCATACTTTGATATAAGTAGCTGATGGAGTTTTGGATAAGAACCAATTATGGTATGCTTTATTCTTCACTGTATGGCCTTGGCACTTTTGGAGAACCAAAGCTTGGTCATTAGTCAGGAATATAAAGTGGAATTTGGAATAAATGTTTCCATACCAATGAGTATTACTTCAATTGGCTGGTTTAGAGTTTATTAGCAAAAAAACAACAAAGGTCATACTGCACCATTGTAAAGGTTACAGCAATACACAAGGTCAAAGGTTACAGCTATACATAAACAGTCAAAGAAAAATTGTAAACAATATGCATGAACGAAAACCAAGCCAAGCAATGCAGCATATACATATAAACAAAATTACAATGAAGGTTACAGAAGCACATATACAGTCAAATAGAAATTAGTAAACAATATGCATGCACAAAAATTAAGTTCCACAATGCAGCATATGCATATAAACAAAATTAATGCAGAGATCACAGCAACACCTGGGGTCAAAAGTTACAGCAGAACATAAATAGTCAATATTACAAACTAATAAACAAAATGCATGTACAAAAGCCAAGCCATGGAATGCAGTGTTTACATATAGATAAAATTACAGCAAATGTTATTACAGCATTACATAAATAGTCAAAAAGGAATTATTATACAATATGATAGCATATTAAGATAGCGTATCTCACTGTCTGACTTGGAAAGTTCGCATGGACAGATAGCTTTTATTAATAAATATAGGAAAGTGTCCTTTGAGACCCAGGTTATAGAAATCTTTTAATATACTATATCTCTAGGTTGTGTCATAAGCATTTTCCATGTCAAAGAAAACTGAAACCAGATGCTCTTGCTTCAGGAATGCATCTCGTATACAAGTCTTTAAATGGACCAAATTGTTTAAAGTTGAATGACATCTACGAAACCCAAATTATGTGTTGGAGTGTAGATCATTGCTTTCTAAATACCAGAGAAGTCTGGCATTAACCATTTTCTCTAGTATCTTATAGATTGCTGGGCAGAGAAATAGGTTGATAATTATTTGCTTATGTTCCTTCCTGGTTTTGGGATAGCAATGAAAAGTGACTTATGCGAAGAATCCGGAAACTCTTCCTCTGCAAGTATTTTGTTGTATATTAAGAGGAGGAGATCCATAGAAGATGATGGTAGATGTTCCATTATTTCATAATGGATGCCATCAAGCCCTACTGCACTAGGGTGAGACAGTAGAAGAGCTCGTTTTAGTTCCTCCTTAACAAATGGCTGATTGTATGACTCAAGCCCATTGGTAGAAAAATTTGCCTTTGTTTCTCTTGCTGCTCTTTCAAGTATTAAAAATTCAGGAGGATATGAAGCTGTTGCTGAGATCCTGGCAAAATTTTCTGCCCGAGTGTCTTCAATAGCTTTGGGATCAGCATTAATACTTCCATTATGGTCTAAGGTAGAAAAATGGTGTATTCTATATCTACCTTTCATTTTCTGGAGTTTATCCCATACAATTTTTGGACTGGTCATTTGATTAATTGATGTGATAAATTGGATCCATGATTGTTTTTGACTCTGACATCTCATATAACATGCTTTGGCCTGAGCATGCTTGAAAGCTATTAAGTTTGATGTGGTGGGGCATCTACGAAACATACCCCATGCTCTGTGTTGATCTTTTTTGGCTGTCTGGCATTCTGGGTTCCACCAAGGCTTTGGGTAGCGTGGAAATCGAGATGATGTTTTTGGGATGGAGGCTGTTGCTGCCTGGACAATGCACTTTGTTATATACTTTACTGCTTCATTGATAGGTGTTTGACTGATGGTATCAGCATTACATTTTTTTGCAATTGAACTTCAGTGCACTTGTTAATGTCATCCTTTAGCATTGTCTGCTTCCAGAAAGTTTTGGATAACAGCATTATATTTTTTTTATCTTCTTCTTTAATAGCCATACACTGTTGTTGTGATAAGGTTGGTCTCCAAGTATCAGTCTGATTTATATAAATATTGTTAGGTGATGTTTTAAGAAACTAAATGTTATAATGTGAAATAATAAAATTAATGAAAATAGCAAGAAAGTAGGTAGAAAATGGAGCCAGGCTCACTTTTGACATACATGCACACTTTTGACTTGTCTTTTCAAGATAATTTACTTTTTAAATAACAGTATTAAAAAGCCTTTTCATTATGAAAATTCTTCTTTTTCTTTGGCACTACAGCCCCATGTAGGGCTTTGGCCTCCCATTTTTGGGTTTCATAACTCACTATGAGATGGAGTCATTACCCCCACGCTCAACAATGTGTAATTGTCTGTGAAACGTTGTGTTCTTAAGACGTTTGCTGCTTTGCAGGAGGAAAAACCCTGCAGTCCACGCCCAAGACCAGCTAACTTGGCTATGTCTGAGAAAGATCCTTAAGCTCCTCACGTCGGCAGCGAGAATCAAACGCAGGAAACTCTTTTCCCAGGCATATGGTTGCAGAACACGCAACCACTCGGCTAACTGCGCGGACCATTATGAAAATTATTCAAGTTTTTAATTACACTAAGCTAGTTCATGTTATGAGCTGTGAAAATAAGTTTAAGACAATATTATATTACAATTGCAAACTTACTTAAGGTTAAAGGTGTTGGAAGAATAAGATGTACTATAGTATTTTATCAAATTGTGCCAAGTTTTATAATTATCAGTTTCTTTTATTAATGAAATTATGAGAAAAGCACTATTATTATTATTTTTAATAATGATTTTCTATTACCTATATCAGACATACTGTATATACGTGTAAGGTTAATATTGAACTGAATGAATACATTGATTTGATTATAAAATTTATTTATTGGAAACTATCACTGATTTAATTTACATTTGTTCACGATATAAAAAACTTATTTCCTTAAGTGTGCAAGGTATGCTGTTTTTAAGTAAAGTGCCATAATGATAACACATAATAGCATCTCATTTTTCTCACTTCATGACTAAAATGAAAACTGAAAGTATGACATGTAGTGTAACATCCATGGAGTGAGAACACTCTAATACTGTTGTGAAAGAAATGACAGGATTTTCGGAGCTTGATAGCAGATATTTCTGAAGTCTTGCATATAGAAAGAAAAATGTTTAAAAGTTATCAAGTGTTAAGTTACTTCAATGATGATTGGACAACTACTGGGCAAAACAAGATGCAGTAGGCTGAGTTTTTAATAACTGTTTGTTTTTCATAGTTTAATCATATAGAAAGAAAAGTTCTGAAGCTTACGAGATAAAAGGATGGAAGAAAGTGAAGATGACTTTTAGAGAAAACTAGCATTTAAAATTGCAAGAGTGTTTTTGTGGTTCTTTAAAAGGGAATGCTGTAGTGTTCAAATTAAGGATTTCAGATCCAGAAGTTTTATTTTCAGAGTTGGAAATGAAATTTCTTTAATAAATTCGTTGGTATCCACCCATGATCAGATAACTTGACAATGAATAAAATTGTTTTAAAATGAAAAAAAAAAAGCATAAATTATATGAATAAAACATTTTGAATGCATTTAGAATGAGGCTGAAAATTCTCTCATCCCTTCTCTATGATAACTCACCTGTGGTGAGTGGATTTCTGGAGCTCTGGTCATCAGTATTTATATCATCATCTAGGCACTGGTTGTGAATCAGCTTTGACTCAGCTTTCTTTCCATTGAATCAATTTCGCTAGAAAAAGTCTCTTCATGAGTGATAAGACACTGCTAGATATTGTCAATGTACTTTCCGAGGTTTAAAAAATTGTTTAATGTAGGGATGCATGGAGAACAGAAAAATGGCTGGCTGAGGGCAGCCAGAAATTTGCACAAAACCATCAATTTTTGTACACAGCTGGCATGTATCCACTGGCAATAGAAATCGCACATAAAATTGTTTTTTGTTATATTGAATCTGCAGCTATATGGTGATCAGCTTCATTACTGATTGATAGTTTTCAATGATAGCTATACTCAAAGTGCACTGACATTGCTCAGCTTTATTGCTGCCATTTTTGCCACATGCAGTAGACATATTTAAGTCTTTTGTGTATTGCATGCAGGTGGTTGCATGCAACTTATGTAAAAAAAAAAAGGGGAACTTGTCTGGGTCACTCATAGAGTACTTATGGATTTGCCTGGAGTTGTTCAGCCTCTTAACTTGTTATACTTTCATTTGGTGTTGAGGATAGAAAGAAAATACCTTTCAAAAAGTTAATTACAGTATGTTAGCTATGAAAGGTGTATATATCCTTCATGGACATATCCTTTGTAACATTTGTGCTGCATATAGAGTGCAGACACATACTTCAGACAAAAACACAGCAGTTGTTGCTATTTCTTTCTGGTTTCCACTAAGAGACAGTTGTAGTTCATGGTGATGAAAGTCATTTGCCATCTTAGGATCTAAGTTGGCATTCCCTCCAACCAGAGGTGGTATGCTAATGTTGCTTTTCCTTTGCTTTTTGTAGATTGTAAGTCATTCATGAAGCAGAATCACTGTAGACTGCATGTAAATTGAAAATCTTCTGTATCTCTGGATAATCTAATCTAATTCTTTTACACATAGGCTATAAATATCTATTTTTCTGTATTTACTAAAATAAACAGCCAAAAGGCTTCACTTTGGCGATGCAAAAATTATAAAAATCAAGTGGATATTAAATCCAGCATTATTTCAAAGCCAAATACAGAAACTATAAAAGTTTCTTATGAAATTTGACCAGAGCTTACGGGAATACACTCAAAGTTGCCCTAGCCTGACCTTATAGGAAACATGCCCACTATTAAAGTGTCCATATATTTGTCTCCTATTGGTCCGTTTTGAAAAGATTTCGCTGGCCTGACAGCTGTTTCAAACTGGTTGATTTTTGTCAGAGACCAGACAGAAACCTTAAGAGAGCAAAAACTCTCAGTACTAAGGAACTTGAAACATTAATATCCACTTGATTTTTATAATTTTTGCATTGCCGAAATGAAGCCTTTTGGCTCTTTATTTTAGTAAATACTTTTACGCACCGACCGAGAGTTCGCTTATGAAAAACACACTCTCCGATGTTTCACGTTCCTTAGTACTCCGAGTTTTTGCTCTCTTAAGATTTTCTGCCTAGTCTCTAATGAAAACCAACCAGTTTGAAACAGCTGTCCGGCCAGTGAAATCTTTTCAAAATGGACCAATAGGAGGCGAATATATGGACGCTTTCATAGGCGACATGTCTCCTATAAGGTCTGGCTAGGGCAACTCGTAAATACCAGCGAGTATATTCCGGTAAGCTCTCTGGTCAAATTTCATATGAAACTTTTATAGTTTCTGTATTTGACTTTGAAATAATGCTGGATTTAATATCCATTTGATTTTTATATTTTTATTTAAATTTTATTATATTATTATTAATTTTCATTTTTATTTATGTATTTTTGTTATATATTTTTAAACTTAATTTCTGAAGAAGCAGACCCAAGAGTTAGTAAAAATTAGTTTTGTCATGCGGATGAATCAAAGGCTAGTTTTTTATATATACCATGTGTGCATACATATACAGGGTGTTTCAGAAGGAATAGTAAATATTTTGGTGGTGGTATCGATTATTCTGAGTAAAAAAAGTTCACATGAACATGGATACAGCTGTTTGAAACTGGCACCTGATTCACACACAGCTCTCTGTTGAGCAGGTGACCAGCATGCAGCTTTCTGAATCAGACGTCACCAAGAAGCAGTTATAACCTGGCACAATTTCATGTTAGAAGTTTTGTTAAGAATGCTGTACATCTTTACGCATTCTGAATATGCTGATTTTGATATTGTGTTTACATTTTTCGTAATTGAAGTGTTATTGCTGCTTGTAGAGAATACTGTTGATGGTTTTCTAATGGCTGAGTACCGGATTCAAGAGTGTTTACTATAGTTTACAGCAAACTGCATGAGACTGGTACTGTTCCCAGCAGTCATATTTCTTCTGACCATAGAAATGAACAAAATGTGGATGAAGTAGAACACATTCTTCAGTCAATAGAACGTAGTTATATTTCAAGCACACGAATTTCTGCAAGTATCGGTTCCACATAGAAGAGTATGGCGAATTTTATGTGAGCAATTTTGTTGTATAATGAAACCTGTGGAGCATTCATGACTAAACATACATACGTAACCACAGTAATAAGATTTTTTAATAAGTACAAGTAAAAATAAAATATATTATTACTATGGTTACATGTGTATGTTTAGTCATTATGTGAGCAAGGTTTGTATCCATTTCACAAAATTCCAAATGACCACCTTCATCTCCCAGGATATGAAGGTGGTCATTTGGAATTTTGTGAATGGGTAAATGCTAATTACCAATTAATTATATAAATACTGTTTGCTGATGAAGCTACTTTCACCCGTGACTGCATCAAGAACACGCATAACTGACATTGGTGGTCTGACAGAAATCCACATACCACTGTAGAAACAAATTTCAAACAATGCTTCTCTGCAAATGCATGGTGTGGTATAATTGACAATCATTTGATTGGCTGTTGTGTTTCCAAATTGTCCTATAAGGTCTATTTATATACAATTTCTGCAAAATGAACTTCCACCTATGAGAGGATGTTGCCTTGGCCACAAGGATTGATTCTTTCAGCACAACGGAGCGCCTGCACACTATATTCGTCAGGTGACATAATATCTAAATTGAAGTCTTTCTGAATGATGGATTGGCCATAGTGGCCACCAAGATCTCCAGACCTTACCCACTTAGATTTTGGTTTGTGGAGATGGATGAAAAGCAAAGTATACAAAGAAAAGTATTATAACTGATATTTAAATTATCAGTTATAATAGTAAATATTTTGGTAGGTGGTAGTATCGATTATTCTGAGTAAAAAAGTTGATATGACTATGACCAATTGTCAATGAATAGGGATAAATGCAAGAGCCAAATCAATCGCTCTCATTGTGGATAATGCTGCTCCCTCATAAAAGACTGTCAAGATGATCTGAGAAGAACATGTACTATTACCACAACAGTTGCAAAGTGCGTTGAGGCTGCTAGTGGAATTTTCGAACATTTATTATGAACTGTAAATTACAGTATTTGTCACTTATTTGTGTTTTGTATCATTCAGACAGCAATAAATATAAATAATAAGTCATTTTGTACCAGTTTCAAATGGCTATCCCCACATTCATTGACAATTGGTCATATTTATATGAACTTTTTTTACTCAGAATAATCGATACTACCACCTACCAAAATATTTACTATTTCTCCCGAAACATCCTATATATATATATATATATATATATATATATATAGTATTACTGAATTTTTGGGTTTAGTCCAGTTGTAGTTTTCAAATTTGAAAAGTATTGGGGACTTGCTATAAATTATGCAACTTATGAATTACTAATGATCTCATTTCTTCTGGATTCTTTTACCATGATACTCTTTCATCTTATGTACTTATCAAGTATTTCTACTAGTGTAATTTATTCTTCAGGTACTCACAGGACTGTTATCAAAATTCCTAACTGGAGAATATCCCCATAGCTTGAAGGCTCTTGTGCTCAAATTCTTATTAATATTAGTGACTGTAAGTATTGTATTAATTGTATGTTGTGTTTAGCATTTACAAAACTGATGGTTATTTTACCCTATTTAAGGTGGAACTCTTCATTGATGACATGTATTGATATTGTGTTTCTTTACATTCTTTTTTAATACAATGATAGTGCTTTAGAATAAAATATACAAAGTAATTGTGACTTTATTATGTACTGTACATATTATTTTTATCATTATTATTATGGTTCTCAAAGGAAATACAAACAGGGAAGCTCTTGAGAAACAAGTAGTGTACCTTAATGGAGAAAGAATTGAGGAAGTCAGCAAGTTTGAGCACCTGGGAGATCCATTATTAATGTGAAGAATTGCTGTTCAGATGTCAGAAGATTAGGAATGGCTAAAAACAGTCAGAGACTTTAGACTGCAAGGATGGATCTATCTCCATGGGAACAAAGTTGAGGAATTTGGATACAGTTGTTTTTCCAACAGCAACTTATGGAAGTGAGACTTGGAACCTAAAGAAGCCAGATAAGAAAATAATAGCTGCTTTTGAGATGTGGTGTTACAGAAGGCTGTTGAATATATCATATACTGAAAGGTGTACAAACGAATCAAATGAATAGGTGTTAGAAAAGATCAGTAGAACTTTAAGGCTCCTTAAGGATATTGACAGAAGAAAATTAAAATATTTTGGATACATTGAGAGGATGGAAGGAGGACTTCTCAGAACAGTAATAGAAGGTAAAGTTCCTGGAAAAAGAGGAAGAGGTAGACACCGTCAATGAGATAGATGGATGGATGGTGTGTGTGGAGTGACCGAACTTCAGAGAGTTGAAACCTCCAGAAAAGCATACAACAGGACTACATAGCAAGGCCTGGTGTGGCACATCACCAAGCACTGGAGTGACCATATGCCATCTGTGGATGTCCAGTGAACATATGAATGAACACACATACAAAAGGGTTATTGAATCTATATTATAAACTACTGATCACTGCATTAATATTTTTCTTCCCCTGTTTTAATAATAAATCTATTAGAAGTAAAAATATTACCAAACTTTTTTTTTCTCCACCCAGTAATTTGCCCATGAGTACTACTTCAGATAGATTAAAATTGAAAGAAAAGTTTGAACTTGGTAACATTTAGCATTAGAATGAAAGATGTTACAGTGAATTTATAGTTAGATTTTGTAGGTATAAAGGCTAGTTGCTTCTCACATTTTAATTGCTAATTATATAATTAGCATATAGTTGATAATTATATCTAATAACTTTCATTATTAGGTTTGAGAGATCTTGTGTATGATTAGAGGAATTTTCTATGTCCTTTTAAACAATGCTAGTTAAACTGGATTATATGGAAATAGCAGTAAAAAAAATTCATGTTCTTCCTTCTGAAAAATGGATAAATTCTGAGAACACAAGCAACTGCAGACATAACGAAGTAATCACCATCACAGTAGGAATATCCAGTCATAACCTCTGAAAATTATCATGTGCAGTCTTCTGTAATCATCTTAAAAGATGACATTAAACTTTTAACACACTGTAGATTTTTGGCTAAGGAAAATAGTGATGTAATAAATAAATATTTTTAAAGTAGTTTTTGAATAACTGCTCCAAATATATAAAATATGGTAGAACAGATCTCCTTTGTGCATATCAAAACACTGCTTTACTGCTGTTGTCTGTGTGGTTGAGTAGGTTTAACATATCATGCATCCCTTGCTGTGAAAGAACTGAATTTAAGTACTCATCTTATTGTTGTAGGAAATTACAACATAAAAGATATAATAATTAAATAGAGTTAATTATTACTTCCAATCTTTCCAGGTGAACAATATGTTGGTATAGATAGGTGAATATGCGCACAACACAAATGAGATTGAAAAGTAAAAATGCAGGAAGGCCTCCAGTCCTAGTGGTGACAGGGTTCTTGGTTGTTCAACCAATTGCCTATGAACGAGTTTTCTAGATGAGAGAAAACCAAAATTCCTTACCTTTCTCGGATACATTCGTAATTTTGTCCTTATTGGCTGTCTCTCATTTAGCATTCATCACAAACCTACACATACCAGTTAGTTTATACATATAGACTCCTATCCCCACCTAACACACAAATTAGGAATAATGAATACTCTCAAAAAAGAGTGATAACAATTTTCTTGAATGATAATGATCTCAAAAAAAGAATTAGAACTGCAGGATTAGAACCACCTTTCTTAAAACTGAATATAATACAAAAATAATTGACAACATACTGGACAAAAAGAGAACCCACCAAAACATAAACGATTTCAACAAAGCTATATATATTGCATTTATTAAAGGTCTCTCAGAAAAAATAAGTTGAAATTTGCAGAAATACAACATAAAGATACCTCTAAACCCCCTATGGTTTAGATAATATTGTATGATGTATGGGATGGGAAAGAAATCATTCAAAAAACACAGCTAGCTGCATACAAACAGCATTTAGACTAATTTTAACTTTATGAAGACTAGAGAGCACAAACAAGAATTCTGAGAAAAATTAGGCAGTGAACAGAAGGAATTGATGACAAAATCATATTAAAAATCAAGATATTAGGAAGAAAACTTCCTTGATTTCTTTCTTTGAGACTTGAAAGTAATTAGAATACTTGTGAATTGGTTATTAGCCAAAGCACAAAGCATCCCTAGTGGTGAGACTGCCACTTTGAGGCAACTAGGCTTGCCTTTTTTTTAGTCTCTTTCCTCTCAAATATAGTTTGAGAGGAAAGAGTCACCCTCTTGCTCTCTAATTGCTTTAATAGCACTTGGGGGGGGGGAGTAAGAAGTAAGAGAAAGTAGAGGAAAGAAGAGTAGAAGACCAGTCTACAGTTATAATATACCAAGTGTATATTGTAGGAAGTAAGATCAAGTCTCAAGTCTAGCTCAGGTACTCTGGCTTGCCGTGCCTGTACTCACCTGTGTGAGTCCCTGAGACCCCCCCCCCCCCCCACAGAGAGATATAGAGATATCAACCTCAAGGAACAAGGATTATTAGAGGATGACCTTAGAAAAGACGAGAAGAGACCATAACAGGCCACTAAGCCCATTACTGGAAAGGAAGAAAATTACATCGTAAGCATTCAAGAATGTGTGAGCAGAGCTAATTTCAGATGGATGGTTACTTAAACAAAATGTGAAAGGAAAGGTTAGCAAAAGAAGTTTTTGATGCCAGGGCAGGAAAAAGACCAAGAGGAAAACTGTCTAGATTGTTTGATTTGGATAGAAATGCCTTAAAGACCAAAATATGTGACAACAGTGTCAGATTGTCTAATACCGTCAGACTACAGCATCGGTTCCCAACAGGTGGTACGCTTACCTCCGGGGGTACGTGCTGTGCCGCTCAGGGCTACACGAAAAATAATCAGTAATGGCAGAAAAACAAGTAAAGCAAACTAAATGCAAAATGTTAGTTATGGAAGAACAATAAATGTTAAGTTTGAATCACCGCTAATGGAGACACTTCAAAACTAGCTCACATTAGCGAATGATGATTGGCGAGGGCATGGCTATGAACCCCCTCCCCCAAACCACTCTTCTACCAATCATTATGTACAGTTCATGCATCACTTTTGTCATCCATCCTCTTTTCCAGAACAATCGCTTGTTACTAAGAAATGAACTTTGCGATAACGAACCTTCCACTGTTCCATTTGCGACATTTCTAGAACTTCTCCAAAAATATAAATACATCTGTAGCCAGACTGTTTGATCAGTTCAGTTATTGACTGAGTATAAGTAAGTGCATTGTCTTTAATTGTGATTCTTTTTGAGTAGTTTTTTTAATTTAATGTTTAACGTAGTCTCAGTTATTATTGTCAGTGATTTTTAAGTATGTCAGTTATGGATCAGTGGTTGAAAACAGGAATGGTTATAAAAACCAAAACTTGATGTGGATTATAACCCTTCACCAAGTACTTCTCAACACGTGTCCACAACTATGAGTACACAAGGCATGTGCCTCAGGTACTACACATTACCTGAGGACCTGAACAAAAGTGTCAGTATTTAAAAACAGCTATTTTAAAAACAAGGGGTACAATTTATAGAAATGGGTTTAAAAGGGATACACAAGTGGAAAAAGGTTGAGAGCCACTGGAACTACAATATTGACGAAGATCAGTTATTGACTGATAACAGACTAATTTTGAGGAAAACTGTTGATAAGAAGTTAGTAATAATGTAAACTTTTATTATCTTATACATCCCTTGAGGGTACATATCAAGAAACTGATGATGTGAACAAACAAAATAAATGTATAGGAACAAATTGAACTATTGAAAGACATTAACAATTCTAATATAGGAAATTTCAAGATTAATTTTCCTTGTTTCAGTTTAGTTTAAAAGAGTAAAACCACCTTTTGTAAATGAGGCAGTTTCACTTATAAGGAGGTGGCTAGATTTGTCCTCCTGGAAAGTTTTTTTTTTATCCTGTGAAATAATTGTACCAGCCAGAGGACACATGTAATTACATTATAAAGTGATCTTCTTAGTTACTTTTAGCTATAATTTCAACTAAAACCAAAAATATACTTCTGAAAAGACAAGATAGAATGTATAATATACATTAATGATCTCTGAAAGTCTGAAGTTTTTTTATTTTTCCTTTTGCAGTTCTGTTATGTGTGCTATCACCTTTTAATTTAAATGTGGATTGCTATTATGTATGTATGTTTATTTATTGTTATTTATTCTTTGTTAGACTAATACTTTTGTGTGAGCTCGAAAAATAAAATCTTATATTTGTAATTTTTGCATAAAAATTTATAATTTTATATAAAATTTCCTTTAAAAAATGTACACTTAATGTTTTTTTGATTTTACATTTAGGCAACTGAAAATGTTAGCCAGAATACACTTCTTGAGTATTTAATGATGAACAGTATGTTTGAACCAATCATTCAGGTAAATCATTGTTTTGATTGATGTGCAACAAATTAATAACATATGACATTCAGTCTGTGTATATACTTATGTTGATATATTTGGCATGTAGCCTTATTGATCTGAAACTGTTTGCTTTTATATTATGATTTTGAAATTTAAATATGAGGTATAATTTTCAGACTTGTAGTTTTTTTTTTTGTAATGGTATTCTAATATTAGAAGGTTAGTGGTGTGCAATATAATTTTGAGTGTTTGAAAATCTATAATACATTGAATAATTATTATACTTGCTTAACAAATGTTGAGCTTATAGTTAGCATGTTACTATTATGAAACAAAGTGCAAAATTTCAATTAGAAAAGTTACTCATCAGGAAGAAAACATTGTTTACCTAGCTAACTTGATCAGATATGGTCAAATACTTGGCATGGCCTATTTTACTGGAAATTCCATTTTATTTATGTAGTTTGTTTTGAAATTACTGCATATTAAATATGTTCACATTGTATACCACCTGCCCACATATTGTGAAGGAAATGCTGTTTAAAACAGCATTAATTTGCACAGTATACATTATGTCTTGTGATCATGTTTTGTCATGTAGTCATGGACATTAAGTGAAGGGATGTCAAACAGTTTTTTGACATGCTAGTGAAAACCTGTTGACCATTTCTGTATTTCATTTTAAAAATCTTAAATATTTATATTTAATATTAAAATAATTAAATATTTAAAAATTGATTATATTGATTTGTTATTCTTCAAATTCTCACAGAACTGAATTATCGTAGGACCAAATTACACTACATCTTTCTCCTCAAGCATGTGGCAGTATGTTCTTTTTTAGTGCCATTTTCCTCAACTAACTGTATTCTGTTTTTGAGAATTACAGGTGAATCCCAAATTATGAAGGTAACACATTCATGGAAAAACTGAATTTATATTTTTCCATAAGCTATATTGTTAAATATATTATGCATTTCTGAACTAAATTACCTTAATACAAAGATGGTAATAAAAATGCATAATTTGAAAATAATTAATTTATTCTAAAAAAAAAAGTTCATTGTAAAAATGCATAATTTGCAAATAAAATTTTCCCTTTTTGTTAGTAGCAGACTAACAATGTTCTTGCAATGTAGGGGAAGAAAAAAAAACACGTTCAGTTTTTCTATTCTAATCAAGAATCCAAATTGTTAAACAGTGTTTCATTTCTTTGATAAAGGTATTTAATTTTTTAGATATAACTACAGACTAAACAGAACTTGCACTTCAACTATAATCATCTTTTTTCTTTTAATTTCTACATTAATTTCTTTTAATTACTTAGAATAATTGATGTCATAAACACAACTAATTGAATTAAGTGATTCACCATTTTCAAAATGTTGAATTATTGTCTGTCTTAGTTTCTGTTGAAATCAGTTGACTTTTTTTTTTTTTGACACTTTTAGCACTTTTACAATCACTACATTCACGTTTCTATATATTTTAAGAAAATTACAGTGTAGATAAATTAATTATAATAAATTAAATTAATATTCCTGATATTTTGGCAAAATTAAAAAATGCTGTCATCAGGGAACACTTTGCTACCGTATCGATATATTGTATGTGCATGCAGGCATTAACAATAAGACAGTGAGATTGAAGCATGGCAAGTAAAGTTGAGCCTAAAGTCTGAAATATTGCTCCTAGTGAGCTAATGGGTGGTCCTTGCTATTAGGCTGAAGTTTATCATTCAGAAAGTGAGTGCTTTTCAAATTTGGGGCGCTTTCATGCAACCAAACTCATTGAGGCTTGAGTGGTTTCTTAAGGATGAAACAGAGGAATAATCTCTCTTATATTTGCTGCAGTGCAGTAGAGTGGCCTTCTTCTGGCATGTCTTATGATGGGTGTCTAAAGCATGGTCAGCAAGTCCTGAATGGCTGTAGTCATAAAACTAATGATGCAGTTCTCATGTTTGGTAATTCTGATAGTGGCTGTCATATCTTTTTGACCATAATAGAACAATTTGCAACTGCAAGGAACCTGGTAAACATTTGGCAGGTGGGGTTGTGGCTTGTCTTTGATGGAACAGATAAGTGATGCCAATTTTCTATATGGTCTTTTTATATGTATTTTTTATGATTTTTTGTTCGTTTTTCTGATGTACCCATAGAATGGTGATAGATTTGGTGTAGTCTCTTCTGGAATGGGGAAGGAATGGGTGTTAGTATGTTTTGAATTTGGTGTGATTGTAGCCTTTGGCTAAGAAGGTGTCAAGAATGTGGGTAAGTTCAGTAGCAAGAGCACTGTTGTCAGAACTGATTCATGTTGCCCTGTTACATATAATTTTTTTTATCTGATATTGCAAGGACTAGTGACTGTTTGTGAATGTATCTGCCTGTGTGTGGGCAGATACATTCACAATGTATGTGAATGTATCTGCTAGTGATCCATTAGACTGGCTCGTAATCACAGTGGAGAAAAGCTGTTGTTTTCCTTTTTGCTACCTTAGCAAAACACATGTTTGATGCCAAGTTGATAGGAAAAATATCCAGAAAAAGACAGAGTTCTAGGTGGATTGATTCAGTCAGAAATGTCCTAGAAAACTGAAATATTAGATATGACAATCTTCAGGTCTTGAAAAATTTTGTGCTGTTCACCAGTCTGGCAAATATCTCATTCATCAGATGTTAGTCTGGGTGTACTCTATCACAGCCACCTAATACATCATAGTCGTGCTTATTCCAATTTGGTAGTTTTATGGTCACTCAAACAGGTTCCATTCTGTTTAAGTGGTGTACCACCTTAGATTAGCTCTGCTCACTTGAACTTTCTTGAATGCTAACGATGTTAAGTTCCTTCTTAATATCTTGATTTTTAATATGATTCTGCCATTGATGTTCTGTTCAAGTCTCCTAATTTTTCTCTGGACTCTCATGCCTGTGGTGTCTAGTCTTTAATCAACAAATTTATTTCTAATCCAACTTGCAGATCCATAAGTTAAAATTGGTTTTTGAACAATGTCTTGTATACCTAGTTTAGTGTTTTCGCTAATTTCTCTCTTAACTCCATATACATTAATTCATCTGGCTTATCTCCATACCATCTTTTCATATTCTATTGACTATTTACATATTTAATATGCCATCTTTGCTAAAAACTGTGCTTAAATAACTAAAATATTTCACATGTTCTATAGGTTTTCTCCATTGAGAATGCAGTTCAGGTTTTTTATGTTCTTACCTATTTTCATGGTTTTTGGTGTTTTTTATTGCTGATTTTCATGCCAAATTTGTTATGGCTATTATTCAATTTAATTAGAGAATCCTGAGGACTTGCACTGGATTTGTTTAGGAGTACAACATCATCTGTATAAAGCAGAGAGCTAAGTTTAATATCTCCAATCCTGATATCAGGTTTAACATCCTTTTCTTTCATAATGCAATCCTTATAGATGATGGTCAAGTTGTAATCCCACAGACAAAAGCTACCTATCCATGGATAGCAGTTACTTGTACATACTGCATGACATAAGAGTTAAGATGTGACACTGATAGCTAAAATAGCAGATTAGCTGTTTTTTGATATCTTTCAGAGTGAAAAGCAATATATAGTGGTGTGTGTGTGTGTGTGCGGGGCGTGCATGTGCGCAAGAGAGAGTGTTGAAATATACATCAGTCAAAGATAAAACTATGCTATAGTTGAAGATTCAGTGAACAGCAAATAATGCGCAGTTTATTATTCGAAGAGAATATATTTTCTTGTTCCTAATTTTCTCTTGATTCCTGAAGGAAACAAGACAAAATAAGGAACAAGAAAACAAAACTCTCTGAAGAGTTTTGTTAATAGTGAATGGTGAATTTTGATCTGTACTTTTTAAAAGTATGTAAGTATATTTTGTACAAAAAATATTGTACAAAATATTAAGGAAATTACATAACTAATACAGCACAAATCAGTATATCAACAACTTTCTCAAAAAAAAAAAAAAAACTGTATTGACCTGTTAAGAATTAATTTATTATTATCATTATTATTATTAAGAGAGACCTCCAGGGAGTCAGGCACTCATCGAGGGAGGCCACATACTACACACACCAGCTATCACTCTTATTCTTGAATTCGTTCACACTGTTTGCACTCACAACATCCAATGGCAATCCATTCCAATCACGCACCACCCTATGAGAGAACAATCTAGCTCTCACACCCTTCTTAGCAGCATTCATTCTCAGCTTCCAAGGATGCCCTCTTGTCCTTTCCCTGCCCTCCATTAATTGAAAAATTCCATCACTTAAATCCTATATGACTCTTTCAGAAGTTTCAATCATAAGTCTCAATCATATCACCCCTCTTTCTCCTATTTGCTAGTGTCTGCAGTCTACAAATTCTCAGTCTGTCTTCATAATCAGTATTCCACAATCCTGATATCTTTTCTATTTGTAATCTTTGCTGCATGGTCCCAAACTTCAACTTCCTATCTACTAACACTCCACGATCCCTAGCCTCATCAGTTTCTTTGAGCATAATCACGCTAAAGTGGATGACTTTACATTTATTCATGCAAGTAAAAAAAGGCATTTCTCTTCAAAAGGCATGCCTGCACTTCGAATTTAGTCGAATTGCAGGCATGTTATTCAGTAATATCAAGTTAATTAGATATTTCATCATCATCATCATCAAATTCCTGACATGTACCTTCAAGGGGTGTACAGGATACGATAGTACTACATGAAAAATTTAGATCATTACTAAATTTACTAAAATTACTAAATTACTAACTTCCTATCTACAATTTTCCTCCAAATCAGTTACTTGTCAAGACTTCAACATTATCAGATCTTATATTTCTATTGTCTAAGGCACACTTTGTACCGTATCAGTACACCTATATCTTGGTCTTCCTCTGGGTTGTATTCCTGCTAACCTGGCAGAGAACACTTGTTTTGCTAATCTTTCCTCGCCCATTCTGTTTAAGTGACCATACCACCTGAGATTAGTTCTGCTAACACGTTATTGGATGCTGACAATGTCAAGTTCATTCCTAATATCCTCGTTTTTAATATGATATTACCATTGATGCCATCTATTCATGCCTCTAATCTTTCTCAGGACTCTCATATCTGCGGTCTCTAGTCTTTGGTCAAGTGTTATACTTCTGACTAAGCTCTCAGATCCATAAGTTAAAACTGGTTTGAACACTGTCTTGTATACAGCTAATTTAGTGTTCTGACTAATTTCTTTCTTATTCCATATGAATTTATTCAATTGACTGCCTACCATACCAGCTTTGTTGATTCTGTTATCTATTTCCATACTTAATTTACCGTCTTCAGTAAAAATCGTGCCTAAGTAGCTGAAATGTTTTACTTGTTCCACAGGTTCCCGTTCACAACACAGTTGACATTTTCAGCAATTCAACATATTTTCATTGTCTTTGTTTTTTTAATGCTGACCTTCATACCATATCTATTGCAACAGTTATTCAATTTAGTCAGAGAATCTTGCAGACTTGTAGCGGATTTATTTAGAAGTATAACATCGTCCGCATAAAGCAAAGAGCTGCCATTAACATATCCATTTCTGATATCATGTTTAATACCACTTTCCTTCATAATGTGATCCATATAGATAATGAATAACAGAAGGGATAATGTACATCCTTGTCTCACACCAGATTTAACATTAAACCATCTTCCTGTACTTCCTTCAATTCTAACTGCTGACTTACAAATCAAATAAAGACTAAGTATTGCTTGATATAATGCCCCATTGACACCATGTAACTGTAACGTATTGAATAGCTTCTCTTTTGGCACCTTGTCATATTCCTTTTCCAGATCAACAAAACTTAAATACAGATATTTGTTATATTCCCATGATTTCTCAACTATTTATCGTAAAGTGAAGATCTGATCCTGACAGACTCTATTTGGCCTGAATCCAGCTTGTTCTTCACCAAGCTTTTCTTCCATAATTCTTCTCAACCGTTTCTAAAGTATACTTTCATAGATCTTGCTAGGAACACTCAGTAGGGAAATACCTCTGTAATTCTCACATTCAGTTCTATTTCCCTCTTTATTTATGGGTACTATTAGAGCTCTACTCTAATCATCAGGAATTTGTCACTCTGTCTGTCCACTGTAAGACTTTTATACCACCATACTTCAGCATTTCTGGTCGAATATCATCTACTCCTGCTGCCTTTCCATAATTTAAGCCTTTGATGGCTTTTTCTACTTCAATTATGGATATATATTCCTGACTGTATGCCTGGTCAGTGTTTTTTACCACTGTGCTATCATTGCGTGTTTCATTTAGCAATTTTTCGAAGTAATTACTCCATACTTCAAGGATTTCTTTTTCTCCTGTTTTCATGTCACCTTTATCATCTCCAACTCCTTTTACAGCACTCTTTCCTCCATATCACAGCTTATTCAACAACCTCCAGAATATCTTACTGCCTTCTTGATATATTATGTTCTTGCCAAAGTCCTCCCATGGCTTTTATTTAGCTAGTTTTACACAGTGTTTCATTTTCTTACATTTGTCTCTGTATTCTCTAAAAGCAAAAGTTGACTTATTTTCCAAGAACGTTTGATATGCTTTCTTCTTTTCCTTCACTGTCTCTTTAACTTCCTGTGTCCACCATGGAGTCCTGATTTTTCTATCCTTGCAGACAACCTCACCACATGCCTCTCTTGCTGAATCAATCAGGGTTTTCTTCAAGGCTTGCCTCTGAGTCTCCAATGTTTGGTTCCTGTTCTCAAACTCTTTCATTTTTTCTTCAATAATCTTTCTGTATTTTAGTCTACAGTTAACATCTGAGAGCTGCTTAACTTTTATTTACTTTAAAACTTTCTTACATTTTATTCTTTTCAATATGAAATTCAATTTTATCCTGCTCAAGACTAAATAGTGATCGCTTCCAATTTCAAATCCTCTATAAACTCTGGTGTCCTGCACCAGGGAGAAAACATCACTATCAACAATAACATAGTCAATGAGACTTTTCTTATTCCTTGCCTCTTTTCTCCATGTGAATTTGTGCACATTTTTATGTTGGAACATGGTGTTAGTAATAACCATTCCCTGTCCTGAGCAGAAATCCACCAGGTATTTGCCATTATTATTAGCTTTGCTCTTTTCTCCAAATTTTCCCAAAATATTTTTGTATATCTGACAGTCATTTCCTACTCTGCTATTTAGATCCCCAACAAGGACCAATTTTTCATTGTGTCAGTTGCTTTTTCTAAAGCCTCAAAAAATTCCTCCACTTCTACCTTAGTAGAACCTTCTGTGGGACCATAGGCACAAATAAGTCTCACTGTCCAATTTCCCATTCTGATATTTGCCCACATCACTCTATTTGACACTGCCTGCCATTCAAGAAGATTAGCCTCATATTTTGTGTTGAATACTATGGCTACCCCTTCTTTTCCGTGATTGTCATTTCCTGAATATAACATTTTGTATTTATAGCTCAGAAAAATATCACCAGTTTTTGTCTTTTTTGTTTCAGTCACCCCTATTATATTGATCTGGTACTTATCTAATTGTTCAGCTAGCTCCATTTCTTTGCCATTTAGGCTTCTTATTTAGTCTACAGTTAACATAGGACCGATCTTTAACTCTGATGATGTTAAGTTGGGGTGTGTGCTTTCAGATTTGTTCCAGTAGCTGACTTTTCTCTGTTCGCCCTGGTTCCCTGGTGAAAACAACAGTGGTCTTGTTTAACTGGGCGACGCCCCAGCCGGCATGAAATTGTCATGTTGTACCATCATTTTCTATATTGGTTTAAGCCAATAAGAATACAATTTGGTCGGCTTGCCAATTTGCCAGCCCATCCTCGTTCGTTCAGTATCCAGGTAGATACCCAACAAGGTGCACCACGAGAAGGTGAGGATTGGACATTAGGTCAGAAGCCTTCGTCGGTTCTCTGCATTCCTTTAAAGGTCTCCTCTCAGTTATACAGCTTTGGCCCTTAAGCACACCATTAGATATTTCAACTGGATAAATTCAAATCTGCCTGCTATATTCTGGATTCTTAAGTATGCTATATAGTAAAGTTTGTTTGGGTTCATTCATCATTAAAAGTATAAGGTAATTTTAATCCACATAATTTTATTGCTAAGTGGTATACTAGCAGATTACTTTATAAACTTTGTTTTGGATAAAACTAAGGCATTAAGTTTTTGAAAGCAAACATTTCTAATGTTTTGTATAGCACAAAATGAGAATGACATTTAAAACTTGGTTTTAATCTGTAATTTCAATTATTTCATTTAAAGAACTCTGAGATAAATGTATGTGCTTTTTTGAAATTAATAATTCCAAATATTTGGTTAAAACGCATGCAATTTGAAATAAGAACCAAATACCTAGCATGAAAAGTGGCACATGCATTAGAAATGATGTTTAGAATAAAGTAAAAAAAGCCGTCTTTTCTTGCAATTAGCACTTCGCATTCATGCACAGTTTTCACACTGAAAATCATTATATAAAATAAAAGATACAAAAATCTTTTTCCCCCATTCAAAAAAACAAAGGAAATAGAAGAAATATACAAAAACAAAAGAAATGTAGCTAAATCTATATTAAAGAAGGCCTGCCAAGATTCATGGTAAAGATTTCTTAATAAAACAGAAAATGAAGATATAATGGAAGACAAAAAATATTGTACAAAATATTAAGGAAATTACATAACTAATATATAGTTATGTACAAGAAAAACGATGGATAGGGCATTATAAGAATTCATGGTATGACCCAAATCTGTCAATTGAAAATAATGAAGAAATTATTAGTTCAGATATAGAACTATAAAAATTGAAGAATTAAAAGAAGAAATGAAGATTTCAAAAATATGAAATCAACTCCATTAGATGGCGTAAATATAGAGTGTGGTGGAGAATATTCACATCAAAGATTCTTAAAGTTAATAAATAACTGTTGGAGGAAATGTCAGTCCTATCAGATTTGTTAAAAGCTGTGATTATATCTATAATAAGAAATGAGATAGATAGATATGAGCATTTAATTTGAAGACTCATTTAGCCTTTGTAGATTATAAGAAAACTTTTGATAAAATACATAGAGAAAAATTATGGAGTATAATGTGAGAACACAAGGACACCCATTACAGGCTATACAAAGCTTATATAAAAACAAAAAGTTACAATTAGGCAAAAATTGACAGAAGAAATCAAAATTAATTAAGACATAAGACAAGTATGTAGTTTGTATCCAACTCTATTCAATATATATAGATAGATAGATCAAATTACAAATATATGGGAAACAATAAAACAAGGTATCCGGTACTCATATCTGTAGTCTCTAGTCTTTATTCAACTGTTTTACTTCTAACCCTCTGATCCATAGGTTAATACTGGCTTGAACACTGTCTTGTATATTGCTAGTTTAGTGTTCTGGTTAATCTGCCTTGTTTCATATAAATTTATGTGGTAACATACCACCATGCTGTTAGAAATATTTTGTTCTTTAAGTTCTCCATTGAGAATGCAGTTAGTTTTCTATGTTCCTGGCTATTTTCCTAGTTTTACCTTCTTATTACTTATTTTCATGCCATATTTGTTTCAGCATTTATTCAATTTAGATAGGGAGATTAATATCTTCTTCGATTTTGAATGGCAATGGTGTTAGTGTGCAACATTGTCTCATGCATGACTTGATATCAAACCATCTTCCTGTTCCTTGAATTCTGAGTTCTGACTTACAACTTACATATAGATTGGTTATTGCTCTGTACTCTGTTCCATTAATACTATATAAATGTAGTGTTTTGAACAACTTTTCTTTTGGCACCTTGTTATAAACTTTTTTCAGATCTTCAAAACTTAAATACAGATTTTTGTTTTATTACCATGATTTTTCAACTATCTTTCATAAAGTGAAAATATGATCCTCTTTGGCCTCAACCAAGCTTGTGCTTCACCAAATTTTTCTTTCACAATTTTTCTTAGCTTCTTCTCAAGTATGCTTGCATAAATATTATTTGGAATGCTGAGTAAGCAAACTCCTCTCTCACACATTCACTTTTATTTTCTGTTTTTATAGATGGGAACTATGAGAGCTTTACTCCATCATCTGGAATTTGACCTTGTGACCATGCCTTCTGAATTATGCAGTTCAGCTGCTGTAAAAATTTTATACTTCTATACTTGAGTATTTCTGGTCAGATATCATCTACTCCAACTGCCTTCCCACATTTCAGGTTTTTTCTATCCTTTTCTGGCTATTGATATGTGCTCCTGGTTGCATTCCTCTTGTATATTTTCTGCCACTGATCTGCTTTATGTCTTTCATGATAACTCAAAATATTTAGGATATCATTATCTTCAGTTTCCATATTACCTTTCATCTTGGCTCCTTTTACAGTATCATTTTTTCTATTTCTGAGCTTTTCAATAGTCTCCAGAATATTTTGTAATGTTCTATATTCTTACCAGTCTTCTCAAGACTTTTGATTAGCTACTTTTACACACTACTTTACTTTCTTACATTTTTCTTAGTATTCTCTTATGGCATCTGCCTACTTAATTGCTTGGAACTTTCAATATACTTTTTCAGGAATGCCTCTTTAACTTCTTTAGTCTACTATGCAGTTCAGATTTTTCTATCCTTGCACATGACTTTACTACATGCCTCTCTGGCTGAATCAGTCAGTGCTTAATTCAGGGTCTGTCACTAAGTTTCCAAGGTTGATTATTGTTTTCAAACCCTTTCATGTTTCTTTCAATAATAATTGTATATTTAAGTCTGCCGTTCATCTTGCAAAACTGTTCAACTTTGATACTTTTTAATTAAAACTTTCTTACATATTTTACTTTTCAATATGATATTCAGTTTTATTCTGCTCAAAACTAAATTGTGATCAATTTATTATACAGGGGATCTGAAACCAATTTCAGATCCCCTGTATAATCTGCTTTCCTGAACCAGCATGAAGATAGTGCTTTCCACAGTGACCTACTCAGTGAGACTCTTCTTATTCTTTGTGTCTTCTCTCCATGTATATTTATGCACTCTTTATGTTGAAACATAATGATGACACTAGTCCATGTTCTGAAGAGAAGTCCAGCAGGTAGTTAACATTATTATTAGCTTTATTCTAAGTTGTTCCTACAAATTTCCATACTTGTGAAATTCATTTCCTTCTCTGCTGTTTAGACCTCTAGCAAGGACCAACTGTTCATTCATTTTTCATTACATCAGCTGCCTTCTCTAATGATTAGGAAAATTCCTCCACTTCTTAGTAGAATCTTCTGTTGAACGATAAGCATGAATGTCTCATTGTCCAATTCCTCATTTTGATATTTGTCCACATCACTACTTGATATTACCTGTCATTCAAGGAGATTGTCTTCATGTTTGGTATTGAAGACTATAGCTACTCTAGCCTCTGTAATTGCTGCTTGGAAGAGCATCATCTGTTTTTCTCTTCTTTGTTTCAGTAATGTTAATTATGTCGATGTGGTATTTCTCAAATTCTTCTGCCAGTTCAACTTTTTGCCTTAATGCTTCTTATGTTTATTACTATCTTGAATTCTGCTGATGTTTAGTTTGAGTTTATTTCAGTAGCTGACTTTGCACTGTTTCTCCTAGTTTTCTGATGAAAACAGGAGGGTCTTGCTTAAACTGGGTGATACTCCAAGCTGGCTTGACTTTTCTTTCATCTTGCTGGTTAGCTAAACCCTAAATTGTCAGCTTGTCCTCATTTGTCTGATATCCAGGTAGACACCTGGTAAAGGTACATCACGAGAAGTTGAGTATTGACATAGGTCAGAAGCTTTGATTGGTTCTCCACATTCCTAAAAGTCTCCTCCGAGTCATCTAGCTTTGTCCCTTTACCAACTTCAGAGTTGGTAAAGTCCTACAACAAGACCACTTCTCTTCTAGACATATTTTGCCCAAACATTTAAAGAATGAGAATCTTTATATGTGCTACTTTGGCCTCTTGAAGATTTAGGTTTAGGTGCCCCTACAGAACAGTGTCTAGAGATGTGACCTAGTTTCCCACATCTGAAACATTTGATACTGTTATATACGTCCATTTGCTTTTCATGTGACATTCTTTTCTCATTACACAACTCACATTTCCCTTTGCACAGGAAGTCAACTGTAACTGAAGTTCTGAAACTGAACTTCAAAATTTCATCCTGCGTCCTTGAAATAACCAATATCTTATCATCTTCAGGTCTTCACATTTTGGTATTTTAGAAACAGCATATAAACAAAAATCTTTTGTTACTCTTTTCAATATTTTGTCCAAAAAAGTCAGCTGGCATTTTAAGTAGAGTTCCCATTCCATTCCCCAGTGCAGGTTAGGTTCAGTGGCCTGTCACAACCAATTAATGTGGCTTATTTCAAACCTAATCAGTGCTTTGTTTGATAGGATGGTTAATTGTGTCTGCACAGTATTCATTTGGGCTGGTTTCCCTGTTTTGCAGGATGAAAAACCTGAGTTTCCAGGAGAGGGAAACCCTGACAAAGAAACAGGAAGCAAAATTATATAGTTTTGCTTCCGGTTTGCATAAAATATTACAAATAATTAGACCACAACTTATAAAAAAAATGATGCATGAGTTATATCAACAGACACTATAAAAGTATCCAGTGAAATAAAAAAGATGTTGATAGGAATGGATTGGATATATACTGAGAATAGGAAGAGGAGAAATTCCAAGGTTAGCTTTGTGGATTCCAGAAGAGGAAAGGAAAGGGCCTAAACTGACTTAGCAAAGGATGACAGAGAGATAAAGATGGCTGGTTGGGTTTACTTTTCATCTCTTCAGATGAAATTGTCTGCCAACTAAAGACATGCAAACATCATGCTACAGTGAAATTCAAACCCTCAGCCTGTTAATAGAGAAGCAGAATTGGTTACAAAAGACAGGGCCAACTGAGAAGATGGATCTTGGCCTTATAGCCTTATGTGCCTTGTAGCATAAAGAGGTAGTAGTTTCTGTGGTTCATTTCTTATAGAGAAAATATGTCTAGTAACCTCTGGAATGACATCCACCATCAATGGCTGATGTCATGTCATTCCAAATGTTACTGCTTTAATAAACCATTGCAAATGAATAAATTTATTGCTGTTGAAAAATTTCCTAGTTACTGAATTGGTTTTTTTTTTTTTCCATTATAATATGAGTGTAACGCCATCTTTCACTTATGTGAGCATGTACTTCTCAATTTATTTGCTGTTTCCATTTTAGAAATTATGGACTTTACAACTGTGTTATAAATAACTCTTTTAATTTCCTGATGTTTCGATCTTCATATTAAGATCATCATTTGGAGCATATACAAATATACGGGCCAAGCTAAGTTACATTACACACAGTATGCTAAAGAAACAATGATTTGATCACGGTTATTCAACTGGCATGACCTCTAGTGAACAAAAAAAAAAAAAAATGACAAATGAATTAATTATTTAGAAACTACATCAAGCTAAATTCTGTTTAAGATAATATGAGCAAACATTCTTTCTTATAGATAGTTTTCTTTCAGTAAAAATGATGTCCTATTTTTAACATTACAATTGTTATTCTTTGACTGGAAAAGCACCAGTTGTTTACATCACACCAAAACATGGTGTGAACGCAATTTTAAGGAAGCCTGTGAGATTCTTATCAACCACCCCAATCTGAACAATAATGATGGTCTAAAAATCCCAAGCATTTGGAAGGCACATATTCTACCCATGGAACCTTTCTCTCTAAGAGTTAACTATAAACAGGACTGTAGATAATCCAGAATCCTAAATGAAGAATAGCAATTGTAATGTTAAAAATAGGACATCATTGTTACTGAAAGAAAATTATCTATAAGAAAGAATGTCTGCTCATGTTATCTTAAATAGAATTTAGCTTTGATGTAGTTTCTAAATAATTAATTTTTTTTTTTTCACTAGATGTCATGCCAGTAGAATAACCGGTGATCAAATCATTGTTTCTTTATCTTGCTGTGTGTAATGTAACTCAGCTTGTCCTGTATATTTGTATATACAGGACAAGCTGAGTCCAGATGATGACCTTAATATGAAGATTGAAACGTCAGGAAATTAAAAGAGTTATTTATAACATAGTTGTAAAGTCCATAATTTCTAAAGTGAATGCTGATCACCATGTAACATTAAAGAAAGGATTATTTACTGTTTATTTAGGACTCATCTCTTAGAAGTTCTTAACTACCAATAAGAAATGAGCATTGAAGTTGTGCAATTCATTGCTTTAATAAAATTTAATGTCAATAAGCCATATATCTATAACTATAAATGTGCACATATGCCACAGTAATTAACATTTTAATAATGTGTAAATATTTCATCTTAAGTATCATAAGACATCATCAGTACAGTTATTAAACAATAGGAATTACATTTAAAAAAAAATACATTGGTGCATATGCTTACATTGGAGTCCCTCTGTGTATACAGTGGCATGTTTAAGATTAAAAACTATTGCACTATACTTAAATTAAATTAAAATATAACTGCTAAATTTATTTTATACAATTGAGGATAAGAATTTTTAATTCTTAAACATTCCACTGTATACATAGAGGGACCCCAATGTAAGCATGTGCACTAATGTGTTTTTTTAATGTAATTCTTATTGTTATTTAATAACTGTATTAATGATGTCTTATAATACTTAAGATGAAATATTTACATATTATTAAAAAGTTAATTACTGTGGCATATGTGTGAATTTATAGTTATGAATACTCCACAGGTTTCACTGTACAAGAAAGCCATATATCTCTTCTATTAATAAGGGCATTATATGCAACATATTTGAGATATGTTGGGATATTTAAATTTCAGTGCATAAATATAAAGGCAAGCTGTAACATTAAGAATATTAGAGCAGACTTCCCACAGTTATTCTTATAACTTTAGGAGTCTCTTCATAAATATGATAATTATTACACTTTATAAATATGGATGCTTTTGCTCTGCATAATATTTTTCATGACCAAATATTTTGTCCTTGAAATGTTAAAATGTGTAACATATTAGTATTGGTTGCCATATGTGATAAACCAGGATAAACACCCTGCTCTAAATGAAAATAATTTTCATCTCTTTAGATGAAATTGTCTGGCAACTAAAGGCATGCAAACATCATGCTACAGTGATATTCAGACCCTCAGCCTGTTAATAGAAAAGAGGAAGCTATTCACATGGGAATCATGATTTGAACATTGCATGTGATAGACTGAAATGTTTAAAATACTATTTCTGGTTTATTTTGTTGCTTAATAGAACAGTAATTCAGTAATTTTTTTTTGAGCCTGGTGACATATATTTTAAAAGCAAAAGAAAGAAAGATGATTTGGGAAGTTAGATTATTTGTTTTAAAGCATTTTTTTTTCAACTATTGATTTGAATAAAAATTTTCTGAATGAGATGAAGGATGTTCAAGTATTTCTTAAGTGGTTATAGATTAATTGAACATTCTTTTATAGTTATTAGCAGATCCACAACCCAGGCTTCATCATGGTTGTGATGCTGTGTTATTGTTAACAATTCTTGTGAACTACAGGAAAAATGAGGTAAGTTATTTATTTATACATGTTATTTAAATAAAATCACATCTTTTATTCTACAACAGTTAGGATTACTAGGGCTGTCCTCCATTGCTTCTTTTAAATATTGAATTATTTTTACTTACTAGCCTTTTAACTACTTCTTTCCAATATGTATTACAGTTTTTGAAAATAGTTCTCTATAAAGTTGAATGACTGTATGTTAATTGAGATATGTTACACATCATCATCATCATCAAATTCCTGCCATGTACCCTCAAGGGGTGTACAGGATATGATAGTACTACATGAAAAAATTACATCATTACTAACTTCCTATCTACAATTTTCCTCCAAATCAGTCTGTTACTTGTCAAGACTCCAACATTATCAGATCTTATATTTCTATCGTCTAAGGCACTTTGTACCGTAATAATCCACATATACAGGGTGTTCGGGATAAATTTGACAGTTTCGTAAGGAAAAAGAAAATCTTCTTTGTATCTATTAAATTTAATGAATTGACAAAAAAACATTACAGGCAGAGTTAATTACAATACTATCAACAAGATTTACTCAAAATAACCACCATTAGCATCGATCACAGCTTCAATTCTGCTTCGGAACCTCGAACAAGCTGATGCTACAGTCTCCCTGGGAAGGGCCGCAAAAACTGTTTTAATTTTATCCATTAACTGGGCTTTTGTATTACTGGAAGTGCGATTGGTGTCTTTTTCAACTGCGCCCCATACAAAATAATCCATGGGGTTAAGGTCTGGGGAGTTTGGAGGCCAAACATTTGGACTGGTGAAGTCGTAGAAATTTTCAGACAACCATTTTTTACTTTTCCCAGAGGTGTGGCAAGGGGCCGAATCCTGCTGCCATACATACGGCCTACCATTGGCTACCCTTGTTATCCAGGGCTTGACTACAGTTAGCAACTCCACGAACAAAGCCCGAATTCCAATGCCAGGGTTCTTCAACACCTGTTCCTGCAGATTTGCGAGGAATTCTGCTGTACGAACGCAATCAGATCGTCTGCTAGGGATCTTTCTTCTTGCTACATCCTCGTAGTCACCATTGCAAGTCTCTAGTTCATGCCTGATTGTTTTTACTGTATTCAGGGAGCATTGGGCAGCAGTCGTAATATCCTTATTTTGATGGCGGGCACGAATCATCATGATACAAGTTATTCTCTTCCATGATTCAGGTGGGTTCCAGCTATCCATCCTTTCTGACATCTTGTATATGAATGAAGAAGGGTCCAAACTTTTAAATGAAGAGAAGTGTGTGTTAATACATGTAACTTACGAAAAAATATAATTAATTATAAATATGTCAAATTTATCCCGAACACCCTGTATATCTTGGTCTTCCTCTGGGTCGTTTTGCTGCCAACCTGGCAGAAAAAACTTGTTTTGCTAATCTTTCCTTGCCCATTCTGTTTAAGTGACCAAACCACCTGAGATTAGCTCTGCTAACGCATTCCTGGATGCTGACAATGTCAAGTTCTTTCCTGATATCCTCGTTTTTAATATGATGTTGCCATTGATGCCATCTGTTCACGCCTCTAATCCTTCTCAGGACTCTCATATCTGCAGTCTCTAGTCTTTGGTCAAGTATTTTACTTCTGACCAAGCTCTCAGATCCATAAATTAAAACTAGTTTGAACACTGTCTTGTATATAGCTAATTTAGTGTTCCAACTAATTTCTCTCTTATTCCATATGAATTTATTCAATTGACTTCCCACCATACCAGCTTTGCTGATTCTGTTGTCTATTTCTATGTTGAATTTACCATCTTCACTAAAAATTGTGCCTAAGTAGCTGAAATGTTTTACTTGTTCCACAGGTTCTCCATTAACAACACAGTTGACATTTTCAATGATTCTGCCTATCCTTGTCTCACACCAGATTTAACATTAAAGCATCTTCCTGTACTTCCTTCAATTCTAACTGCTGACTTACAACTCAAATAAAGACTAAGTATTGCTTGATATAATGCCCCATTGACACCATATAACTGTAATGTATTGAATAGCTTCTCTCTTGGCACCTTGTCATATGCCTTTTCCGGATCGACAAAACTTAAATACAGATATTTGTTATATTGTGATGCTTTCTCAACTATTTGTCATAAAGTGAAGATCTGATCCTGACAGCCTCTATTTGGCCTGAATCCAGCTTGTTCTTCACCCAGCTTTTCTTCCACAATTCTTCTCAATCGTTTCTCAAGTATACTTACATAGATCTTGCCAGGAACACTTAGTAGGGAAATACCTCTGTTATTCTCACATTTAGTTTTATTTCCCTTTTTATATATGTGTACTATGAGAGCTGTACTCCAATCATTGGGAATTTGTCCCTCTGTCCAGGCTTTCTGAACTGTGCAGTGCAGCCACTGTAAGACTTTTATACCACCATACTTCAGCATTTCTGGTCGAATATCATCTACTGCTGCTGTCTTTCCACATTTTAAGCCTTTGATGGTTTTTTCTACTTCAAGTATGGATATGTATTCCTGACTGCATGCCTGGTCAGTGTTTTTTACCACTGTGCTGTCATCACTGCTTCTTTCATTTAGCAGTTTTTCAAAGTAATTACTCCATACTTCAAGGATATCTTTTTCTTCCGTTTTCATGTCACCTTTATAATCTCTAACTCCTTTTACAGCACTCTTTCCTCCATTCCTAAGCTTCTTCAACAACCTCCAGAATATTTTGCCACCTTCTTGATATTTATTTTCTATATTCTTGCCAAATCCTCCCATGATTTTTGTTTAGCTAGTTTTACAGTGTTTAGCATTCTTGCATTTGTCTCTGTATTCTCTAAGAGCACAAGCTGACTTATTTGCCAGGAACTTTTGATATACTTTCTTCTTTTCCTTCACTGCCTCTTTAACTTCCTGTGTCCACCACGGAGTTCTAATTTTTCTATCCTTGCAGACAACTTTACGACATGCCTCTCTAGCTGAATCAATCAGGGATTTCTTCAAGGCTTGCCACTGAATCTCCAAGTTTTGATTCCTGTTTTCAAACTTTTTCATTTTTTCTTGAATAATCTTTGTGTATATTAGTCTACAGTTCACATCTGAGAGCTGCTCAACTTTCGCTTTAAAACTTTCTTACATGTTCTTCTTTTCAATATGAAATTCAATTTTATCCTGTTCAAGACTAAATAGTGATCGCTTCCAATTTCAAATCCTCTGTACACTCTGGTGTCCTGCACCAGGGAGAAAACATCACTATCAACAATAACATAGTCAATGAGACTTTTCTTATTCCTAGCCTCTTCTCTCCATGTGAATTTGTGCACATTTTTATGTTGGAACATGGTGTTAGTAATAACCAGTCCATGTCCTGAGCAGAAATCCAACAGATATTTGCCATTATTAGCTTTGCTGTTTTCTCCAAATTTTCCCAAAACATTTTTGTATGTTTCACAATCATTTCCTACTCTGCTATTTAGATCCCCAACAAGGACCAACTTTTCCTTTTTCATTGTGTCAGTTGCTTTTTCTAAAGCATCAAAAAATTCCTCCACTTCTTCCTTAGTAGAACCTTCTGTGGGACCATAGGCACAAATAAGTCTCATTGTCCAGTTCCCCATTCTCATATTTGCCCTCATTACTCTACTTGAGACTGCCTGCCATTCAAGAAGATTAGCCTCGTATTTTGTGTTGAATACTGTGGATATGTTACACTGTAATAAAAAATTAGGCAAGGATTTCTTATGTAAAAAATATTTTCTTTCTTCATAAAATTTTAGTATGATTGATATAAAAGCAGACAATAGCACTAGCATAAATAACAGAAAGATTATTAAATCATCATCCTGTCCTAAAGCTTTCTTGATTTTTGAGTTCTGCGAAGGATAAGTATTCTCTACTGGCATTCCCTGCTGCTTATCATTGCATCTGTTGTTTAGTTTGTTATGGCCACTCTAAGAGAGAGTCATAGCTGTTCATTGCAAAAAACATAAGAAATACATTAAAACAAACAAAAACAAAAAACGCTTTAACCCAACCACGGTATTTGAGTACTATAGGTTTATAACCTATTATGGGTTGGAATCACATTAAAAAAAAAAAAAATTAATGAACCAGAACAATCTAGATGTAGTATGCTTATCATTATTCACACAAACAGGATTTTCTGCAAAAAGACAGAAGTCCTGAACAGACTATGGAAAGACTGTGTAAGGAAAGTTGTGAAGCATTACTTCATCATATCCAAACAGATTCAACAGACTGGGTTTATGACACTGCTCGTGAATGTTGTTCTTTTATTATTTTTTTATTTTTTTTCTCAGTGTATAAACCTTTTAACCTTTCTAGTATCTTAATTTATAATTAGACCAGTGCTGCTCTCATACGAGGTAGGTTCCAAAAGTTTCTGGCCTGACATACAAAATTTGTGCCAATTAAAATGCTGTGTGTGACAGATAGCACCATTCATGATGAAGTCAGTATACCAGTTTCAACTCTCCATCTAAATCATTCAGTTGGAGGCACTTGTTTGACTAACATGTGGCATGCTAATTGGCTGTAATATTAAAAATTGAGTACCATGCTGTGATAAAGTTTTTTACCAAAGAAGGGCTTTCTCGAAGTGCTATCATATAGCGATTGGATGGTGTTTATGGGGAAGCTTCGCATTCCACCATGAAGGAATGGGCTAAACAGTTTCGCCTAGGAAGAGAGAGAGAGAGAGAGCGAGCATTGAAGATGATCCTCATGATGGTTGGCCTGTGAAAGTGTTGACTGAGGAAAATGTCTCTCTTGTTGAGGAGAAACTGCTCAGTGACAGATGGCTGAAGCTTAAAGAAATCTCAGCAAGGTTGGAGCTTTCTGTAACAACCATCTTTCACATCATTCACGAGAAGCTGCACATGACGAAAGTCAGTACAAGATGGGTGCTCTAACCTCTCTCTTCAATTCAGAAGAAGCATCATGTGACCTGTTCCTGCAAGTTTTTAGAGCTTCATGACAATGCTCCAGTCCATAGGACTGGAGCAGTGTCATGAAGCTCTAAAAATTCTCATACCCAGAACACCTAAATAACATCTGTTTAGCAAATGTCATTGACCAAGCTACATAGTTTTAAACACAGAAGTATTCATGAATTATCATTAATTTTCAGACATTGAAATCTTTCAACATTTGGGAAAGGGAATGCTGCTGTTTATGACCAATCATAAAAATTGCCTGCAAGCCTATTACAACAATGGGCAGTGTATCCTCTGTTCTCAAAACTGAACGAAATAACATCTGTGTTGCAAATGTCAGTGACAATCGACAAGGAAGTATAAAGAACATTTTTTCACTGAAATTGAAGATCAAAGCAGTCTGTATCCCAGAAGAGTAGTACAAATTCTCAAATCATTCTCAAATCAAATTCTCAAATCTCATTCTCAAATCTAGTAATACCGAATACTGTTTCTTCGTAAGTTCACATTACAGTGTGTAAGTGCTTGTTTCGAAACATGAGTGCTATGATTTTTTAAAAGTAATAGGCCTACAGATTTAAATTTTAATATGAATAAGAGACAAAGGACTCTGTTTAATTTTGGTGTTAAGAAGTCTCATATTGAAGGTGTTTGTGATGCAACAAATAGTGAATCATCCACCTTGAACAATCTCCAGAGCAATCTCCAGGATGTACAAAAGGAGGGGGAAAATTACCAGCACACAGAAGAAAAAGTCTGTATTCACTCTTAAGTACATGGACAGCTATTTAAAATTTAGTTTCATACAATGCCCTGACACTGACCAATTGCCATGACCTCAATGTGTCATTTGTACTACTCTTCTGGGAAACGAAGCTATGAATGACTTATCTTGACTTGCCTGACATCTCAACACAAAACATTCTGATCTAGTCAGCAAACCCATTGATTCTTTATGTGTAAAAGAGATGCACTTAAAATAGAAAAGAAAATTATTTCCCAAGCTTCAGCCATTGACACTTCTGACGTCATCCTATTTAATATCATTACAGATTGCTAAATGTAAAAAACCGCATTTCATTGGTGAAGAACTCATTAAACCTTCTTTGATTGCCGCTTGTAATGAAGTATTAGGCCAGTCTGCAGCAAGTAAAATGAAAGACATCCTGTTGACTGATACAGTTGAAAGGTGGATATCTGATGTGGCAGAAGATGCAGAAATGCAACTCATTGAAAAAATTAAAAATTCGAAATTGTTTGCGTTACAACTGGACAAATCTACAGATATTCAGAACAACAGCATTTTACTTATGTATATACGATATATTGATCATGATGAAAGTGACATGAAGGAAGACGTTTAAATGTTTCCGAATTACCTATGCACACTACCAGCAGTGAAATTTTCAAAGTTTTAAATGGTTTCATTGAAGAGAGAGGTCTCGAATGGAAAAATTGCATTGGAGTTTGTGCTTACAGTGCTGCCTGTCTTACAGATAGAAATTCAGATTTAGTCACTAAAATTAAGGATATGGCAGGCAATAACTTATTGTCAGTGCATTGCTACATTCATAGGCAAAACCTGGCCTCCAAAAAAAATAGTACCTCAGCTTAATGAAGTCCTGTCTCAATCTGTTAAAATTATTAATTATATAAAAAACACTGCTTTGAATACAAGACTATTAAAAGCATTGTGCGATGAAATGGACTCTGATCATGAAAATCTTCTTTTCCATTTGGAAGTTCGTTGGCTGTCCCACGGTAAAGTTCTCAAGAGGTTATATGAAATCCGAAAGGAAGTTGAACTGTTTCTAATTGATAAGAAAAGCGATCTCTCCCATTATTTCTGGGATAAGAAATGGGTAGCCAGGCTGGCATATCTCAGCGACATATTTTCTTACATAAACGAGTTGAATTTAAAACTTCAAGGTCCAGATACAGCAATATTTAATGCTTGGAACAGATTGAATCACTTAAAAAGAAATTCAAATTCTGGCTTAATATGATTGCAGAAAGAAATAATGAAATGTTTCAGTCATACTCAGATTATATTATGGAAGCATATGATTTCTGTTCACAGAATTCAATTTCAGATATTATTGCAGCTCACTTGAAGATGTTGATGTTGTCGTTTGAAAAGTATTATCCTGAACGTGAGGATCCCTGAATGCAAAATATGTGGATTGTGAACCCCTTTGTTGAGCACAAAGAGGTTCCCATGAAGAAACTCTTCAACTTATTGAATTATCACTGGACAAAGGACTGGAAAGTACTTTTAATTCTATAAGTAATTCAAAATTCTGGATAAGAATGAAAAATGAATATCCAAATTTACATGAAATAGCAATGAGATTTCTTCTTTGTTTTTCCACCTCATATCTTTTTGAAACTGCATTTTCTGCCGTGACTGTGCTTAAAATGAAACAGAGGAACCTCCTGCAACTTTCTGACTGTCTCTGTTTGGCTATCACGTCACTTCATCCCAGAATTAATAAGCTAATGGACAGAAAACAGTAACAAAAATCTCGCTAGCCTAACTAAAACCTTCAAAAACTCAGTTGTAATAAAATAAACTAAGTTTAACTTTTTGAATGACTTCTAATTGCTGTGTTAAAGTGCTGCATTTTTAAATTCAAAATATTAATTAGTGTTGAACTAGTGTTTAGAATTGAGAGATTCATACATTTTTATTTATTAAATTACATACTTAAATTAAATTACATGCAGAAATAGTTATCCCCATCTACAAAAAAGGACACAAATCTGATTGTAACAATTTTCATGGAATCAGCTTACTGAGTACCTGTTATAAAGTATATGCAAAAATCTTAGCATATAAACTTAAACACATAGTAGACTCAAAATTAATAGAAGAACAAAAATGGATTCAGGTCTTTTTAATGCACAGTCATAGACTCTGCACACAGAAGAAAATAATTTACGTTAAAATATTAATCGAAAAACACAGAGAAATGAACATAGAAACACACATAGCTTTTATAGATTACACCAAAGCATTTGATAAAATTATCAGAGAAAAACTATGGGAAATCCTAGAAGAATATGAAATACCAAACCAACTCTTTAGAGCCTTATATAATATATATCAAGATAATAAAATATCTGTTAAGTACAATAATTCAACATCAAGCTGGAAACCAATAAATAGGGGAGTACATCAGGGTTGCCCTCTCTCACTGGTTTTATTTAATATATACATAGATAAAATCATAAAAGAATGGAAGATAACTAATGAAGGAGGATTCAATATAAACCGTAACACCAGATTAGCTACTCTTCATTTTGCTGATGACCAAATAATGTTTGGAAACAATGAAGTTGAACTACAAAAATCATTATGCAGTTTAAATAATCTGATAAAAACATATGGTATGGAAATATCAACAGACAAAACAAAAGTCACGGCCTTCAAAGATGCAAATCCAATAAGAAGCAAAATAGTAATAAACAACAAAATAATAGCGCAAGTGAATACATTCATATATTTAGGTTGCACAGTGTCATATGAAAATGAAGCTGATATAAAACCGAAGATATCAAACTTTTTAAAAGTAACAGCCATTATAAATAAAATTTTTAAACCCAATTATGTACAAAAACACACACGAATAAGAATCTACAATACAGTAGCTAAACCCACCTTACTTTAGCAGTGAGATATGGACAATAAAAAAAGCAGATGAAAGAAGAATCGAATCATCCAAAATGAAATTTCTGTGCAGAAATTTCATTTTGGATGGAGTCACAATAATGGACAAAATGAAAAGCAGCGAAATCAGAAAAAAACTTGGAATTACAACTTCCCTAAATGAAACAGTTATTTGCTATAAGAGAAAAATGGAAAGAATACATACTGAGAATGAATAGAAGCAGAATACCTAAACAAATTCTAAATTACCACCCAAAAGGTATTCGATGCAGAGGAAGACTCTTAAAAAGATGGAATTGAGTCCGGAACAGGCCACTTGGCCTATAAGCCTGGAAAGGAAGGAAGAATTACATACTTTACATATATAAATATTTGGAGTGTGTGTGTATGTGATAATAAGTATTTTGCTGACAAGTTGACATCCTACTGCTGCTTCTCCTGCTCAGCTGACTTCTATGGTGAGTTACAATGCACAAATATTTTTCTCACTACCATTTTTTTTTAAACCAACATCATTAAAATCAATTTAATAATACAATAATCAATTTTACACTGAATAATATTATAACTTTTCGGCAATCAGAATGGGATATGCCAATGAAAATCAGCACAAATTAATTTAATGATGTTGGCCTGAGGAAACTACAATATGCTACAAGATTTCATTAGTCCAATGATTGATAATTAATTTAAATATAATTTTATATTTGTCAACATGCTACACCATATTCATAAGTGTACTAATACTCTATGATTATGCCATAATTAATTATTGATACTTATGTTAGTTTAATATATGAACTTTAAAAAAAATTGGAAAGGTATTTATGAGTAAATTTGTTGGGACTGTGCCATCGTCTTATAAAAAAAGAATTTACTGGGCTGCAGTCTCACAAAAGTTGAGAACCACTGCACTTTAACATACTACTATTTTGGTCTTTATGAGTTTGCTGTAGTGAAAGTCAACTATTCTTCTTTCATTTATGTTTTTAAATCAATCATTTAAGAGAGTGCATGATACTTAGAGCAAAACTTTTATGAATAAAGAAAATTTTTATTACTTTAAGTAAGCTATGAAGTTAAACTGTTCATATTTGGTCTAATGTGTTAAAACTAAGAACTTTTATTGTTAATAGGCCATAAGATTTAATGATTACAAATACAAAGAGCCAGCAAGTTTCAATAGCCACTGTCTAGCATTTTCAAGGCTGTACTGGTGTGAAAACAAATGCATCAAGTTACATGAAAACACACACTTTAGTAACTGCTAAGCCGTTACATTTGATAATTCGTGTTTGATGGCGTGCATGCATTCGAATGCTTCAGTCAGAATCCAGTACATGACCACGTGTTGTGTAGTTCTTCACGTATTGTAGTTCTGTTGAGCTGAGAGAATTGATGAGATATTTCCATATGTCTCTTTAAGAATAGCACCTTGATTTCTATTTAAATTATTGCCTGTGTGTAGCATCACTGCTGCTTCTTTGAAAGTTCTGTGTCTGTAATCATTCTCGATGTAAGGCATAGAACTGTTTTTCCAATCTATAACGTGATTTGATGTTGAGAAATAATGAGCTAAACCAGATGTGATGATTCTTTTTTGATTGACATCCCCCCCCCACATGTTCCTTCTGTCTTATTTCAAAACTTCTAGAGGTCTGTCCAATGTAAGAAAGGCCACATGTGCATGGAATTTCATATACTCTAGGAAATTTGAAGAAAGGTACCTCATCTTTGGGTGATCTGAAGACTTGTCTGATCGTGGTAATTGGTTTAAAAATTACTCTGATGTTATGAGCTTTTAACATTCTTGCCCATTTTGTGGATACTGAATTAATATATGGAATGACAGCTGTGGAACATATTGGGACTCTGTTCCACATTGTTGGGGGTTGTCTTTAAAAACCAATTTGTTTAAAATGTTAGAAGGGTATCCATTCAGAGATAGAGTGTTAGCTATTGCAAAGATTAGACAGAGTTAATTTCCTGTCTTAGGCACATGACCTGCTTTCATATCTGTTACTATGGCATCATTGCTCTGTTCAGCATGACTGTTTTACTGAATGGATTTAGTTAAACATAAATCTGCATGTTCATCAAATGAATAGCTTGGGACAGGAGTTTGCTATTATCTGCTAGTAAATGCAGTTTGATATAGTGATTTTTTTTTTTTTAAAACCTGTTATTTGCATTATTGAGATAAAATTACCCTTGAGCTGTTGGACTCGGTATTTTTTATTAGTTCTTTATAGCATGATTTTCATCAGTTCCTGTTGGCTGTAAATGTGTGTAAATTATGATTGATTTTTTGCTTAACTTCCTTCTTGTGCTTGCCTTATTATTAAGGTTTCATTTTCTATTGTCTTTTCAGGGAGCAAATCAGTATATTGTGAAGTTGTCAATTGTTGACAATGAACTTGCTTTAAATGTAAGTAGCTTGATTTAAATGTAGTTTTGTTTACTATCCATTAATAGTGCTGGTACATTCTTATAAATATATATATATAGTCAATTCTTATTATAGAAAATATATTAATGCTGATGGAATTGTCTAATATAGTCAAAGGTTTGCTGTAGTGCATATTTTTATATTACAAGGCTTTCATTGGGACTTTGCAGCAGCTTGTTATAGTGATTCAGTTTGGTATAATAGTGTATTTACTATAATGAGAGTTCACTGTACATTAGATTGATTTAATGTGGATAAATTAACCAAGAAATTTCATATTTTGGCTTATTAAATAATAATTCAGAAATCTAGGAACACAATACAGAATTTTCTTGAAAAAATGGAATAAGTGGTTGAATTTGGGTGTAACTAAATATGATATTTAATTTTTTCAACTTTCAACTTGTTCATCTCAGACTTGAAAAGTCAGGCAGTCAATAAAAAAGATTTTCTGTATAAAAATATATATACTCTAGCCTGAAGACTTTCATATCCACAATCTTGAAGACAGTCCTCCAATACCAAAAGAAGAAATATTAAGAGCTATAAAGCAAATGAAGATAGGAAAGGTGATCAAGATGACATTCATACAGAAATGCTAAAGATCCTAGAAGAAAATGGAATACAAAAACTAAGAAACATCTTGAAAAAAAGCTGGAGCATTTGAATGTAAAGATTACAGACCAGTAAGCTTAGTGAGTTACGAAAAACAAAGGAATGAGAGGATATCTTCAGTGTTAGAATATTAGAAAGAAACTTTGAAATACAGAAAGATGTTTATCTTTGTTTTATAGATAATACAGCATTTGATAGGGTTCACCATAAGAAGTTAATAGAAACATTTATAGAATTGGCAGAAATATGAAAATGAATATTTAATATCAGAACCAAACTGCAAAAATCAACAGTGAACTATCAGAAACTTTCTAAATACAAAAAAATGTCAGGCCTTGTTTGCATGTTCTCCTTTTCTCTCCAGTTTCTACAGTAAAGACATTTTTGAAATTATGGAAGAATTGGAGGAGGAAATATAAATCTTCATTGTTCAAATGATACTGTATTGATCATGGAAAGAGAGGAAGACTTGCAAAAATTAATAGAGCAAATAAATATTCAGGTAAAAAATATGTGAAAGTGAAAGAAAGGAAGACGCAAGCATGCATACATTAAATTCATTAAAAAAAACAACAACTGAAGCTATGATAGTAGAGACAGAGAAAAATATATTCTGAAGTTAAAAATCAAAGTAGAAAACCAAGTTATAGAATAAGTGAAATGTTAATTATATACGACATGTAATCACAGAGGATGGAAAATGCAAGGAGAAGAATAGAAATTACAAAATCAACCTATAACGGAATGAAAAATATGCTAATATCAAGAGAAGAAGAATTAGATTAAGAATGATATAAATGCTTTATTTGGTCAACTTTTCTGTATGGAGCAGAAACATAGACAATAAACATGGAAGACATAGAAGGATTGATGTTCTTTGAGGTGTGGATGTACAGAAAAGTATTGAAGATATCATGGATCCAGAAGAAGAGGAATGAAGTTTTGGAGATGATGGTATTAAAATGGAATTAATGAAGAACATACAGAAAAGAAAAATATCATATATTGGTCATATTATAATGCATGAAAGTTTTCAAAAAGATTTATTAAAGGGAAGAATTGAAGGCAAGTGAAAGAAAGCAAGGCACAAGCATGCATACACGCTCACATGCACACAGCTGAAACACATAAAGGACTGGCTTAGCTTGAACTATGCGGAGAGCAAGAGAGTAGACAAGAAATATATGGAGATCCATAATAATCAACCTCCTTGGATGGAGATGATGCTTGATATGTCATGACCATATTTATCAGAGCATGTGAAAGGATTTGGTTTTTATTTGTTTTATATAGTTTTATAATTTAGTTATTTTTTATTTTTATTAATTAATAAATTTTTTTAATGATAAAGGGAAAATGGAGAGAAAAATAATTTCTGGTCTGATAAGCATACTTTGTCACAGTAAGTCAATCTTGTTAATTTCTCTGAATGGACATATAAATTGCTTTAAATCTTTCAGATGCTTATTACTTGGGATGGGGGCTTATTAAATTGCTAAATATTTTTGAATATGTTGAAATTTTATTTCTAAAATAGTATTTTTAAACATGTAAAAGTCTCTTAAACTGATTTTATTGCAGGGTTATGGACAAGTTGTATCATTGGCCCTTTCAGAATTTAACAGGTAAGACATCTTTAATTTAGAAAAGTAACATTTAGAATTATAATATGATGATAATGTATTTTATAATATAAGATAATATATTTCTTATTTGTTAATTGTAGGACATTTTGTCAACAGCAGCAGCTAGAACCTCAGGGAGGATTTCTGTCAACACTCACAAACATGGTAGAATTTTTGTTATTTGTTATTATTATATTATTTATTATTCATTAATATAATACTATTATATTAATAGGATTACTTCTGCTTTTTCTGTTGTTAATGTTAATTCTAATTGTTAATGTTAATAATATATATAGTTATGTATATGTATTATTTTTATCTATTTTTTATTGGAATTCATTCTTAGCTAGTTATTTAACATGTTCATTCCACTCACTGTACATATTGTTGCACACTTGCCCATGGGGTTTGACATGATAAATCACTTCCTGCTTCCAGTTTGCAATCTGGTAGGCATGTGACAAATATACACAAACAGCAATAAGATAGGATTAGGAATGAATCTAGAAAAAACAAAATGGATCAAAAACATCTACACAAGTGACAGTCACCTATGTATTAATAACATCCCTATAGAACAAGTTGACTCCTACAATTACTTAGGATAAACAGTAAAAATGAATAACAATTTATCTGAAGAACTATGACATTTTTTATCACTCACATATGGATCAGAAACTTGGAACACGACAAGAAAAGAAGAAGAGACTCTCAGAATAACTCAGCGTGCAATAGAACGTAGGATTTGTAAATCGGCAAAATTGAACATGTTAGAAACACGGAACTAAGAAAGAGATCAGGCATAAAAGATGTGGTAACTGCAGTATATGAAAGCAATATAAGATGGGCAGGTCACATAGCCAGACTCCGGGATAACATATGGACATATAGAATACTCAACTGGCAAGAAAGAATAAAGAGAGAACCAGGAAGACCACCTACAAGAGGGAAGATTCACTAGTGAAATCTATGGGCATAACATGGAAGAGAGAGGATCGAGATCGTTGGAGGCATCTTTGTGATCTGCACTCATGGAGAAATCCTGAATGAAACACAGGTCCATCAAGGTAATCAAGACATGCGACAAATTGTTATACTTTGTAGAGAAACCATAGATATGGTAGAAGAGATAAGATTTGTTGTTTTAGGACATTTAAGTAATCAATAATTAAGATAATTTCTATAATTGGCAGATATGTTTAAATTTCTGAGAGATATAGGTTAGTATATTTCAACTATTTGCATATGACTGGCACATTTATATAAATATAAATGTAACATAATAAATCAATATAAATAGATTGTTATGGATAAATATTCAGTTTACAGTTGTGGTATTATGGGTGCACTAAATTACTATGATAGAGAATGAATTGCACATTAACCTATAAATTGTTAATTATAAATGTGAAACATTTGTGATAAGCTTTGGTTTAAAAAAAAAAAAAAAAAAGGAGAGATTTGTGAATAAATCTAGCATAGAGTATTTTTAGAGCAGTATTTGGGATTTATTATAATGTTTAGTCAAATAGCAATATCTTGAAATAGAAGCTGCAGATAGAGATAGCCTGTGGTTGATAGGCTATAGATAGTCTTAGAATTGCAGTTTTCCAAATTCTGATTATATTACAAAGCCCATACTTGTTGATATTAGGAGAGTTCTTTGTTTCTACTGCTGACTCCAGAAATGGAATTTTTGATTTGTTGTTTTCTTTATCACTCTGTATAATGAGGTGTCCAAAGCATGGTTTGCTGTGACTTGCTATAATAAATGTAGTATATGTATATCTTTTAATCCTCAAGGCAAATGCTGCTTTCCATCCAAAATAGGCCAACTTGCAGGCAATTTATACCTGTGCCATAGGATGAGGTTTGTCTAGGTTGCTAGTTTGAAGTATAGCCCTATGGTTGTTTTTTTTCATAAGTACTTCAGATGGAGAAGGAATGGAATAATTTTGTTATGAGTTTGTGACAAGGAGGATAGTATTTTGTTTAGCTTATGGGGATTATAGTCACTGGTTAAAATGTGTGGCATAAATATAATTCAGTGGACATTGCCATATCATTGAAGCAAAAAAGTTTTAGTCATAAAAAAAAAAATAAATTAGCTAATGCCTTTTATTCCCTAATAGAGAGTAGGCGAGGCCTTTATACCCTATCTAGCTTTAGTCATATGTGTTAATATTTTAAGAATACTATATTATTGAGCCTAGGTAGTGATGTAGCTTATGAGTATCTTCTGCTTATGTATTCATGGGTAGATTGGCACAGCAATTTAATCATTTTTAGGTCTGCTCTCAGGATTAAGGAAACTGTAAGATGATTGTGTCACTGAAGGACTACTTCAGAATAGAATATGGTTTTTTCTCGCATGACACACTGTACCAAAATTATGGAGAATTTTAATTTCAGAGCCTGTGCTGTATCCAGGCATGAAATATACAGTACAATACAAACTTTATGCAAATATTGAATGTATCTGTTCTCTTTCAGCTTGAGTGAAAACCCACTGGCATTAAGAGAAATTCATTGGTACTCTTGCATTTCAGAAGCCCAGCTGCACAATTCACTAAGTTCTCGATGAGAAATGGATTTTGATGTTACTTTTTGACAACAAGCTGAAGGTTAGGTAATCCAGGGAGCAATCTATAACCTGCTTGTTGAATTTTTCCAAGCAACTTGAGACCTCCAGTTGTATGGTGATAGTCTCATACTGAATGGCACAAATCATCTACTAACTGAAATGCTAAATCATTATCAAATTCCTGATATGTACCTTCAAGAGATATACAAAATAATATGATAGTACTACATGATGATAAGAACACTTATTTTGCTAATCTTTCCTTTCCCATTCGATTTAAGTGATCACTCCACCTGAGATTAGTGCTGCTAACACATTCCTGATTGCTAACAACATCAGGTTCTTTACTAACATCCTCATTTTTAATATGATACCATCTGTTCACTCCCCTAATTTTTCTTGGAACTCTTATATCTGTGGTCTTCAGTCTTTGGTTGTGTTTTATTTCTAACCCAACTCTGAGATCCATAAGTGAAAACTGGTTGGAATAAACTAGCTGTATACACTGTTTTGTATACAGCTAGTTTAGTATTTTGACTAATTTCTCTCTTATTACATATAAGTTTATTCAGTTGACTTCCAGCCATACCATCTTTGCTAATTCTGTTTTGTCTTTCCACATTTATGCCATCTTCACAAAAATTGTGCCTAAATAGCTAAAATGTTTTACTTGATGTTTTTAATGTTTCGGCCTATTTTGATTGTCTTTATTGCTGATTTTCATAATACCAAATTTATTATAGCAGTTATTCTGTTTAGTTAAAGAATCTTGCAGGGCTTGTACTGAATTTATTTAGGAGTGTAACATCATTTTCATAAAAGTAAAGAGCTAAGATGCCACTTTCCTTCATAATGTAATCCTTGTAGATGACAAATAATACCGGAAATTATTTGTATGAGACAAGGGAGACTGCACCCTTGTCTCATATATCTGATTTAACATCAAACCATCTTTCTGTAGTTCCTTCAGTTTTAATTACTCACTCATAATTCAAATATTGACTGTGTGTTGCTCGATACAATGTCTCATTTACACCATATACTTGTAGTGTTTTCAACAGTTTTTCTCTTGGAATTTGTCATAAGCCTTTTCCAGATCTTCAAACCTTAAACACAGAGATCCTTGTTATATTCCAGTGATTTCTCGACTGTTTGCCTTAAAGTGAAAATCTGGTCCAGACATGCTCTTTTGGCCTGAACCCAGCTTTTTCACAGCTTTTTTTACTTCGAGTATTGATAATACACACACACCCACACATTTAGACATAAATACACACACTATTTGCATGTTTGCTTTCCTCTTGAATGTTTTTCTTACTACTCTTCTGTTACTGCTTGTTTAATTTAAGTCTTTCAAAGTAATTATTCCAGACATGTAGAATGTCTTTATCTTCAATTTTCATGTCACCTTTACCATCTTTGATTCCTTTTACAGTACTCTTTTCTCCATTTCTAAGCTTTTTCAATTGCCTCCTGAACATTTTGTAACCTTTCTGGTAGCTTGGTATATATATATATTTATAAAATTAAAATTTAACTGACTAGAATCTGAGAAAGTATAACAAAAACCTTTAATAAATCACGACTAGTTTCATCGGTGTTCCGACTTCTTCAGGTGAGTAAGAAATAACATAAGACTTATAAAAATAACAAGGTAAAAAACATGGACTTTCCAGCTTAATAAAAAGAAGCAGAATAGTAACAGTCATATTTGAATAGGTGACCGCATGCTACTGTTGGCATGAGTTGAATGTGTGTGACAGCTAATTTTAGAGCGCCAGTATTGGATTACTGCACTATGGGAATCAGGCAAATTGTAGCTTAGATTGTTGTTCAAGTGTGAAGGGTCCATGGCGTGGTCTCAAACATTTAGTGATGTTACGAGATGAATATCCATTATTTAAGAAGGTGTTTTTCAGGAAGTTGAGCTCTGTTTGAAGGTCTTCTTCTCGTAACATCACTAAATGTTTGAGACCACGCCAACAACCTTGACAAGAAGATGAATCCAACCCTATCACTCATATACAGTTACCATTTATCAGCTCTCTTACCCCAAAACTATCTAGGATTATGAAGAAATTCAACATAAAGACCAACTATACTACTCTGCCAAAACTTCGTTCTTTTCTGAGTCGACCAAAACACAACCAACTGCATTTTCCTGGTGTTTATAAAGTTATATGCAACTGTGGTCGACCTTATTTTGGCCAGACAGATAAATCTGTTTCACTTCGTCTTGAGGAACATAGACATGACATCTCCTATAGTAGAACACGAGCGAGCGCCCTTTCCAGTCATGTTCTCTTCTCTGCAAACTCTAACCTCGAAGAACGGCCACACCAAGTTGATTGGGATCACACAACCAATTTATACATATGCAAGGATGAATTTGAAAGATGAATTATAGAATCAAAAGAAATAGTTCTGGACCCTTCACACTTGAACAACAATCTAAGCTATAATTTGCCTGATTTCCATAGTGCAGTAATCCAATACTGGCGCTCTAAAATTAGCTGTCACACACATTCAACTCATGCCAACAGTAGCATGCGGTCACCTATTCAAATATGACTGTTACTATTCTGCTTCTTTTTATTAAGCTGGAAAGTCCATGTTTTTTACCTTGTTATTTTTATAAGTCTTATGTTATTTCTTACTCACCTGAAGAAGTCGGAACACCGATGAAACTAGTCGTGATTTATTAAAGGTTTTTGTTATACTTTCTCGGGTTCTAGTCAGTTAAATTTTAATTTTATAAATGTATATATCCCGAGTCAATCCTAATTACAACAATATATATATTCTTACAGAATTCTTCCCATGATGTTTATTTAGCTACTTTTATGCATAGTTTAGTCTCTTACATTTTTCTCTGTATTCTTTTAGGACATGTGACTTATTTGCTAGCAACTTCAGGTGTACTTTTTTTTTTTTTTTCCAGAACTGCTTCTTTAACATCTTGTGTCCACCATAGTGTTCTTATTTTTCTGTCCTTGGACATAACTTCACCACATGCCTCTCTAGCTGAATCAATCAATCAATCAATGTTTCCTCAGAATTTTCCACTGAGACTCTAAGGTATGGTTCATGTTTCATACTGTTTCATTTTTTTCTTGCATAATGTTGGAGTTTACATTTCATCTGTAAAAGCTATTCAACTTCAATTTTTTAAAAAAAAATACATATTCTTTTGAGTGTGATATTCATTTTTTGATATTCTTACTTAAAATTAAGAGATGATCACTTACTGTTTCAAATCCTTATACAATTATATCCTAAACTAGCATGAAGATATTACTATCAACGATAACATAGTCAGTGAGGCTTTTCTTATTTCTTGTGTCTTCTCTCCACGTAAACTTGTTCGTATCTTTATTGGAAATAGCGTCAGTAATGACTTGTCCATATCCTGAATAGAAATCCAGTAGGTACTTACCACTATTAATTAGTCTTGCTTTTTTCTCCAAATTTTCCAAAAACTTTTTTTCAAGCCTGATGGGAGTTCATTTCCTACTCTTCTGTTTAGCTCAACAAAAAGGACCAGCTTTTCCATTTTCTTTGTCAGATGCCTTACTCTGATGACTCAGAAAAATTCCTTTATTTTTCCCTTAGGACAACATTCTATGGGAACATAGACACAAATCAATTTCATTGTCCATTTCCCCATTTTGAAGTTTGCTCTATAACTCTATTTGAAATTGTCTTCCACTCAAGAAGTTTATCTTCGTGTTTGGTGTTGAATGTTGTTGCTACTCTTTCCTTTGCTTGATCATTATCGCCTGAGTATAATATCCTGTATTTATTATTTAGTAGGATTTCACTTGTTTTAGTCTTCTTTATCTCAGTAACATCGATTACGTCCATGTGGTACTTTTTCAGTTTGGCATTCGGTTTCCTTTATGTTGATACTCCTTAAGTTGATGATTCCTGTCTGCTATTCTTCTGATGTGTTTATTCCAGTAGCTGACCTTTCACTGTCCTATTTTTTTCTGATGAAAACAGCATGGATCTTGTTTAATCAGGCGATGCCCCAGCTCACTTGAAATCTCATATTTTACCCTCATGTTTATTTTTAGTTTAAGTCAGTAGAGATTTTATCAAATTAGTCCCAAATTGACAGTCCATTCTCATTCATTCCCTTTCTAACCTATTGTCCATTCCCCACATGAAGGTGAGGAGTGGACATTAGGTTAAAATCGATGATGGTTTCACCAAATTCCTTAAAGGCGATGTGGGAGTTGTTTCCCAGTTACCTGACCCTTAAGCAACTCCCCCCCCCACACACACACAGACAGCTTCTATGTGAACATATTTTTCTGCTTTAGATTCACAGTAATGTTTGTCACGAGTCCTTTGTGCAAGATTCATCGTTACTTTCTTTGCTTTAAACTTTTCTCATAGCCCATGTTCTTGTTATTTCACTATTGAATGATAGTTGACCAAATGATCCAAATCACCCTTTCATTTTTATTATAGTTGCAGGGATACAGGTTTAAAGAATTCAGTGAGGTGTAATCATTAAATGTTTCCCAACATTGTTATTAATATAGAGAAGAATTCTGTGTTGCAATTTGATGAGATATGCTGAAAATAACTTATACTTGCATTTTTCTGACATTCTTTACCAGAAGGTTGGGTTCCTTTTGGAAAGGCACCCAAGCTTCCAGTAGTCTACACTTGCATTTCAAATGATAAGTCTGATTTGGTTGTCTAATAAGAGTGCTGCATATATCCTTTATATTGCTGTTAAGTTCATAAATCTTTAAGGTGAATATGGAGTATTTTGTGATGTCTTCATTCCATTAAACGATAATATAAGCACCAGAGAGTAGTTTATTGTGAAGTTAAATCAGAGAGAAGCAGGTGATCACTGATGTATCACAGGGCTCTTTATGGAAGATAGTCCTGTTCAGTTTGTGTGTTAATAATATCAGGAAACATTTGAGGTAGAATATCCAGTTGTTTGCTGATGCTAAAGTGGGAAAGAGCAAGGTGATGTAGAGATCCTGCAAGTTGATCTAAATAAACTTTAAGTTACAGCAAAGAATAATGGCTGCCCTTTCAGCATGTCAATGTGCAATGATATGTATCTCTGGTTGCAAAAACTACAGTCTGTGTATAGATGGAACTGCACTACAAGAAAATTGATTAGGCTAGGGATTTAGAGGTAATAGTGGACACAATTCAGTGGACATATTGCAAAATACTCCAAAGGATGACATTGGATACTGGAATTTAAGAATCATACTGACAATTAGGGATGAGAATTATCCTCTTTATAAAGTTTGATACAAACTATATACAACAATGGCAGAATTGCCGGACTCAATAAGGGGACATTATAGACTATCTATTAAATGACTATATAAGTTAGCATTAGACGTGCAGTCTGAAAACTGTTATTAGTATATAATCTGTAACTAAGTATCTTTAAGTAAAATATCTTCACCTTCTATCTTAAAAATATACAAATCAATTTCAGGTGGGAAGCATGTTTGTTACTGAAGAAAATGGAATCGAGAGGAAATCTGTTAAGTAAGTAACTAACATAAACATAATGCAGTTTTGTGTAATTTAATATTTAATAACATATTGTAAAAACTTCAGAATTCATTCATTCAAACATATTTACATCCTTTTAGCAAATACAGAATTTTATTATTCTGATTGATAGTAAAAATAGGAAAATTAAATTTTGGCAGTTTTGGCAAATTTTGGCAACCTACCGTGTACGTTGATGTATCCGACAGTAAGCTGTTAATCTTATCTTCGTAATCACTGGTATTTAAAATCACTGTTGAATTTCCCTTATCTGCCTTCAATACGATAATGTCTTTCTTTTTCTTCAAACTATACAATGTTCTTTTTTTCTGAATAGTGATATTTTTGTTAGGATTTCTGGAAGATGAGAGGATTATACTACTTTTTAATCTAATATCATTAGCTATGGGTTCTGGTAACGACGAGACTGCCTTTTCTATATTACAAATGATATCCACTTTAGGGACATGATCAGGTATTATCACAAAATTGAAACCTTTTTTAAGTATATTGAGATCTGGTTTTGTTAATACGTGATCCGATAAATTAAAAATAACTTTGCTGTCTGGTAGAGAAGGTTTTGACTTAAAACGTTTTGTATGAAGATCGTTAAATTTTTTGATTTGGTCACCTATGTGTTCTTTTTGCCTAATTTCAAGTATAATTTCTAAAACCAATACAGGATGTTATTTACATTTCATTTCCTGCCACCACATTTCTCAGAAACTTAGTATTGTACACATGCTGAAGAACCGTGCCACTCTCCTTACAACAGATCAACAAGACCTCCAGGAAGAACTATCCCTGATATCTACCAACTCTATCATGAATGGATTTCTTCGAAGACTCGTCCACAAGATACTTTTCTCTGAACCCCAACAAAGACAATGAAATGATATACATTATATTTCTACCATCATCATTTCATACTTAGGGACAGTTTCCAATAAGATTGCAAGACTCCTTGGACCACACAAAATAAGAGTGGCCTTTAAACCTACAGAAACGATTAGACAATTCTTAAGATCTCCAAAAGATAGCCATCCTTTCTCCAAATACGCTGGAGTTTATAACATACCCTGCTTGTGCGGCTTGAATTACAAGCCGCACGAGCAGGGTATGTTATAAACTCCAAACTTCAGGGAGCCTTGAAATTAGGCAAAAAGAACACATAGGTGACGTCAATAATAACAGAGAAGAAAAATCGGGGTTAGCTTTTCATTTCTCAAGAACGAACCATACCATAGAGTGGGATAGAAGCACAATTCCTTACATAGAGGATGACTTCCGCTCCCGAATTTTTAAAGAAGCCACAACAGTTGCTCACTGTATACAAAACCTTAACAGGAACCAAGGACTAATCTTCTCGTGATCTGGAAGACCTTTATGAGATCTCTCAACTTGCTGGAACTGAATTACAGTGCCAACTATAGTACGTTCCTAAATAACAACAAGTGAGATTGTACACGCTCTGTTCTTTGTTTAATATAATTGGAATCGGTTGATTATAGTTTGTAACAGTTTTTTACTTTTTAGTGCCTTACATCAGTATGTACCCTGAAGATGCCAACAGCCTTAGTTGGTGAAACTAGTTGGTATAACATAGTTGTTTATTATATGCACTTGATCAATATAATCCCATTAAAAGTCATTCTACATCATTATTTTTGGCTTAGAGTCATGACAAGTCTCTAGCTCAGTTATGCACATATCACAACATTTGTTCTATTTTTGGAAACATCTGGTTTGTTTCTCATTGTAGTATATGCTTAACATTTATAAGGACTTTTCAGCTGAAGGTGAGTTGGCTAATGGAAGTGACAGCATTTTTTTCTCTCATAAAACAAGCTAACTGGCCCTGGGAACACACAAACATATAGCTCCAGTTGTAACATAGAGTTTTTGCTATTGTCATCTAGGCTGAATAGGATTGATAGGGATGCCAAGCTTCATTAGCACACCAATCTCAACAAGAATTGAAAAGAAGACTGAAAAGATTAAAAGAACAGTGAGGGAAGAAAATATCTTCATGATCTCATTGGAGGAGGGGGGGGGATCTGATCTTAACACAAATGGCTTCTATTAATTTTCTTGTAACTTATTCACTGAAGAAGCACTCGCCATTTCATTTCAACTCAATTCATCCACTCATCTCATTCCATTAGAAAAATCTGTCCATACTCTTATCCAAATTCCAGGGATGATCCTTTGTTCTCTCCACATTCACATGGAAAATTCCTATGCCACTATGTAGATGTAGCTTTTCATCATCGCTTTCCTTCACCTAATTATCAAACTTTGAATCTCGTTATCTCAATTTTTTTCTGCAAGTTGCTTGTTGATCAGTTAGTCCATTAAGTGATGCTCATTATAGCTTTCATTATTGCTGAATGTGATTTGGTTGCTTAGTTATTGTGTTCTTCTGCAATTTTGAACATGATTTGAAACAGCATCACTTTCTGTTTATAATTAATAAAATTGCTTTGGAGTCTTTTGAAATGCTGAAACAGCATATGAAGATGAGGTTGTCATCTCTGCATTTGAAAGAATGCCATGTAGATCTATTTGAATGTCAAGAATCTGATAATTGGACTGGGAAGGAGTTGTACATCAGAGAATTTGTTTTGTTCCTGCATGCCAGTATATCACAACAGTAACAAGAGATCCAGAATTACTGAATATAAATTCCTCATAAAAAATTACATCTCTGACAGAAAGTTTAAATTTGAAAGGTGACCACTTTGGAAGGAACAGCAATCTGTAAAGTTCAGCCAAGTTGTTTTCAACCAGCTTGGGAACTTTTTACATTAATGACATCAAGTAGGGTCTAACATCAGATGTGCAATTGTTTGCCAATGACGTGAAGATAGGCAGAGCAATCAAGGATGTTACCGATATTCAGCACTTACAAAATTATTTGAATAGGCTGGAAAGTTGGGCAAATGAAAATGGCTGTCAATTTAATGTTAGCAAGTATAAAATTATGCACTTTGGCATGATGAGATTTCCAGCTGCATATTATATTAGTGGGAGTTATTCTACAAGAAAAATGAGCAGGCAAGGGATCTTGGTGCATTGGTGGATGGGATTCAAAGGTCATATAGAAGTTACAAATACAACTCAGGGGATAATTGTGATGTTGAAGTGAACCTTGACATCTATGGATAAAGAAGTCATTTTGCCTCTTTATAAGGCTTTGATAAGACCATACCTGGATTATTTGTGTGCAGATTTGGTCTTCTGGATTCCAAGGGGATAAAGAATTTGTGGAAAGTATGCAAAGAAGAGTTAGAAAGATTATATCCAGATTATGGGATTTAGATTATGAGGACAGATTATGAATATGTGGATTACAGACTCTGGTTAACAGGAAAAAAGAGGGGTGATATGATAGCGGTCTATAAACTTTTGAATAGGTGTTATAGGATATCTTGTTTTTAGTGAAACTCTGCTATAGTTCTATACAATATATACATGAAAACACAAGGTAGAAGTATTATTTATTAAATATACTGCCATATATTTCAGTCTGAAATTAATGACCATTATCAGAGGCTTAAAAAACAGTTGTTACAAGGTACAATGCAAACAATTGATCTATTTGAAATAGAATGAGCCGCATGATGTTAAATCGCCAGTAGCGTTATGCTTTCACTGAAGAAAAAGTTAATCATAACAATGTAAAATAAGTTGCATATATATATATATATATATATTTGTATGCAGATTGACTCGGGTTTATGAACATGTTTTAATAATTTTAATGACTTAAAAAACCGAGCTTTTATTCTTAATTATCTCAGTGTTTTAAGTCATTAAAATTATTAAACACACACACACACATTTATTTATTGATCTTTTTTTTTTTTTTTTAAGGATGTGTTATTCGAATCAAACTTTCCCATATTTTTGATAAGGATAGGCAGTCATTCTGATTCAAGTCAGGGTGACGAAGCATGGCCTTAAGACTCTCCTTAAATAAGCATTCAAATTTGTGCTGACATTTATGTAGAAGCCATGTTTCAGACCAAAGAATGTTGTGGTCTGCCTCTATTCCGTGTTGAGCTAATCCAGACTTATTGGATTTTTTGTGAAAAATATATGGTTGATGTTTTTGTATTCTTTTTCTATTGAGTGTCCAGTTTGTCCAAAGTGGGAAAGATGGCAGTCATATGGAATTTGGTATGCACCTGGAAGAGACATAGGAGGGTTTATTAATGAGAGTCAAACAGATGTTGTGTAAAGTATTTATATTAGCTAAACATTGGTATTTTAACATATTTCAACCTTCATTTTGGGTTAGATATATAGATGGTATTTTTGCAATGTGTGACCTCACAATATAGATACTTTAACAACGTTTTTAGCTAATATAAATACTTTACATCTTCGTATCAAATTCACTATGTATAAACTCACATAGACGTGATAGATTTGCCCAATATGGACAAAGTGGATTAAATCATGCATTCAACATCCTGTGTGCAGCTAGATTGAGAAGGACTGTTACTCTAAAAAACTGTGATTCAAAAGTGACAAATTCACTTGAATAAGTATAGTTGGAAAAAAAAAAAAAAACCTTGATCACCTTTGACTCTACCCAGAGAACATTTTGATTTTATTAACACCCTCTTCCTCCAGTTAGTTTGTTAAATCAAGGATATACTGTACTTCAAAAATTTAAGTAGTAGTTAAACTGAACTCTAGAATGCCAGACCCAAGAGTTGGGCTGGTTCAGATGATATACTCTCTAGGATCTGTTTTCTGTGGATTATCTACCATTATAAGCAGTGTTTTTTTTTTTTTAATTTTTTTTTTTTTTAATTTTTTTTTTTTTTTTAGATGGTACACAATGGTACAGTGTACTGGTACTTTTATTAACACTGACATCTGGCGTGCAGATGTGATACATTTCGAAATTGTAATGTTAGTAATTTTTTGCATGTTTACCTAGTAAGCAAACCAGCAAGCTTACTTTTTAATGATATTTGCTTTTTTCAATATTATTAATATGTTTGCTATATAAATTTTTTTATATTAAGTTATCGTGTTTTTTATATTAAGTTAAGTTATTTACACGATAGCTTATTTATTTTTTATACACTGGTACAATAAATTTATGCTTATTAATGAACTTTGTGTTGTATATTTAATTTTTTGTTTTTATTCTAAAAACATTATAACACTATGAAGTAAAAATGTGACTGCTACAAGGTACATCTCCAGGTGGCAGATAGAGGAGTGACCTTCAGATATAAAGGCTGACTGTGAAATAAGCAGAGAAACCTGACGAGTAAGCAGTCGCACACCAACAGTGATAGTCACTAACAGGATGTGGAGGAACAGCTGTGAAAACACTGCATCACTCAAAACCTCACATTAGGCCAAGGACAGTACTACTTCATGGTGAGTCAGTGTTGCCATGAAAGCACTTCTATATGATGGTTGACCGACAACATTCTCAACAGAGAAGATGAGGAGGAGGAGGGGCTAACTGCTTATCATCTCCATTCAGCAGGTAGAAGACCCTCTACAAGGACAATGGTTGATGAACATAGTCAAGTTAGATGGTTATTGCTCGTGAAGAAGGCAAGGGGAAACCACTTCACTACTAATCCCAAGTAATGTAGCACATGGAAGAATGCCTATAAATGATATGCGAACTGGCAACTATGGGGTGTGACCTCAACAACATCGTGCCCAGCAGGAGAGATGACAAGGACTCTCAGGTCATTAACATGTAAAATCCTTGTGTCAACATAGCCACATGGAATGTACGCACCCTACTACAAGAAGGAAAGCTGGAGAATTTGGAAAATGAAATGAGAAAAAAAATGAAACAAAAATTATAGGAGTAAGTGAAACAAGATGGAAAGATGGAGAGTTTCAAAGCAATGAATACAGAGTAATTCATACATGCAATGAAAATGGACAGTGCAGGCTACCATTTCTAATGGATAAACAAGCAACCAAAGCACTGATGGAAGTAGAGGTAATCTTTAAAAGGCACATGATTGTAAGATTATCAGTCAAACCTCATCTGATAATAATACAAGTATATATGCTGACATCAGGATACAATGAAGATGAAGTGAAAGACATCTACGAACAAATTGAAGGACTATTGAGAAAGGCGATAACAAAAGAAAATGTAGTGATAATGGGAAACTGGAATGCCACAGTTGGAGAAGAAACACATGACATCAGTGGAAAGTTTGACCTTGGAACAAGAAACGAAAGAGGACAAAGAGACTAATAGACTTCCTGTGAACAAGAAAACCTTATGATCACTAACACTTGGTTTGAAGCCACCAAGAGGACAAGATAGGACAAGACACATGGAAGAGTCCAGGGGAACAAAAAGATTTCAAATTGACTACATCATTGTAAAATAGTAGTACTAGAACCAAGTTAAGAAAGCTGTGTCTTTCCCAGGAGCAGATATAGGATCTGACCACAACCTAGTAATGATTAAAAGCAATGATTAAAATGGAAAACTTCCAAAAAAGCTCAAGTCAAGAAAGAAATGAAACATAGAAATTTTAAAAGGAAAGGAAATTAAACAAAGATTCAGAGATTGCACCTACAAATAGATAAACAAGAAAAAGAACTGGCAACTATAGATACTGACACACTCTAGAAAGATATCAAAACAATAATAAATGAAGCAGCAGAAGAATGCATAGGAATAAAATCACGAGAACCGAAAAAGCCATAGATCACTACTGAAATATTATGTAAAATGGAAGAAAGATGAAAATGGAATAACATTAACACAATGGCAGGGCAAATGATGTATAAAAAACCCAAAAATGAGGTGGACAGAGAATGCACAAAAGCTGAAGAAAACTGATGGAATCAATAATGCAAGGAAATAGAAGAAATTGAGAAACTAGAAAGAAGTGATACAAGCTAGAGGAAGATAAAGAATATTACACACAAACACAGAAGTATAACCACTTTTGTAGGTTAAATGACAAACAGGGAAACCCAATAGCAGACCCTGAGATAAAGAAGAAAAAGATGGCAAGAATATGTACAGGAACTGTATAAAGAAAGAAAACCACTCCTGTAATTGCCAGAAAGGAAAGACAAACTCATAAACAATATAATGAAAATTACTCATGACAAATTCAACAATGCACTCAGAACTACTACAATGACTAAGGCATCAGGCATAGATTGAATATCAATCAAACTAATTAAGGAAGTGAACAGTAAAAGACAAGGTATACCAACTGATTGCTGATATTTTTGAAAAAGGAATGTGGCTGGAAGACTTTTTATGCTCTCTGATGGTACCCGTCTCTAAAAAGACTAATCAATAGAATGTACCCACTACAGAACAATAAGCTTAGTAGTCATACATCAGAAATACTACTAAAATAATAAAAGATCGACTGGAATCAAAATAGGAAACCTACCTTGAAGAAAACCAATTTGGTTTCAGAAAAGAACAAGGAAGCAGGGATGCAATTCTGGTCTTAGGCATCTTGGTGAATATATGATAGAACAAAGACGACACCTGTATATGTGCTTTATAGACTACGAAATGGCATTTGACATGGCATAAACTCTTCCCATTGTTGAGAGAGAGATAGGAGTAGAAGAACAAATAATAAAGTTGATCTGGCAATTGTATAAATATCGAACAACAGTAGTGTCTCTCTGCAAGAGAGATGGTCAGAACTAGTTAAAATTGAGAGAGGTGTAAGATAAGGATGCCTACTCTTCCTAATCTTTTTTGACATTGTTGCAGACAAAATGATGAAGGAAGCTTTAAATAAAGAGTACGGAATTGTGATAAATGGCAAAAGAGTAAATGTTATTAAATTTGCAGACGACCAAGCAATAATAGCAAGTTGCTCTAATGGACTGGAAAAAATGTTGAAAGGAATAAATAAGACATCTGAATATGGCATGAGAAGAATCTTCATGAAAACAAAGGCAATGATAATAGGAAAGAAACCCCATACTGTGAACATCAGAATAGAAGATAAACCATTAAACAAGTGACTTCCTTTCAATACTTGGGATAGTTGATCACAGAAGATGCACATTGCACAAAAGAAGCAAAATCAAGAATTGCACAGGCAAAAATGCATTTTACAATAAATATCATATACTCACATCAAAACAAATTGACATCGAATTAAGAAAGAGACTAACAGAGACCTTTTCTGGCCAGTCGTGTTATGTGTGTCGGAAACCTGGACACTCCTTAAGCAAGATCAAAAATACCTAGAGTCCTTCAAGATATAGTGCTGGAGACAATTAATGAAAGTGAGTTGGAAAGAAAAGGAAAGCAACGAGAAAGGTTTCAAAGAAGTTGGTGAAGAAAAAAGTATATTGGAGATCATAAAGAAGAGGTGACTCAAATGGATAGGACACCTACTAAGGCATAATAATTTCCTCAAAACAGTAACAGAAGGGAAAATCCTGAGTAAAAGAATGAGGGTAAGATGAAGAATGAACTTCACCACACAACTAGTGAAGATTTTGGAACAAGAAGATATGGAAAAATGAAGAGAATCACTGAAGAGAGGAACGAATGGTGGGAACAGTGTGCTACAGCCAACCAAAATATCAGTAAATAATTTTTTGGTGTTCTTTTCATGTCGTTTTAATTAAAAAAATTTTTTCCTAGCAAGCAAAGAATGAGTACTGGCACCTAATTTTTTACAAAAAAAAAAAAAAAGTGCTGATTATAAGTAATTATGCAGAAAATAATAAAATTAAAACCCAGAAGCTGTTCAGTTTATCATTAGAAATCCTTTTAAATATATACTTTGCAGTTACAAGTAATTTTCTATAGTAAGTTATTGGAACATTAATGAACTTTGTTATTTATGGAAATAACTTATTTCTTTCATATATTTTAAACACTTAGTTTTCTCGAAATTCATTGTAATATAAACTTTACTTTGCTTTACAGAGTAAACAATGCTGTTTTATTAGCTTTGTATGAAGCTGTACATATGAATAGGTATTTTATCACTACACTTACTCATGTAAGTATATTCATTAAGTTACAGTTTTCATATTTTGTCATCCTAACTTAGAAGATTTTCTTTTCATAATATATATCCAAATGACATGCTACACATACACAAGAAACTTTTGGTTATCTGAGTGGCATTTGTTGGAAATTACAACTGAAACAACTAAGGCTATGATGCTAGTGATTATATTTTTTAATTGTGTTTATTCTTTGGCTGTTTTTCCCTCATGAGTTTCTGAAAGGAAAACACTGTTTACTTTATATGATATCAGATAACCTTAATTTAAAAAGCTCTATAAAGGTTTCTTGCATCAACAGTTTTATTTGACCCTAGGTCTTTCCAGCTAAAGGCAAATGCCATGCTGTCCTTGCAACTGTCCTATACAAAGACTTTTAATTATCTGGAAATATGGGATGGGAGGAATGTGAATCTGGGTAGGTAGAGCAATATTGGTTAAGAGTAAAGCTGTAAGGAAGTGCTGGCTGAGAGATGAGTGGTATAAGTCAGGGTAAGGATCATGTAGAGGTATGGATTTGACAAAGCAGTAATAAGATGAAGTGAAATTGCAGAAGAAGTAAGAATAACAGAATATCTTTTGACTGATCAGATAAGTATAGGATGAAAGTAGGGTAGATGGAGAGAGAAATAGAAGAGATCAGGAAGGAAGCAGAATACTTGAGATATAAGAAAGTAAAAGGAGAATTAGAGGATTACTTGAGGTGAGTGGAAGTGTGAAAAAGATGACAGAATGGGATCAAGTGAGTGAAGGTCAAGAGAGAGCAGCCAAGTAATGGAACAAGTATAAGTGAGAGTCAGATGAAAGAGTACAAGAGCAAAGGAATTAGTAAAGGTATGAATAAGATGATCGTGAGAGAGCAAGATAGTGAATGTTTTATAGCCTGTGAGAACATGGGAGAGCCAGAGAATGAATGAAAGTGACAGGAGGCCAATGAGTGGTTTGGAAGAGGAGAGAATAAGGAGAGTAAAGTATGGAGATTCTTATTAAAGTGCATAAAACAGAATGTTGGAGTGTTTTTCTACAGTTGTGCGTGTAACTTTGGAAATGAAGAGAGAAAGGTCAACGAATGTAATGTTGGTTGCTATGAATGATCAGAGTTATTGTCAGTTGGGTCCACACATCTGAGAGTGATTTTACAGATTGTGCATCAGGAGAGTTTGGGGGGAGAAAGAAGGGAGGGTTGTCTTGCCATGATGCTCTATTACTAAGAAGTTGATGAGACAAAGAGTAATAATGAAATAACATCATAGTGAAAATGTGTTGTAGGAAGAGATGCTTCAAATACGTAGGCAGATGGAATGCATTGGATCACAGTGTGGAGAAGGTATCATGTGAAGTAGATGGGTAGCACGCATGAAAAAAGTAATCTCTCTAAATGCCTCAACAGTTATTTAGAGTGGTTACATATGTTAAGATTGCAGATAGCATGAATGGCCTCATGTGAGAAAGTTGTGCAGTTGTGTGTCACAAGGCACTCGTAAAAACTTAATGGAGAAAACAAATCAAGATAATTATTCACTAATTTTATTTAGTATGATAAATTAATTACTATGCCAATATTTTGCTTTGGTTACCAAAGCATCTTCATGAGCACAGGGAAATACATTTAAGTACATGCATACAGTCACACTAATAGGAAGCCAAACATAGAGTATAAAAGGCAGGATTCTACAATCCTAATTGTTGCTGGCTATGAGTGGGGTGATGGAAAGTCACTGAATCTCAAAATAACAGTCTCCCATATTTTCAGTAAAGTGAAGAAGCTGAATTTGTTCAGATTTGATGAATGTTGTAATTCTGTGTCAGATTCTAGAAATAATCTCTCTGATTTATATCTGTTCATACAAAAGGGAGTTTTTGTTCTATTGGATCTTGTGATTTGTATCCATGAGATGGTCTACTACTCCAGAATGGTTGTAATGCAAGTAATGGACATAGTTTCTGTGTTCCTCCAGACAGTACCAGTACTGCAAAGTTTGATAGCTCATACAAAATTATAGCTAAGCTTTCATATCAAACTAAATAAAAATAACATTTCAAAACATCTTGCCTGTAACATACAAAAATAAACATTTAATTAAAAATTTTACAAATAACTTTTTAACTTTAAATTGAATTCATTTATTTTTAATTTGTAGGATATCTCAATTTTAACACAGATATCCTATAATAATTCCTTATCTCTGCTTGTTAGTGTGGACCAACCAAGTAATCCTATGAGCTACCTTGATCACTTCAGCATATATCCTCTGAACCTTAACTCTCTGCCAACATCCCCAAATCCAAACCTTCGTCAATTTCCTAGAGTGCAGTTCCACCAGTGTGGCGCATGCCTTGTAATCTTTTCATCACAAAATGTATAATTTTATACTTTTCCACATTAAACTAGTAACCATTATCCTTTGCTTATACTATCAACTTAAATTATCCTGTTAACTCTCAACATCACTTTGATTAACTGTTATGCTACTAATTTTGCATAAACAACAAACAGCTGAATGTTTCCCTTTAAATCATTCTCTGTATAATTTATGTACAAGTTAAAAATTAGTGGTCCAAGCACAGAACCTTGCAGCACACTACTAGTCACCTGTTTTTCCTTGTATTCTACTCCTTTGTGTACTACTGTTTGTATCTGTCCATCAGTCACCATTGTATCCATATGACTAGTTTCATATCCATCCCCATTTTTTCCATTTTGGATTAGAGATTTCCGTATGGTATCCTGTCAAATTATTTTGCTAAATCCAGCAGTATCATCATGTAGCCACTCCCTTTATCCAACTCAGCTATCACTTTATTATAAATAGTGAGTAAATTTACTAAAGAATGACCTACTTTCACAAAACCAAAATGCTCCCCCCCCATACAGTATCATATTTTTATCCACTCATTCCTGAATTCTGTCTTTGACCAACTTTTCTAATATTTTCACTGCCACTCCTGAGATACTTATTGCTGTATGATTTGCTACTGCAGTCTTGGAGCCTCCTTTATGCAGTTGAACTATTTGCCCTTCTTTCACTCCCTTGGAACTTTACAGGTTGAGACTTAAGTTAAACAACATAGTCAGAGGCAGTACCAATTCCTTTGCACATTCTCATAATACATGAGCTGTTCTCCCATCAAATCCTACATCTGTATTTGCATTGGGATTCTGCAATATCCTAAGTAATTCCAATTCATTAACCTCTATTCTCACATCGGTTCCTGTGACATCTATCACTGCAGTAGTCTCACTTGGATTATAGATCCTTGCAAAGTGGGTACCCATTAAAGTTCTTCCATAGTCATTCTTCCTTTTACTTGCTACATAGTAATTATGGGATTTCCTTTGGTCTGTTCAGCTAATTTCTTCTCATAATCCAATTTTGCCTTCCATATCACACTGGTTACCTTTCTTGTCCGAGCCTTATAATTATTGAATGTTAAGATCAACTTATGAAATCATCTGCTCTCTTTGTATAAGTAATATAGTCATAAAGGTATTTCACCTGTGAACTTTTGTTTGCTTTTGTATGCTTTCTGTTTAAGTGCTCAAAGAAATACTGGTGTAATTATGGCTGGCATTCAGCTAAAGTATACTAAGGCACTGTATCATTATAATTGTAATAAAACAATGAAGATTACATAAATATATAATAACTAATTAAAACCACATGCAAAAACTTCCGGTTATAATTTCAGTCCGGACTTTTTTCAGAATTTTATCATTGTGGATTTAATGCAAGGAAACACTAAATCACTTAACATTTTTTAGCTAAACGAATGAGTAACTTAAATGAATTAATATCTTAATAAATGAATGGCTTAAATGAACAAGTGAATTAAACTATGAACAGATCTTTTCAGGAAGCAGTTCTGATGCTTGAGCTGGTGATTGAAGTTGAATGGTGTACAAAGTGACTCATACTGTGATGCATTATAAATTACTATTTTGGGAACAATGAAATAAAACTATCTTGGTGTTCACTTATATCAGGGGTCTTCAACCTTTCAGACAGTGTGGGCTGCATTAAAAATTTCAATGAAGACCGTGGGCCACTAAGCTATACTTGGGTATTTAGAATTGTAAAATGCTTTCCAGATTGACAAGGAACGCTGTGCATTTGATACTTTACATAAAATCCTATAAAAATAAACAAAGAGCGTAGGTAGGAGTCAGGTTCATGATAAGTAAATACAATCAGTACTTGAAAAAAGATAATTTAATGAAGAAAACATTCATTTTTTACAATGTCAATGGGAAACTTGGCAGTGCTTTTCCTTGACCAGCTTGTCGATGTTGGCATCAATGTTGGAAGTCACTATGCACAGAGTATTCTTGAGATGTTGGTCCGTAATCTGAGTTCTTGCCTTGAACTTCACATGCTTCATTCTGGAGAACTGCTCACATAAGTATGTGAGCAGTTCTCCAGAATGAAGATGTGTGCCTAACAAAGCACACATCTTCAAAGCATGCTGGCAAAGATTAGGGAATGCGTCATCAGAAATGTAGTCTTCGTAAAATGTAAGCAAGGGCACATTGAAGAGTTGTTTTGGAGTTCAAGCAGCTCCATTTGTACTGAGCCTGGCATTTTGGCAGCATTGACCCTGAATGGCATTGAAAATAAATCTAAAGAGGACTGTTGGTTACGAAAATCACTAAATCTCTCTTCGAACTCACTTCGCAACATGGCTAATTTTGTAGTTTGTTCATCAAGAGACGAACAGTTGGACTCAGCAAGAAGCTGAAAATGAAGTATTTTTTTGCAAGTTGTGCCTCCCAAGGTTTGAGCTTGGCCACAGAAGCTTTGATGGGATCAAACAGAGTGTGCACCAGTTGATCTTTGGATTGTAGCCATGTATTTAGGTCATTCATATGCAACAAGATGTCGGTCACAAAGGCAAAGTCTGTCATCCACTTCAGATCATTGAACTCCACAATCGACTTCCCCTTGGTTTACATGAACTGCTGTATTTCGCTCCTTAAGTCAAGGACTCTTTTAAGAACCTTCCCTCTGCTCAACCAATGCACATCACTATAATAAACCACATCACCGTGATCCGCTTCACACTTTTGCATCAAAAACTAGTGGAATTGACGATGATTCAATCCTCTTGCCCTAATAATGTTGACGACAGTCACAATAACTTTCATGACATTCTCAAATCCAATAGTTTTCGCGCACGAATTCTCCTGGTGGATTAAACAGTAGTAATGGATGAAATCTTTTCCTTCTAGTTCTGGTTCTTTTACGTAGCAGCGCAACAAACCTTTCATTCTTTCCCACCATAGCAGGGGCACCATCAGTTACCACACCCTCGAGGTTGGTTAAGCTGAGGTCGAAACGCTGGAGCATTTTCTTGGCAGCTTCAAGAATATCGGTGCCTTTCTTCATTCCCTTCATAGGTGCATGCACTAGCAGTTCTTCTGTCACAGTGAATTGTTGATCAATGCCACAGGCAAAGATAGCCAGTTGTGCTGCTTCCTTCACATCTGTGCTCTCATCTAAAAGCAAGTGAATATGATGTAAATTCAGACGACCGTTTTTTTAAAGTTCCTTCAATGTCATTGGCAAGTTCTTTGACACATCATGCTACAGTTACCCCAGATAAACCCAGGTTTTTAAACACTTCCTTATTATTTGGGCACAGAATTTCCCCAGCAGCAATGAGACTCTTTCACAAACTTGTCATCCAAGAAGGCTTCTGATTTTTTAGCAATTTTTTTCAGCTATTACATAACTTACTTTGACGTACTTTTGCTCTCGTTCCTCTCTGCCTTGTAAACGTGCCCTGTTGGCATTTTAAATCAATTTGGAGATGGTTCACTTTGTCCACACGAAGCTGCCCTTGAAGATGATCAAAATTGGACGCATGCTTTGCCTCATAGTGTCGATTTATATTGTATTCTTTTGATACTGACACTGACTCACGACAAATTAAACACACTGGCTTATTGTCGATTGGCACAAAAAAGTACAAATTGGTCCACTTTTCATTAAAAACCTAACAAGAATCACTTAATTTACGCTTTTTACTCGTAGGCGCCATAGTGAGGGAAGGTGAACCCCAAAAATGATCCAAAATGGCCATGTAACAGTTATTATCCACTGAAGCAAGTTTGAGCACGGTTAGTAGTTGGAAGGGGATCAATTGTTCGATGCTGTTTGCACATTCTCCCTCGATGAGTCTTTGGACTCCATGGAGGTGTCAAATAATAATAATAATATGTCTCGCACTAATGAAAAAAGTCTGGCAATATAAAATATTGCCACAATAGGCTATAGCTGACATGACTAACCTGCATGCGCTTATACACGAATATCACACTGTTCACGACTGACTGACTGTCGATGAGATCCTCTTGTATTTATATGAAAATAATGAAATATCGAGAACCTTCGAGATGTATCTGGAAGGCACTAGACAGCACACTCGAACGAACTACTGCTTCAGCCATCTACCTGTGACGTTAGTACTAGCACTTAAGTACCGCTTGGCACTGGTAGATGGCTGAAGAAGCATGTCTATTTAATATATATTTTTATGGGATTTTATGTGATGTATGAAATGCACGGTGTTCCTTGTGAATCTGGAAAGCATCTTACAATTCTAAATACTGCAGTATAGCTTAGTGCTCTGCGAGCTTCATTGAAATTATTTTATATTTAATCGCATTTTAATGTTAAGTAGTTATTTTTTCAAAATGGCTGGCGAGCCATGGCAAAGAGCTCCATGGTCATGCATTGTTATCTTATATCTTAGTTGATGTGCTGTGAATATTCTACTCTACTGCTACAGGCTATTCTTTATGTAATTGTATTTCTAAATTGGTGTGTTTTTATTACATCTCTTCTCCTGCATCAATTACTTAAAATGACCACATTCCTTTAGTTTTTTTCCAAATGGGCAATACCATAGGCCAGTATCATCTTGTAAGGTATTACATAGACCTCACTTGATCTCCCCATTTCCTGGGAACCTAGGTGATTATATCTGTACACTGTAGGCAAGATGCAGTCTTATCAAGTTACCAGCCACATTTGCCTTAGCAAATGTGGCTGGTAACTTGGATGTGGCTGCTAACTTATTCTCCATCTTCTATAATCCACAACTCTATACACTACTTGTAACAAATTCCCATTTAATATAATACTCTACCTTCAATATAATACTCTATCTCCAAAATGTATAACCTTGAAGTATCATTGAACTTAATATTCTGATTAATTTTAATTAACTAAATTAATTTAACTTAGATTAGCTACATAGATTTCCTATTGTGGATCATCATCATCAGTGTTATATGCTTGGAAATTAAAAAAATAAACAATATTATAGTTATATGGAGAATGGAATCTCTTTTTATATGCAGTTGCCTAAAGTCAACCTGAAGTCAGCCAAATAAAAAACTGATACTTCAGGTATATTATCAATTTTCCAGCATTGGATAGTCTGACACCTCGTTTAGTCCAGACAAAATTACAACAACATGCTTGAAATTCCTATGACTACCTGGTTAGTTCATTGGGCTTCCTCAGATGGTGGTGTGTGTGAGCATGCACAAGCTTGCTTAACTGTGCTTAATGGACTTCTGCAATTAGAAGTGATCTCTTGATTTTGAGTGATTTTTAGCTTCTTTTTCTTACATTTAATCCTAGAGGGGCTTCTGATCTAGGCCAAGTTTACTCTGGTGGTGGTGTCAAGTATAAGCACAAGTCCACATCCACTTGTACTGTATTTTATTTTTTATATTAATGCATTTAATTTCTTTACTTAATTCACATTTAATATTCAAGTTTTTAGAGGTCCATGGTGCTTTAGACATGCGAGAGGAGTAACTAATGGGTCAGAGTTATACTGATGAATTATTATTACATGACCTCTGTTGGTCTGGCAAAACTGCTAATCTGTGGTGTACCTGTATTAAGATCAAATAAAGTATGTGTGTGTGTGATGCAAAAAAAAAATATATATATGTGTGTTTGCATATGATAAAAACTTATAATTTTCCAGATTTTGGCATGGAGAATCCATCATTAAGGTTGAGATTTGGGTGATGCAGAAGTATTTCAGAAGTTCTATAAACAGTCTGTTTAAGTCAACCTAATGGATTCAATATTAGACTTAGCCTGACTTAGCATCATAGGAAATAACTGAATATCATACTATAGACTATCTACACTATTAAGCGGAGATAGTTAAACAACAATGGCCCAAGTACTGAACTCTCTGGTACATCACTGGTGACTTTCTTTCTCTTAGCTTTAACACCTCCATACTTTGTGATTCCTATCAGTTAGCTACTTTCTTATTCATGTCATAAGCTTATTATGCTTATCCATCCTTTAGATGTTGCTTAACAACCTTTCATGTAGAATCCTGTCAAATGCTTTGGCAAAATCCAGAACTAACATGGTATATCCATTCCCTTTATCCAACTCTGCTGTCACTCTATTATAGATGCAGTTCCTAACCAACCTCTCCACTACCTTGAGGACCACTCCAGAGATACTGCTGTATCTACTGTATAATTTACCAGCTTGGTTGGCCGAATGGTTAGTCTATCAGCTTTCCAACAAACAGCATTCAGGTTCAAATCCTAGTTGGGATATGAATCTCATCATTTAATATTCAGTCTGAGATCACCATTCCATTTATTGAAAGCTTTGAAGTAGCTTGCAAAAATTATGTTTGTTCTCTAGAGTAGGGTTTTCAGATTATATGAAAAATAAACAAACATACAAAAAAAAAATAGAAAATAATAAAAATATAAAAACCTTTCTTAGCCCAACTGTACTGATGCTATAGTATCATACTGTAGATACTATAGCATCAGTACAGTTGCTATTCAAGGCCACAACGTGACTCTTGAACCACACTCTTGAACCTCCAGAATATTTTGCCACCTTCTTGATATTTATTTTCTATGTTCTTGCCAAAGTCCTCCCATGACTTTTGTTTAGCTAGTTTTACACACTGTTTAGCTTTCTTACATTTGTCTCTGTATTCTCTAATAGCACACGCTGACTTATTTACCAGGAACTTTTGATATGCTTTTTTCTTTTCCTTCACTACCTCTTTAACTTCCTGTGTCCACCATGGAGTTCTAATTTTTCTATCCTTGCAGACAACTTCACCACATGCCTCTCTAGCTGTATCACTCAGGGTTTTCTTCAAGGCTTGCCACTGAATCTCAAGGTTTGGCTCCTGTTCTCAAACTCTTTTATTTTTTCTTCAATAATCTTTGTGTATTTTAGTCTACAGTTCACATCTGAGAGCTGCTCAGCTTTTATTTGCTTTAAAACTTTCTTACATGTCATTCTTTTCAATATGAAATTCAATTTTATCATGCTCAAGACTAGATAGTGATCACTTCCAATTTGAAATCCACTGTACACTCTGGTGTCCTGCACCAGGGAGAAAACATCACTATCAACAATAACATAGTCAATGAGACTTTTCTTATTCCTTGCCTTTTCTCTCCATGTGAATTTGTGCACATTTTTATGTTGGAACATGATGTTAGTAATAACCAGTCCATGTCCTGAGCAGAAATCCATGTTGATCTGGTACTTATCTAATTCCTCCGCTAGCTCCATTTCTTTGCCATTCAGGCTTCTTATGTTGATAGTACCGATCTTTAACTCTGGTGATGTTGAGTTGGGGTGTGTTTTCAGATTTGTTCCAGTAGCTGACTTTTCACTGTTCGCCCTGGTTCCCTGGCGAAAACAAGGGGGCCCTTGTTTAACCGGGCGACGCACCAGCCGGCATGAAATTTTGTCATGTTGTACCATTATTTTGTATTTTGTTTTAACCAATAGGAATACAATTTGGTCGGGTAAATCCGAAATTGCCAGCCCATCCTCGTTCATTCAGTATCCAGTAGATACCCAACAGGGTGCACCATGAGAAGGTGAGAATTGGACATTAGGTCAGAAGCCCTGGTCGGCTCTCCGCATTCCTTTAAAGGCTACGTGGAGGTCTCTTTTCAGTTATACAGCTTTGACTTTTAAGCACTCCTAAAACCATTCTTCATTTCTGGAATTGAGAATGCGAGTTCTATACATTTTTATATTTCTTCTTCTTCTTCACCCATAGTCTGTGTTGGAGCAGTATAAAGGTGAGAGTCCTTTATGATATTTAGGGTCATCGTTATCCTTTTTTTAAAAAATAGGAATTACTCTTTCTGTTTTCCATTCTTTTGATTAGTTTTCCCATTGAAAAAATTACTGAAATAATCTCTCTCTCTCTCTCTCTTCTCCAACCCCCTCCCTTTTTTCCCCCTAAATCTTATTCTTTCATATTTATATAATGCCCAGTTTAAGTTTTCTTCTGGTCATTTTTCTTTTGTTTCTTCCGAACTAATTTCGAAATGTTCTATCATCATAACTTTATCATTTCCATTAACTTTCTATATGTCCCTCACCCATGAAAGGCTGAACTGTACTTCAGTACAGTTTTCTTTTGTAATTATTCTCAGTCCATAATTTTGAATCAAAATTCTATTGTTTCAAAGGTAAAGGTTTTGTACTTATAGTACAGAGATATTCAAGTTTACTAGGCCCAACAGCCACACAGCATCTTTCAAGATGTTCACAAAGCACAAAATATTTTCTAAAAAAATTAATTATTAAAAACAATTACCGTATTTTTTGGATGATAAGATGCACCCCAAATTTATGAGAGATTTTTAGAAAAAAATATTTTATTATATAAAGATATTTGCAAATTCTTACTTAATTTTTATTTATTGTTACAATCATTTGTATTAGCAATAATCAGTTCATCTTCACTCTTGGTACTATCACTCGTCTCGTTAATGTCGCCATTCATATTACTTTCATCTGAACTACTGTTGTCATTCCCTTCATAAACTGCATCATCTTCAGTACCATCCATTGCATTACGTATCCCGCATTTCTTAAATGACTTTATAATCGTCTCTTCTTTCACAGCTTCCCATGAATTTTTCACCCAGGTACATACTTCTGAAATTGTTGGCCGTTTCATATGTCCTGTTGCTGTAACATCGTGATTTGGCTTTGCCATCCATTGGTTCCACTCATCCAGCATAAAATTTTTGAATGGTTTATTAATAGATCCATCCGAGGGGTGTAATTGTCTTGTAAGGCCTCCAGGAATAACAGCTAATTCTGTATTCATTTCTTTTAGAAGCTTCTTGGTTGATTCTGTTTAATGTGCTCTGAATTGATCCCACACTAACATTGCAGGATTTTTAAACAATGCACCTGGACATTTTGCCCATATCTTTTGTATCCATAATTTCATTCCTGTTTCGTCCATCCAGCCTTTATCTTGAACATGGATAATAATGCCACGAGGAATTTCATCTCTCGGTAACGTTTTTCTCTTGAAGATTAACATGGGGGGGTGTAGTTTTATTCTATCCGTGCAGCAAGCTAAAACTACAGTGTAATGAGTTTTTTTGTGACCTGTTGTTTTGATCACTAGATTCAATGACAATATTTTGACAGTAGATTCAAAATGCCTTTTGAATCTACTGTCCAATTTGAAGGAACATCAAAAGTTAGAGGCACTTCATCCATGTTCACAATTTGATTAAGCTCAAAATTAAATTTCCTTCTTACTGATATGACAAATCTATGGAATTCTATAATTTTAGCTTCATAGTCAACTGGCATTTTTTGGGCTAGAGTGATTTTTGTACGCATGCATAACCCGTGTCTTTTCATAAATCTAAAGCACCAAGATGGTGATCTGGTAAAATCTAAAATTCCATTAGCAGTTGCCTATCATTTCGCTTCAAAAATTATGATTTTCGTAGAAACAGATATTTCATTGTTTTGATGATTTGTTACCCAATTTTTTATTTGTACTTCTAATTCTGGCCATTTTTCTAGGTGCGAACGGAATGTTTTCTTGTATTTACATAGCAGTTTTAATTGTTCTTCTTGTTTTCTCCACTAACGAACCATTTTTTCTGTTGGTGGTGGAGCAAAATGTCTTTCTGCTGCTCTGTTTCCATATTGTTTTGCATAAGTTATCACATTTAATTTATAAGTCACGTTATATGAAAGTCTTTTTTGTTTTACACTCATTTTTTCTAATTTTAAGATAAAAATTTTAACGACTTATAAAAAATAATTCAAATGAACCGTACAAAAGCATATATGTTTACACACTAATGACTATTGACGCTCTAAATCGGTGATTCACCCACATGCAGCGAGATAACTTAGGTACCTACCTTCAGTGGTATACTTACTAATTTTATTAACACATTGCACCAGTAATTGAACTTCACTAACAGCTTTGGTACAGTGTAAAGATTTGTATTTTAATGTTACCTTCGGACCATAAGACGCACCCTAATTTTTAGTCAATTTTTCTATGTAAAAAGGTGCATCTTATGGTCCAAAAAATATGGTAAATATATAGATTTATATTTAAATATAAATGAGGATTATATAGGACAGATTATATAGAATAATATTAATATAAATATAGACACATAAACACATCAGCTGTTTCTTTTAGGTTTTGAATAGTTTTCTGAAGTTTATCATATTTATAACATGAATTGTCTTTTATGATAAATGCAATAAAAACCAAAATTGTCTCGGGAGTTGCAACCTCATGAGCCACCACTTCTGCTATTTTGTATTATTATCAATCCATAATTCTGAATAAAAATTTAGAAACTCTGTTGTATTGAAATAGAAATGATACCAAATTCCAGCTGCCTTTCTTTTCATATTGCTTCAGCCTTTCTACAAAGTCAAAGATTTTATTAAAAATCAGTTTGCTTCAACATTCTTAATGTTCAAATTTAATAGAAATGTTAACAGAATTGTATTACTTTGTAGTGTCAGACAGATTCCTGTGGTCCTTCCAGTCCTCCTTCCTCTCCTAAAGTGACAGATGGACATCATTCTGGTATTTATTTTCCTTTATATTTCTCATGATTGTAAATTTACTGTTCTTGATCTGTGCTGTGTCATATCAGTAAAAGCAGTGCTTTCTGTAAAACAATAGGCACCACCAGTGGTGAGCTATAAGGGGCTCGTGCGAGCCCTTCGTTAAATTTTTCTCAAATTTGCGAGCCCCTTGTTCTTCTTGTTTAATAATCTTGTAGTGTAACCACAAGATTATTAAATTGAATATATACTTGGAATGTATACAGGCTACTATAATTGCTACTTTAAATTCATGTGGATTTTCTGATAACTATATAAAAATCATTTCATTGCATTTTGTTCTGATGGAGCTAGTGTAATGTTAGGAAACAAATCATTTTGTTCTGATGGAGCTAGTGTAATGTTAGGAAACAAATCATTTTGTTCTGATGGAGCTAGTGTAATGTTAGGAAACAAATCAGGTGTTGCAATCAAACTTCTACAAAAATTTCCCAATGTTGTGATTTGGCATTGCGCTCATCGTTTACACTTAGCATTAGATGATTCGATAAAAAACATTAAAGAAATAAATCATTTTGAAATATTTATGGATAAATTATATGTTTTTTATTATCAATCACCAAAAAATCAAAGAGAATTAAATACGATTGCAAAAGACCTTGGTATCGAAATTTTAAAGATCGGCTGTGTGTGTTTGGACCATGATGGGCAGCTTGCAGTTTACGAATGGCTCTTGCTTTGTGGAGAAATTACCCAGCTTTATGCATCGAACGATAAATATAAGTGCTTTTTAACCCGACTTCTCAATTTGGAATTTTTAAAAGATCTAGCATTAATGATTGATATCCTACAGGAATTATCATATCTGTCAGAAGCTCTACAAAGTTGCAATATAAGTATTATAAGGGCTAAGTTAGTTTGTTTGTTTTTTTTTCCTTGACGATGCGAGCCCTTTGTTAAAATTTCCATAGCTCACCCTGGGCACCACTACTTATTATTTGTTAGCAGGGGGAAAATGAAAATAAAAAGGATATGAAAAGAAAAAAATTACTAATATTTTTACTTCATAGTGTCAATGTTTTGGAATAAGAGCAGGAAATTAAAAAATTAAATTATTGTACAGTTATCTAAAAAATAACTAAAATGTATGCAGTCGTTTTTAATAAAATTATATAATCAATATAAAAAAAAGCTTTATATAGCAAATTTCTTAATGATAGATACATTGAAAACGTATATTTCATTAAATAAATGAGTACTTAAATAACTGAATAACTAAGAACTAGTACTGCGTACTGTTGCATACCATCTCAAACAAAGCATTGAGCCAAGATAAATTATTAGGTTGTTTTGATATTTATTGATTATGGTTATAATCCCTATATTTTTTCCTTTTTTTTTTTTTCCCTGACATAAATTTTACCTTCACTGTCTTGAAACTAAACATACTGAAATTAGTAAGTAACAATAATTACAGAATAGATTTACTCATATTCATAACTTATTTTAACGGTATTACAACACTAAATGAACCTAATTATAAAAAAGATGTTGATTAACTAGCTTCTATTCCACTGGATTTCAAATTAGCATCTTTGGACACTACATGTTACAGTTAACATCTGACAATGAGTAAGTGAAACAATTCAAATTTTAATGGACAAATAATCTCATCATCATCAATTTCTTGATATGTACCCCCAAGAGGTATTCAGGTTACTATGACAGCACTATATGATTAAGTCTGCATTATTATTAATCTCCTATCCACAATTTTTCTCCATATCAATCTATTACTTGTGAGCACTCCAATATTGTCATATCTAACATTTTGTGCTTCTAAGGCACTTCTGACCGAATCAATCCACTTATACTTTCGTCTTCCTCTGGGTCTCTTTCCCTACCATATTGGCATCAAACACCTGTTTTTGCTAACCTTTCTTTGCCAGTTATATTAAGTGACCATACCACCTCAGATTAGCTGTGCTCGCATATTCTTGAATGATAATAATGTTAAGCTCATTTCTAATAACTTAATTTTTAATATGATTCTGCTATTGATGCAATCAGTTTATTTCCTTATTTTTTCTCAGAACCATCATATCTGTGGTCTCTAGTCTTTGATCAAGCGCTTTATTTCTAACCCAACTCTAAGATCCACAACTTAAAACTGGTTTGAATAATGCCTTGTTTTATACTGCTAGTTTGGTGTTTTGGATAATGTCTCCCCATTCCATATAAATCCATTCAGCCAGCAACCCATCATACCAGTTTTGCTTATTCTGTTGTCTATTTCCATATTTAATTTGCTATCTTTACTAAAAACTGTGCCTAAATAGTTGAAATATTTTACTTGTTCTATAGTTTTTCCATTCAGAATGCAACTGATGTTTTCAGTGTACTTCTGCACATCAGTGTCTTATGCATTGTTACATAATTCACTGTGCTGCTTAAAATTGGTTTGAACACTGTCTTGTGTACTGCTAGTTTGGTGTTAGATCCTCTGTAGCTCTGGCAGTATAGACAAAGCCCTTTGGGCAGAAAGACCTGGGTTTGATTTCCGTCCATGATGTGAGGAACCTTTATCTGGTCTCTTTTCATTAAAGGCGAGTTAGCCAGTCTCATATGGAGGTAGAAGGTTTTTTAAACCAGAAACTCGTGTTTTCCTTCATTCAGAACAGGAAAACCGGCCCCCTGAACACACACACACACACGGATCTACAGTTATAAAAATATACTTAATCCATCATTAGGAGGCTCAGCGAGTCCTAAGGGATGGGGAGGATAGTGGGAAATTCCCTAAGAATAAATAAATAAAAAAATGTTTGGTGTTTTGGCTAATTTCTGTCTTATTCCATATAAATTTATTCACCATACCAACTTTGCTTATTCTGTTGTCTATTTCCAAATTTAACCTGCCATCTTCACTAAAAACTGTGCCTAAATAGCTGAAATATCTTACTTGTTCTATAGGATCTCCATTCAGAATGCAGCTGAAGTTTTCTATGTTCCTGCCTATTTTCATAGTTTTGGCCTTTTTACTGCTGTTTTCATGCCAAATTTGTTACAGCTGTTATTCAATTTAGTTTGTGAATCCTGGAGACTTGCACTAGATGTGATTAGGAGTACAACATTATCTGCATAAAACAAAGAGCTAAGTTTGGCATCTCCAATTCTGATATCAGGCTTGATGCTACTTTCTTTCATAATGTGATCCATATAGATGATAAATAAGAGTGGAGATAATGTGCATCCTTGTCTTACCCCTGATTTTTCATCAGGCCATCTTCCTGTATTTCCTTCAATTCTACTACAGACTAACAACTTAAATATAGACTATTTATTGCTCTGTATAATGTTGCATTTATCCCATATAATTGTAGTGTTTTGGAAATCTTTTCTCTCGGCACCTTATTGCATGACTTTTCCAGATCTACAAAACTTAAGTACAGATCCTTGTTATATTTCCACAATTTCTCAACTATTTGTCTTACGGTGATAATCTGATCTTGAAAACCTCTATTTGGCCTGAACCCAGCTTGTTCTTCTCCAGGTTTCTCTTTCGCAGTTTTTCTCAACCTCTTTTCAAGTGTATGCTTGCAAAAATATTACCTGGAACACTCAATGGAGAAATTCCTCTGTAATTCTCACATTGAGCTCTATTCCCTTTTTTACAGATGAGAGCTCTACTCCAATTATTGGGAATTCAACCTTCTGTCCGTATCCTCTAAATTATGCAACGTAACCACTGTAAAACTTTTATACCTCCATAGTTAAACATTTCTGGTCAAATATCATTTACTCTAGCTGCATTTCAAATTTTTGACAACTTTTTCTTTTTACCTTAAGTATTAATGTTTACTCCTTTGCATTCCTCTTAAAATTTTTCTAATACTGTTCTGCTACTGCTTGGTTCATTTTACAGTCTTCAAAGTAATTACCCGAGTTATCTAGGATATCCTTATCTTCAATTTTCATGTCACCTTTATCATCTTTGATTCCTTTTAGTGCTCTTTTCTCCTCTTTCTTCAATAGCCTCCAGAACATCTTGCCACCTTCCTGATATTTATTTTCCATACCCTTACCAAAGTCTTTTCATGACTTTTGTTTAGCTACTTTTACACATAGCTTAGCTCGCTTACATTTTTTCTCTGTATTCTTTTAGGGCATGTGCCGACTTATTTGCTAGGAACTTTTGGTATGCTTTCTTCTTTTCCAGGACTGCTTCTTTAACTTCTTGTGTCCACCATGGTGTTCTTATTTTTCTATCCTTGCAACAACTTCACTACATACCTCCCTCACTGAATCAATGTCTTCTTTGTAGTTTGCCAGTGAGACTCCAAAGTTTGGTTCTTTTTCAAACTTCTGCAAAATTTCTTGAATAATGTTTGCATATTTCAGTCTACAATTTACCTGTAAAAATTTCTAAAGTCCTAATTTGGCACCCTCTAATGTTGTAAAAAAGAAGTATTATATTTGTGTAGGAATTGATCTTAAGATAACAGTCTTCCAAATTTTTGGCAGATTAATGCAACCATATTTATTCAGTGTAGGTGAATGCTGCATAGTAATGGCTGACTCTAAAAATAATCTTTCAGACCTTTAATGACTTTTGTATAGCACATTAATTTTCTTCCATCTAATCCTGTGTAAAAGGGTGTCCAAAGTATGGTCTGCCAGTCCTCTCCAAGGCAGATGTTAACAGATAGTAGGCCAAGTCACTGTCATATGGAACTTCATATACTCCAGGATATGCCAGGGGATGATAATTAGGAGAGCAAATAAAAGTTGCTAATTTAATATGGCTTGAATGTGGTGCAAAGGTTATATTTTATTAGTACTTTGGGTATCTTTTCAGATGTACCTCAGACATAAGGAATAGTGGTGTTTTGTTCTTGTGTGTTTGAAGAGGTGAAGTAAGAAGGCCATGTAGTATTTTATCTATTTTGTAGGCGCTGTTAGTCTGTCCATTTCTGTATGCAAATTCTTACCAACTTCTCTAAAATCTTCACCACCAGAACAGAGATACTGCTAGGTCAGAAGTTAGACACATCAGTTTTTGCACCACCCTTGTACAACAGTGCTATCACATTCCTTCCATTCCTGTATGTACCACCAAAGAACAGGTCGACCACACTACATTAGGAGGCAACAGTCTGTGAGGGATGTGAATGCATGCTTCTGCCATAATCCTGTGAGAACGTAGATAGTGATGTCGTGAGAGATGAATGTTTTGCAGAGAATGATGTCACATGCACTAACTGATGACCTGGGGCTGAGAGCCTATTGTCATTCTATTGGACTCTTCCTAACAGCACACCTTATGCGGCAGAGGGTGATAAAATCAAGGGCACCTCTCTGGTGGTACGTGGACAACAGACAGAGATATATCCTCTTCACAGATGAGAAGATTTTCACCATTGAGGATTTGTTTAAACCCCAAAATGATCATGTATGTGTGACACATGCTGTGTGACCATCCTGGATGGTCACACAGCATGTGCCATACCGTCCAGGATTCAGATAGGTCATCACCCCACATCAGCGATTGCTTGGTGTGTATGTGGGGTGATGTATCAAGGGGTATCCAAGTTGCACTTCTGTGAGAAAGAGGTAAAAATTTCTACCTAAGTTTATCAAGATGCCATGCAGAAACCTGTGTTATCGGCCACTGAATGACACCTTGTTTAACAGTAGGCAGTGGACCTCTCAACCAACCCCACACACAAGGCAATTACCCACACAACAGTGGTTGGAGGCAAATGTGCCCATCCACATATCACTATCTGATTGGCCATCCAGAAGTCCCGATTTGAATCTGTTGAACTTCAAAGTGTGGTCAGAGCTTGAGAGAGTAACCTGCAAGAAATTACACCCCAGCATTGCTAGCCTGAAGATGGATTTGGAGTGAGTAGTGGCAACATTTCTGTTGGATGTTATCTGTGTGTGCCGCAATCAATATGTGACCCACAGATTTTGGGCATGTGTGAAGGTAAAAAGGGAACATTTCAAACATTGAGTTCTGCCATATGCACATTATACATGTGGTTTATATTTGCTAAAAGCTGTAAATGATTTACTGATAGATTAAAGGTTTATGCACTATTCAAGTTCTAACAGTATTTTTTGGGAGCCATTGATGTCTCATCAATGGGAGGGTCTGGCTCCCACTGATGAGATGTCAATAAAGGTTGACACCAGCCTTGGTAGTGACCCTTCCCATTATGCATAGTATTACACATCCAAAAGGGTGTGTGTGTGCTTTGCATTATAGGATGCATACCAAGGCAATCAATATACAAGTAGCTCTGTCGTGAACATAATTCACGACTCAAATATTTCACGTGCAAAACAATGTTTTGCACATGAAGTATCTCTCTTTGCACATAAAGGATTAAGAATATATTTCTTGGCATCTTTAAATTATAGTAGAGCCAATTTAAAAAAAAAAAACTTCAAAAAAAAAAAATATATATATATATATATTTCCATGCTTCTTGACTATTTGCTTTAAGGTAACCATCTGATCTTGATAATCTGTATTTGGACTAAATCCAGCACATTTTTTTCTCCAAATTTCTGTGTAACTCTGTTTCTTAAACTCTGTTGAAGTTATCTAGAATTCACAGCATTGATACTCAAAAATAATTAATTTTCTCATTCTATTTTATTTGAATTTTTAGTGAAGTTGATGTTTTTAGATTATTAATTTCACTCATGTTGGGAGAGATGTCTGTAGATACAGAATGATGTAATTGTTTCGGTATATCTTTTACATCAGTCCCTAAGAGAAAGGGAAGAGATAATAATGCAATTTAAAACCAAACAAAGAAAAAACTTCCTGATTGGAAGGCAGGCTCAAGTAGAGTAATGTGGGTAAACTTCAAAATAATGAAACTTGTTTGTGCTTGTGGTCCAACAGAAGGGGTTTTCTTAAGGAAGAAGCATAGGAATTTTTTTGAATCGGTTAGAGAAGGAGGCTGACATAAAGAAAAGAGAAAAGCTGGGCCTTTGCTGGAGTTCTAAACAGCAGAGTAAGAAATGAGCCCAACCAACCATATAGAAAAGTTTTAGGAAATTTTGGAGAAAAGGGCAAGGCTAATAATAATGGTAAGTGCCTTCTGGATTTCTGTTCAGGATACAGACCAGTCATTAGATGTTCAAGTTCACACTGAAATGAAGCGATCACTTAGTTTTAAGTAGAATAAAAATGAATATCACATTAAAATGAATAATATACAAGAATGTTTTAAAAAAGAATTAAAGTTGAGCAGTGTTTACAGGTGACCAATAGATTCAGTTGTACAAATATTATTTATTATTTTAAAAAAAATGAAATAGTTCCAGACAACAACCAAACCTTGGAGTCTTGGACAAACTCTGAAGAAACACATTGATTCAGCTAGGCATGCATGTGGTGAGGTTGTTTGCAAGGATAGAAAATTAAGAACACTACAGTGGACACAAGAAGTGAAAAGAGTTCTTAGAAAAGAAGTTGGAAGATACTCTCAAAAATACAGAGAAATATGTAAGATAGTTCTAAGATGTATAATAGTAATGTAAATGTATATAATGAAGCTCATGGAAAGACTTTAGCAAGGATATAAAAGATGAATATCAGGAAGATGGCAAAATGTTCTGTAGGCTATTGAAAAAGCATACAAATTGAGGAAAGGGAATCAAGCATGATAAAACTGATATGTCAACTAATGATAAAGATATTCTAGATGTTTAGTGTAATTAGTTTGAAAGACTGTTAAAGAAATAAGCAGTGACAGAACAGTACTAGAAAATATTCAAGAGGAATGCAAACAGGAGTAATGCTCGAACACTTGAGATAGAAAAAGCTATCAAAAGCCTGAAATGTGGAAAAACAGATGGAGTAGATGACATTCAACCAGAAATGTTCAAATTACAGAGATATAAAGTTTTGCAGTGGTTACACTACATAGTTTAGAAGGTTTGGTCAGAAGGTTGAATTCCAGATGATTGGAGTAAAGCTCTCATAGTGCTCATCTCTAAAAAACGGAAATAAAACTAAATGTGAATAATTACAGAAAAATTTCTCTGCTATGTGTTCCAGGTAAGATTTATGTATGCTTACATGGGAAAAGGCTTAGAAAATTTATGGAAGAGAAACCTCGGAAAAGAACAAGTTAGGCTCAGCCAAACAGAGGTTGTAAAGATCAGATTTTCACTTTACAACAACTAGTTGAGAATTATGGGACTATAACAAGGATCTGTACTTGAGTTTTGTAGATCCAGATAGGAATATATGAAAAGGTGCCTAGAAAAAAAGCTTTTCAAAATACTAGAATTATATTATGTAAATGGAACATTATACAGAGCAGTACAACATGGTCTATATTTCAGTTGTAAGTCAGCAGTTTGAATTGAAGAATATGCAGGAAAATTGTTTGATGTAAAATCTGGACCAAGACAAAGGATAAACACTATCTTTTTTTTTTTTTTTTTTTTTTTTTTTTTTTTTTTTTTTTTTTTATGCCCATACATGAGAGGTAAGTTGATCAACCTATAGTACATTAATACCCATATATGGATAGTAGATTAAGAAAGGAAAACTTGTTTGCATTTGATTTAAAAGACTATATTTTGTATTCCTTGGGAAACAACAGGGGAAGACTGCTTTACAATACAGCAGTTGCAGGGATGAACGAGGAGGAAAAGAAACTTGTTCTGCAGGTTTCAAGGTGCACTGTGAAGGGATGCTGAGCAGCAGCTGCACTTATTCCAACTAGCTTAGTATTAAGTGAGGAAATTATTGATGCTATTTCAGATGAACATTACCCATGGAATGAATTAAAGATGCCAAGAAATTATATTCTTGGTTTAATCCTTTATCCAAGTGTAAGCAAACAAAGTTTGTGCCTGAAATATTTTCAGGACAGGATAACTCGCATATAGAGGCTAATGACGTCACATCACTTGCCTTAGTATTCCATAATGTAAAATACATATCCTTACAGACACGTATAATGCATTATGGGAAGACTCACTGCCAAGATTAGTTTCAACCTTAATTGAAGTCTCATCTGTGGGAGCCAGATCCAGAGGTAATACCAAGGTTGAAGTAATGCAGAAGTCATATTTCATATATGAAGTGTCATAACTTATTATTAAAATTCTCTGGATTAGAGATAGTTGTTGGAGTTTTTCCACTTGGTTATGCTATAAATTAAAGATGCCAAGAAATTATATTCTTGGTTTAATCCTTTATCAAAGTGTAAGCAAACAAAGCTTGCACCTGAAATATTTTCAGGACAGGGCAACTCGTATATAGAGGCTAATGACTACACATCACTTGCCTTAGCATCCCATAATGCAAAGCACATATCCTTATGGACATGTATAATGCTATGCATTATGGGAAGGGTCACTACCCAGACCGGTTTCAACCTTTATTGAGACATCAATAAAGCTCAAAATTTTGCCTTTATTGAGACCTCAATAAAGGTCGAAACCGGTCTGGGTAGTGACCCTTCCCATTGAATCAAGCATTTTGAGGGAACTTTTAGGGTTTCCATCCCCATATTTCAGAGCAGTATTCAACAGCTGGGCAGATTTGTGATTTGTATAAGGTTAACAGCTGCTCAGGGGTTAAGTAATGTCTTGAGCAACTTGATCTCCACTCTTATCATCTATATTGATCTCATTATGAAAGAAAGTGCATTAATCCTGATATTAGAATCAAAGATAACAAGCATAGTTCTTTGCTTTATGCAGATAATGTTGTACTCCTAAACACATCCAGTGCAAATCTCCAGATTAGATATAATAGCTGTAACAAATTTGGCATGAAAATCAGCAATAAAAAGACCAAAACTATGAAAACGGGAATGAGCATAGAAAACTTCAGCTGCATGGGTATACAAAAGAACATGCAGGTAGCTTATTATGGCAATATATTAATGTTAGGGGTATCAGAAACAAAGGAGTAGAGTTTGTTCTTAGAGGTAGAGTCTTGGTCATTATGATGGGACCTCAGATTGTAGGCATTAGTGAGACCTGGCTATCCGAATCAGACATACTAACTTGTATCGAGTGTAAAGGGTACAGTATTTTTAGGAAGCATAGGAGAGGTGGGGACGTTCTGCTAATGATATCGGATGACTCGAATCCAGTTAGTGTTGAGAACTATGATTGTAATACTAGTAACAGTATTTCATTTGGCAGTGAATTTGAAGCCATCTGGTGTGAGGTGGAATCTAATAAGATCAATTACATAGTGGGGTGTTGTTACAGACCTGGTGGATCGGTTGCTAGCGATGAAGAAATGCATTACCAAATAGAGATGATGGATGAAAAAAGAGTAATTAATGGAAGACTTTAATTATCCAAATATTGATTTGGTAGCAGTAAAATCTCATGAGAAGAATGAAACTGAATTTATTGAACTGTTAGGAGACAACTTCCTCAAGCAGCATTCATAGAAGGAACTCAAGATCAAAGAGTGTTAGATTTGATTATAGTGTCAGAGGGTGTGTCAGTTAAAGATGTAACTATTCTGCCTCTGGTTGGTGATGACAGTGATCTTGCAGTACTCACTTGCGAAATGACTAAGTTTATGAATGTTCTATTAAAAAAAAAAGGCTAAATGCTGAACTACAAAGGAAATTATGACCAACTGAGGAGTATACTGAGTTCAGCAGAATGGTATCGGTTGCTGGATGAGAAGAATACGGACATTGATTGGGAATCATTTAAACAATACCTAAGTGATGCGATATCAGAATGTTTTCCGAGAGTTCAAAGAATAAATAGGGTAGGAGTCAAATGGATGTGTAATCTTATTAAACAAGAGATCCGTAAGAAACAGATGATATGGAAGGAATACTGTGTGCATAAGGATGATGTCCATTATGAAAATTATAAGCAGCAGGCCAGAAGAGTCACAACTGTTGTACAGAAAGCTAAGTCTGAGTATGAAAAGAAACTGGCTCTGCAAGTAAAAGAAAGGATGCATATAAAAGAATAACTCTTCAGAATGCAGATGGAGTGAGGGTGACAGATGCAGAAGAGATTGTTCAATTGCCCATTTTGCTGAAAGCTGTCAACCTGGTCTTTTCATACACCTGAAGAAACTCAGGTGTATGAAAAGGAGGTATTAGAGCTATCACACAAACTGAATAAGATTCTTGTGGAAAGGCTTAGACATTGGTTATGCATTTTTTACTAAGTAATTTAAGGAAATTACAACGTCACTAGGATATACATTAAAATAAATTTTAATATACTTCAATATTTCGGCAACGTCACGTTGCCATTTTCAAGAAACTTAAGAACAACAAATAGTAAATGAGGAAGAAGCAGGAAGCTATTATTTCTCCTAAAGTCCTGATGCTGCCCCCTAGCAGGCAATGTTGGTATTCTTGGGCAATTGGGCCGAAGGTCTTCTGATATAGGTTTCCCAAATTTGAGGCAGTCTTATGCAGCCAAATTTGTTGAGGTTCGGATTGTTTCTTAGGACTGAAGCTGATTCCATGAAAGCCTTTCATACTTGTATTTACTACGGTGTACTATCGTGGCTTTCTTCCACTGTATTCTATGGCAGGTATCCAGTGCATGGTCAGCAAGACCAGAGTGACTGTACTGGTGAAACCGGATGTAGTCCTTGTGTTCTGAAATTCTGATATTGGCTGTCCTGCCCTGTTTGGCCAAAGTAGGACAGCTTACAGCTGCAAGGGACCTGGTATACACCAGGTAGGTCTAGAGGGGGGGGAGGTTGGTCTTTAGTAGAGCGGATAAGAGATGCCAATTTTTTATATGGTCTGTAACAGGAAGTTAAGTCATGTTTTTTTAGGATTTTTGTAATTTTTTCCGAGGTACTTCGGATATAGGGTATGGTGATGGATTTAGAGTAATTCTTGTTGTGAGGGGGAGGGGGGGGTTTGTGGTTTACTGGTTTCAATATTTTTTGGATTTTTTTGGGGCGGGGGTAGTCATTGGCTGAGAAAGTGTTGAGAATGTGGTTTAGTTCTGTGGTTAGGACATTGTCATTTGAACAAATAAGTTTAGCCCTGTTGTGTAGTGTCTTAATGACTCCATATTGTTGTGAGGAGGGGGTGATGGGATTGTTGGTGAATGTATCTGCCTGTATGGGTGGGTTTTCTATAGACTGAGAAAACAAAGGTTCCATCTGGCTGGCAGGTGAGTGTGTCTAAGAAAGGAAGGCAGTTGTTTTTTTCTCCTTCCAGGGTGAATTTGATTCTGGGGTGTTGGTTGTTTATATGTGTTAGAAAGGAGAGGAGTGTATCGGAGCCATGTGGCCAAATAGCGAACACATCATCAACATAGCAAAGCCAAATGGTTGGTTTTTGTGGGGCAGAGTTTAAGGCTTTCTCTTCAAAAGTCTCCATATAAAAGTTGACCATGGGTGGGGAGAGTGGAGAACCCATGGCTGTCTCCTCTATTTGTTTGTAGAATTTTCCTTGCCAAACAAAGTAGCCCGAGTTCATTGTGAACTGAAAAAAGGCTGTGATATCGGGAGGAAATTTAGCTTGGATTAGCTCTAAGGATTCTTTGAGTGAGACATTTATGAATAAGGAGGAGACATCAAAACTGACCATTATGTCAGTGTGTTTGAGTGTAAGGTTTTCTATGCTGGCTTTGAAGTGGGCTGAGTTTTTTATGTGTGAAGGTGTATTGCCAGTATAGCGTGAGAGAGCTTTGGCCAAATGTTTAGCTAGTTTGTATGTGGGGGGATCAATGCCATCCACTATGGGATGTAGTGGCACATTTTCCTTATGTATTTTTGGGAGTCCATAAATATGGGGGGGGGGGAGTATGGAGTTAAATGGTTTTAATTTGTTAGTGATTTCCACAGGCCAAGAAGTGACCTTCTTAAGGAGCCTGTGGAGTTTTCTAATTTGTGAGTTGGTGGGATTGTACTCGATAGGAAGGTAAGTAGCCTGATCTAACAATAAAGCTTACCTGTGTAAGCTGAAAGCTTTATCCTGTTTCACCAGTACAACCACTCTGGTCTTGCTGACCATGCACTCGATACCTGCCATAGAATACGGTGGAAGAAAGCCACGATAGTACACCGTAGTAAATACAAGTATGAAAGACTTTTCATGGAATCAGCTTCAGCCCTAAGAAACAATCTGAACCTCAACAAATTTGGCTGCATGAGACTGCCTTAAAATTTGGGAAACCTACATCAGATGACCTTCAGCCCAATCACCCAAGAATACCAACATTGCTTGCTAGGGGGCACCATCAGGACTTTAGGAGAAATAATAGCTTCCTGCTTCTTCCTCATTTACTGTTTGTTGTGCCTGCATGCACGTATCTTGTCCTTAAGTTTCTTGAAAATGGCAATGTGACGTTGCCGAAATATTGAAGTATATTAAAAATTTTTTTAATGTATATCCTAGTGACGTTGTAATTTCCTTAAATTACTTAGTAAAAAACTGAATAAGAATTCAGCAATAGGGGACTGATGGGATATCAGAATGGGTGCTAAAAGTGTTCAGTTGAACTGGCTGTTGCTTTCACCAGGCTATATAATTTGAGTCTCAGAATAGGGAAGATTCTGCAGGAATGGAAAGAATGTATGGTAATCCAATTACACAAGGGTAGTGCAAAGACCGATGTATCCAACTTCAACTCAGTATCTCAGGAGTGGTGGTGAAGATTTTGAAAAAATTAGTTAATGCTCTTATTCAGAAATGGCTTGACAGTGAATCTGTACTTTGTGTTGAACAGCATGGGTTTACTAAGGGAATGTGATGTTTTAGCAAGTTGCTCACATTCTGTAATAATGTTACCATTGAACTAGAGAGGGGTAATGGATACACTATGATACTTTTCGATGTTGCTAAGGCTTTTGTCAAAGGACAGCATGGAAGACTGTTGCATAAATTGGAGAATATGGATTTGGATTATAAAAAAATATTAGTGTGGTTAAGAGGATGGCTGACTGACGTATCAAAAAGTGATATATGGGCGATTTGAGTCTGAAAGATTTTAGGTTGACTAGTGGTGTGTCACATAGATCAGTCCTTGGTCCACTATTATTCAATCTGTACATTAATGATATTGGCAAGAATTTGACAGGTGACATACAACTATTTGCTGATGATGCAAGAGTAGGTAGGGTAATCAGAAACTACTTGGAATGATTTGAATAGGCTGGAACTGTGGGCATGGAAAAATGGATATCTGTTCAATGTCAGTAAGTGTGAAATCATACACTTTGGTATGATCAGATGTCCAATGTCATATAGAAGAAACTGATCAGGGTAGGGATCTTGGAGTGTTAGTAGATAGCAAGTGGAAGTTCAGCAGCTATATAGCAAAGATTGCAAATACAACTCAAAAGATAATTCAATGCTGAAGCAAATGTTCACATGTAAAGATTAGGATGTCATTTTGTCTTTTTACAAGGCCTTGATAAGACCCGACTTTGTTTATTGTATTCTGATATAGTGGAGAGTGCAAAGAAGAGTGTTAAAATGATATCAGGATTGTGGAATACTGGTTATAAAGACAGAATGGGAATTTGTAGAGTGCAGACACTAGCAAACAGGAGAAAGAGGGGTTATATGATTCATCATAAAAATTGTGGAAACAACTACTGTATTGGAGTAAAACTTCAGCTTAATATAAACCAAAATAAAAACTCTGCGTTTCGACCTTCACATTAAGGTCATCTGGAGTATACACATATATACAAAGAAACAAGCTGTACTACAATACACATGGTATGCTTAAGTTACATTGATTTGGTCAGCTGTTAGACTATTGGCCTGACATCTTTGTGAAAAAGAAAAAAAAAATCCTTACTAGATCAACACTAGAGTCCTGTTGTTGTTATTATTATTGTTATCTATTTGGTTTCAAAAATAAATTAAGCTAGAGAACAATATGTTCACTCATAATTACTCATTTAAATATACATATAAATGACAACAAAAACAGTATGGATGGTGGCCAATAAAAGTTGAAATAATTGTTTAGAGTCCTAAAGTCAGGATTTGCTGGAAAACTTGAAGAACTAAGTGGGCTGAATGTGTGCCATCCAAGTTCTTGGGATTTTTATGCCACCATTATTGTTAAGATGAGGATGGTTAATTAAAATTTCACAGGCTTCTTTAAATTTCTGTTCATACCAAGTTTTTGTATGATGTAAAGAAACATGTACTTTTCCGATCAGTTTAGTGTAGGGTGTTAAGAGTGTGATCTGAGAGACTTGCTTCACCCAAATTGTTAAATTTAATGTGTCATTTGTGTTCTTTTTTATGGATAGAGATTATATGTCCAGTCTCACCAATGTAAAGTAAGTCACTGGTGCAGTAGATACAATAAACCCCAGGGTGTGCCAATGGGGGAGAGGATCCTTAGAGGAGTTGAATGTACTTTTTAATTTTATAGGTGGTTTAAAAGTGGCATTAAGATTATAATGGTGTAGAATTCTATTTATTTTTTCTGATAACCTTTTAATGTATGGGATAGCTATCGTTTTACTGTAATCTATATTTGTATGTATTTGTTTAAAAGTAGCATTAAGGTTATAATGGTGTAGAATTCTATTTATTTTTTTTGGATAACCCTTTAATGTATGGGATAGCTATGGTTTTACTGTAATCTATATTATATGTATTTTTTGATGAAGGTTTATGAAGAACTTTATTGATAGTATTTTTGCTATAGCCATATTTTTGGTGAAGTGGGCCTCTCAGATCACGTCCTTAACACCCTACACCAAATTGATTGGAAAAGTACGTCCTTTACATCATACAAAACTGTATGAATGGGAATTTAAAGAAGCCTGTGAAATTTTAATTAACCATTTTCATCTTAACAATAATGGTGGCATAAAAATTCCAAGAACTTAGATGGCACACATTCAACCCACTTAGTTCTTCAAGTTTTCCAGCAAATCCTGACTTACTCTAAACAATTATTTCAGCTTTTATTGGTCATCATTCGTACTGTTTTGTTGCAATTTATATGTATACTTATATGAGTAATGTGTGAACATGTTGCTCTAACTTAATTTATATTTGTAACCAAATATAAATTAGTGTAGGGTGTTAAGAGTGTGATCTGAGAGATCTGCTTCACCCAAATTGTTAAATTTAATGTGTCATTTGTGTTGTTTTTTTATGGATAGGGATTGTATGTCCAGTCTCACCAATGTCAAGTAAGTCACAGGTGCAGTAGATACAATAAACTCCAGGATGAGCCAATGGGAGGAATGGATCCTTAGAGGAGTTGAATATACCAAATAAATAATAATAATAACAGGCCTCTAGCATTGATGTAGTAGTAAGGTTTTTTTTTTCCCACCAGAGGTCAGGCCAATAGTTTTAACAGTTGACCAGATCAATGTAATTTAAGCATACCATGTAGATTGTAGCGTAGCTTGTTTCTTTGTGTGTGTGTGTGTGTGTGTGTACTTCCTGATGATGACCTTAAGGTCAAAACATTGAGTTTTTATTTTGGTTTATATTAAACTGAAGGTTTACTCTAACACAGTAGTTGTTTCCATAATTTTTGTGATGAATTTTGATCACCGTGTAACCATGAAGGAAAGTGATATGATTGAGATGTACAAACTTCCGAAAGGGTCACATAGGATTTGAGTTGATGGAATTTTTCATTTTATGGTGGGTGTTGAAAGGACAAGAGAGCATCCTTGGAAGCTGAGAATGAATGCCACTAAGATAATGGTGAGGGCTAAATTTTTCTCTCATAGAGTGGGTGCATGATTGGAATGGATTGTCAGTGGATGTGGCATTTGCAAGCAGTGTGAATGAATTCAAGAATAAGTATGATAGCTGGTGTGTGCAATTTGCCCTCCCTTGATGAATCCCTGACTTCCTGGAGATCTCTCTGAATAATAATAATAATTTCCACAGAACCTATAGAACAAGTGAAATATTTTAGCTGTTTAGGCACAGATTTTAGTGAAGATGGCAAATTAAATATCTATATGGTCAACAGAATAAGCAAAGATGGCATGATGAGGTACCAGATGGATTAATTTATATGTAATAAGAGAGAAATTAGCCATAACACTAAACTAGCAGTATGGAAGTAAGTATTGAAACAAGTTACTCAATCAAAGGCTAGCGACTACAGATAGAGAATTCTTCTGAGAAAAATTAGGGGAGTGAGCAGATGGCATGAGTGGCAGAATCATATTAAAAATGAAGATATTAGGAAGAAACTTGACATTGTTATCATTCAAGAATATGTGAGCAGTGCTAATCTAAGGTGGTATGGTCACTTAAGCAGAATGGGAGAGGAAAGGTTATCAAATCTCTTGCTTTAGTAATATCATTGCCTTTTATAATAAAGTAAGAAGAGCAGTTGATGAGGGAAAGGCATATACTGCCATTTTTTTTTTTGATTTTGCAAAAGGCATTTGACAGGGTGCCATATGATAAGTTGATACTTAAGTTGCAGCACATGGGTTTAGATGTCGGGTTAGTCAACTGGATTCAGGATTTGCTGTCTGATAGGTATCAGAGAGTTGTGTATGGAGGGGCAATATCAAGGAGGCAGAAGGTTACAAGTGGGGTCCCACAGGGCTCAGTACTGGGACCTGTATTGTTCAACCTTTATATCAATGACATTGTCAGTAGATTGCAAGAGGATATTCAGTTGTTTGCAGATGATGTGAAGCTGGGAAGGGTTATTAGTAATAGTGCAGATGTGGCAGCCCTGCAAGAAGATTTGAATAAACTAGACAGATGGGCAAATGAATGGGGTGTCGGTTTAATGCAGCAAAATGTGGTCTTGAAGTTTAAGAAAAATCGATGGGGAGCCTGCATACTCAATTGGAGGAGCTGTACGGAGGAAGTAGGGGAGACAAGAGATCTGGGGGTGATGATTGATAGAAAACTGAAATTCAGGGAGCATATTGCAAAGGTAATGAAGGTAACCCAGAGGATTGCTGCAATACTGAGAAGGATTGATCTGCAGAGATACGAGTTATCATTCTGTTGTATAAGAACCTGATCAGACCACACTTAGACTATTGTTCTCATATTTGGTCCCCAGGATTTGAAGGGAATAAATTAACTGTGGAAAGGGTACAGAGGTGGATAACAAAGATGGTTTCAGGACTGTACAGTGTTACAAGGGTGGTCTGAAAGGTTCTCAGCCTCGACCATAGATGGCAATACTATCGGCAAGATTTTTTTTTCTGAGATTTTTTTACATCTGTCATAAGCATCCATGTGAAATTGCAAGCCATTATATCAAGTAGTTTGTTTTATACAGCTGTCTGAAGCAAAAGTGTTGTCTGTATCCCATGAAATGGATAAAACTGAGTATCGTGTGGTTATAAAATTTTTTCTAAAAGAAGGTTTAACACCAAACGAAATTCATTCGAAGTTCATAAAAGTTTATGGACACTCTTTTCCTTCATTTTCAACAATTAAGAAATGGGCTGCTGAGTTTAAACGTGGCTGTACCAGCCTTGAAGATGATCCACGTGAAGGACGTCCAAAAAAGTGTAACAACACCAGAAATCATTGATCAAGTGCACAATATGGTATTGGATGACCGGCGAGTCAAAGTGCATGAAATTGCTGAGAATATAGGCATTTCAAAAGAACATGTAGGATATATTTTGCATTAAGAATTGCAAATGAAAAAGCTTCGCATAAGATGGGTGCCGCGCTTGCTCACAGGATCAAAAACGCACTTGCATGAAAATCTCTGAACAGTGCTTTGAGCATTTTAACAAGAATAAAACTGATTTTGTGCGTTGATTTATTACTATGGATGAGACTTGGATTCACCATTACACACCAGAATCCAAACAGCAGTCAAAATAGTGGACAGAAGCCAGTTGTTCAGTACCAGAAGACAAAGTCGGTTCCATCAGCAGGAAAGATCATGACTTTGGTGTTTTGGGATATCTTGAAAAGGGGTAAAACAATAACCGGGGAATATTATTCCAATCTTTTAACCAGACTAGATGAAAAAATTCATGAGAAAAGACCCAGTTTGCAGAAGAAAAAAATCATCTTTCATCAGGACAATGCACCTGCCCACAAGGGTATTTTAGCAATGGGAAAATTAAGGGATCTACACGATGAATTTTTGGAATATCCACCCTATTCCCTAGATTTGACTCCCTCTGACTTCTATCTCTTCCCAAAACTAAAACTCTTCCTCACTGGTCAGTGTTTTTCTTCGAATCAAGAGGTGATTGCAGCTGTAGAGTGGTATTTTGCAGATTTTACTGAGAATCAGTACAAGGATGGGATAATGGTGCTGGAGCATCACTGGAATAAATGTATTAGTCTTAAAGGAGATTATGTTGAAAAATAAAAATAATTTTGAAATTATAAATCCGTTTTTTCATTGTTAGGCCGAGAACTTTTCAGACCAACCTCGTAGTTATGAGGATCTTCTGAGGGAATGTTGACTGCAGAGTTTTGGGATAGAAGAAGAAGAAGTGTTCTGATCGAGACTTTTAAACTTTTGAGAGGCAGTTATAGGGTTGACACTGAGGAGTTCTTTCACTTGGCGGAACAGTGGGAAGGAGCGATGACAAAGGTCCATCCCCAGAAGTAATGAAAGGAAGCTGTCAGCAAGAGGGTGAGGAGTGGTTTCTTTGCATGGAGGGTGGTTGAACCGTGGAATGCATTGCCTGATAGAGTGGTGAGAGCAAGAACAGTCAATGAGTTCAAGGAGTGGTATGATCGACTTTGTGTTTCTTAAGAAGGACCTCTCACAACAAGTCTCGTGACTCCATGGAGGCCTGAATAATAATAATAATAATAATAAAATTAGCTGTGTGATGTGATACCAAAATGGCAAGAAAAAGATCCAGAGAATTTCAAGATCTAGATGTATTGATTGAGTCGGAAGTGCCCTAGAAGAGCAAAATAATAGATATGACAATATTGGAATGCTGATAAGTAATAGACTGATTTGGAGGGAAATTGCTGATAGGAGATTGGTAATAATCGAAACTTAATCATGTAGTACTACTGTTATAGTATCCCGAATATTCCTTCAGGGCATACATCAGGAAATTGATGATGATGGCATTCCTGAAGAAAGGATGTAGAATCTATATGTGGCACAGTGGAGGTTGAGAAGAAAGAAAGAACCTGTTTTTTTTATTTATTTTTTTTTTTATATATTTGAAGAGATTGAAACTGTAGTGCTTGGAATCAAATAAATAAGGCTATTTCACTCTTCATATTCATTACTGCCCATGCCATGTCTGTAACCAACCTTCTGTTTATGATTTGCTTTAATTTTTCTAAGAGAATTCTGCCACGAAAGGGCAGAATTCTCTTAAAAGCTACATCATGTGTTAATATGGTAGAAGACTAATGGTTAGATATCATGTGAACTCTATTCTAAAGACAAAACGTTTTTTCAACTTCAATCATTCAGTAAGCAAGATGGTCAATGACAGCCATCTACCATCTGGGTTTATAGATATCCACACTGTAACCTACACTCTGTTAGTGGCAAAATAAGGGTTGAGTCAGTAACATTGCGATCCATTCTGCTATCTTTTTACATTTTTTTTTTCATTGTTTTATGCATTTTTCTTCTAAGTTAATAGCATTAATGCAGAAGGATTAGTTAAAAATTAATCTCTTGTGTTGTGTTCTGTTACATGTGGCAATTATAAAAAAAAGTGCTATATTCTGTGCCTTTTATAATTCTCTGTCACAGGATAAAATTGTCAGCAAAAATTTGCATAGTGGGGGAGGACCTCCAGAATTAATATATTTAAATGCTAATCTTCAAATTATGAAAGTTGTCAGGTATGGTAGTGGTATTTATTCTAGTTCAGATTTAATTTTCATAAAAATCTTTCATGAAAACCTTATACACTCGTACTGCAACCTGTTCAGAGGAATAAGCAAAAATATGAACATTATGTGAATTTTTTAAGCATCATTTAAATTAGGAGCAATGAGTAAAACAATCATAGCATATAACAACATTATTTATTTACAGAAAGATGGAAAATATTTTTTCCACACCACAAAAGTCTATAAAAAATAGCACTGTGGTTATGATAAAGATTACATAATTTGGGAACCCTACTCTAGAGACCAAATATGGGACTCCCTCCCCCACTTTTCATTTGCAGTTTCAGCTGTCCAGTCAACAAGGTGATGGTGCTATGTTGAGTAATTAATATTATCTACTAGCTGAAAATTCACAAACATCAATGTCACAGTGCGATTATGAGCCCACAGTCTTGGCTGGAGAGACAAAATGACATCTCAGTAAATTAGTCTTGCAAATATGAAGGAGTGTTATACATCTCTCTCTCTCTCTCATATGTACATGTATATAGCGACAGAAAGAAAAATTAGGGGGAACTTCAACTTTTCCTCTGTGTGTCATTGTACCTCTGATAAATTGATATGATACCACTCTATTTCCAACAGGTTATGTAACATATTTCATAATCGTGAAACTGAAGAAATAAAGCAACATGATAGGACCAATAAAGCATTATATAATGCTGAACCCTCACCTACCCATGACATTAAAGTTCTATAGGTTCTTCTATCTCTTGTGTGTGGGATTGATATATATGATATTCAAATTTTTCTTAGAGTGAAAACATACATATAGCTTCCTCTTTACTGTATGAAACCTGTTCTCAGAAAGATTTTATTTAATTGAATCATAATATTAAGTAATATTTTTCTCCTAGCATCAGATCCTGATCCATTAGATGTTAGCACAATCCACACTCCTCCTTCCAATCTCCTGGTAACATTTCTTGAGTTTTTTTCTATAGTTATGCAGAATACAAGAGGTATGTTATATTGATTTTACATATATATATATATATATATATATAAAACATTAAAAACGATATTGAAATATTTTTTCCTTTATAATTTTACTATTTAACCGGTACAGAGATCTTGAGCTTGACTTTATAACCAGTTAAAGGAATAGAATATGGTTCTTAATATTCACTTTCTGAATAACTTCAGCTGTTCCAAATGTTGTTACTAATCAAAAACTCACAAGCATTGCTATAGTGAAGCACAATGTATGCTCTGCAGTTGGCAATGTCTTCAATTACAGAAGGCAAGACAACATAGAACAGTAACAAATAGGATGAACTGACCGTGGGAGACATTCTGATTCAGTGGTGTTCAATCTTCACCTTCCACTGCTATCTCATTAGTAGGCCCACTCGAGTACTGAATGAAGAGGATAAACTGGTAATTTGATATTTAGCTATACAAATTTATTCTGTATTGACTGAAACCAAAATATATTTTATGATGGTAAAGCATAATGAAAATCTTGTTGCCTGATACAGAATCCCTGCTGTTCTAGTCAGTGAATTAGGGTAAATAGTGAAAAACAACTACTGAAAAAAAAACATTGACATCATCAGAAGTGAAAATAGGAATCAATATACAAAACATCAACAGAAAAGAGTGCATTAGCAGACAAATTGCAAAATATTGGCATGATTTTGCTTACTGAGAAGAAAATAAGAGTGGGGAGAAGATCGTTCAAATGTCTTATTAGCAGTGCTTCTTGATTCATCTAACTGAAGAGCTTAAATTTTTGACATATTTTAATATTTTTTTATTTCATGAATATCTTACTGATGAATATTTTTGCTCATCATAATTACACCATTTAATATGGTATTACTGAAACCAAAATATATTTTATGATGGTAAAGCATAATGAAAATCTTGTTGCCTGATACAGAATCCCTGCTGTTCTAGTCAGTGAATTAGGGTAAATAGTGAAAAACAACTACTGAAAAAAAAACATTGACATCATCAGAAGTGAAAATAGGAATCAATATACAAAACATCAACAGAAAAGAGTGCATTAGCAGACAAATTGCAAAATATTGGCATGATTGTGCTTACTGAGAAGAAAATAAGAGTGGGGAGAAGATCGTTCAAATGTCTTATTAGCAGTGCTTCTTGATTCATCTAACTGAAGAGCTTAAATTTTTGACATATTTTAATATTTTTTTATTTCATGAATATCTTACTGATGAATATTTTTGCTCATCATAATTACACCATTTAATATGGTATTGACAGAAAGGAGGGTTCCCCCCCCCCCCTTAACACTGTATGACATGTATTCAGTATGACAATAATCAAGCCTTATCTTCTGGTGATGGTGGTGTTTTTAATTTTGGCACATGAAGGGATATGAAAAATTATACTTTTAGATCTAATTCATTTTCAGTTATTAGAAAAACACATTCACAATAATTAATACCAATAATTTTATTATTGCAAATATTTCAGCCTGAAACGAATAGGCAGTCATGCACAAGCATGTTCACAAGTTCAGTCACAAACAATGGAGGCAAATGTTATTTCTTTTTACAGATCTGATCCATGCTCTAGAGTTCCTACTTATGACGGGTGGTTATAAAATAAAATTGAAAATGAAATAAAAACAATAAAATAATAACGATAGTTATATAAATAAGACAATTAAATTAAAACGATGTGAAAAAAAAAAGGGGTGGGGGAGGTGCTGCTTGCCATTTATCAGGATGAGACCTTCCCAAATCTTTGCGATGGATGGACAGTCATTCTGATTTAATTTTGAGTGGTGTTGAAGTGCTTCTTCAGCACACTTCAAGCAACCTCAAATTTAAATTGCCACCAGTGTAACAGGCATGTATCGGACCAGAAGATGTTGTGGTCAGTGTCTGCTCTGTGCCATGCAAAGCTATATTTTTCTGATTTATTGTGGATGATATATGACTTGTGTTCCTGCAGTCATTTTTTTGACTGAATGCCCTGTTTGTCCAAAGATACAAGCAGTGCCTCTGCTCGTATCGTTGGACAAACTTAGGAACTGAATCACACTGAATGTGATTCAGTTTCTAATAATTGAAAATGAATTAGCTTTTAAAGTCATTTTTGATATCATTTTGCATTGCAAAATAAAATAAAAACAATACCACTTTCTGCCGATATCATTTGGAGTTGTATAATTATAAAAGAAATATGCAAAATTTTGGTCTTCATTTAGATGAATTGAGAGACATTGTTAATAAGTTTCTTGTTGCTTATTTATGTTAGATACAGTATACTGGAAGGAAGTCACATTCAGTGTGATTGCCTCCACTTGTACTTTGGACAAACAGGATTTTCAGGCTAGAATTAACTCCAGCAATGCCACTTGTACATCACCTACAATAAACCTGAAAAATCTGGCCTTGCTCAGCATGGGGTAAACACAGACTACGATATCCTCCAGTGAAACCCACATCTGTTACCATCACTGTCGGTTTAAATTTGAGTGTCTCTTTAGAGAAAGTGCCGAAGTACTTCTACACCAAAGTACTTCTACGTCCAAACTTAAAGCAGTATGACTGTATCCATTTCAAAGATTTGGAGGTGTCTCATCTTGATAAATAGCAGGCAGTAACCCTTTGTTTTCTCCCTTTTTATTTTAATTATTTCTTTTATGTAATTTTAGTTTTATTTTTTAATTTCATTTTATTTTGTAACAATCACTGTTGTAAGCACGTGGCTAAGATCTGTAAAAAAAAACTGTTTAGCCTTAAGTGCTGGAGAAACTCATGATAAAAGTTTAATGGAGTGAAACAGCACTAGGAAATTATTAAAAATAGTATTTAATGCTTCTAATATTTCATCTTGGTTACAGAGACATCATTAGGGAGTACAAAATGAGACTTGTAACATACACACACACACACACACAAAGGGAGTACAAAACTAACTGAAACATATGGACAAAAGACTAGAGTCCTAACTAAGTGAAGATCCTGGGCTACTGACAGGTGTCCATGAGGGTGCCCCACCTACTTAGGACTCTAGTCTTTTATCCACGTGTTTCAGCTATTTTTGTGCTGCCTTTGTGTGTGTGCGTGTTTGTGTATGTTACAAGTCTCATTTTGTACCCACTGACGTCTTTTGTATCCACCGATGTCTCTGTAACTTAGATGAAATGGAAGCATTAAATGCTATTTTTAATTGTTTTGTAGTGCTGTTTCACTTCATTAAACTTTTATAATGAGTGAGAAAAAGAAAGAACATTCCAAAATTTGTGTTTGACCTTGTGAACATGCTTGTGCGCAATGGCCTATTAGTTTCAGGCCAAAATATTTGCAATAATAAAATTATTTATTGTTGTAAATGTGTTTTCAATTGTTATTATGTCACAAGTGCTATTAGAAATTCTTTTAATTAATTCATTTTCATTTCCACTGAGCATACACTTTCTTTCTTTTATTAGACTTCAAGTTACCCTCTTCTCTTTAAAAAAATAATAATAATAATAATAATATCAATGAACATATTCGAATATGTTGATGAAGATGTTAATAACTGGATTCAAGCCATATAGAGGTTGTCGGAATCAGATTTTAACTTTAAGACAAATAGTTTTGTAAAACTGGAAAAAGCATATAGTCAGATGCCATTCAAAACACTGCAGTTATATGGTGCAAATGGGACATATCAATCAGCATAGATTTTATTTGATTTGTAAGTCAGCAGTTAGAATTGAAGGAGGTATAGGAAGATCGTTGATTGTAATATCAAGTGTGATGCAAGAGAGCACATTTTCTCCACAGTTATTCATCATCTATATGGATCACATTATGAAGGATATTGGCATTAAATCTGAATAGCAAAATTGGAGATGTTAATCTCAGTTCTTTACTTTATGCAGAAGTTATACTCCTAAATCAATCCAGTACAAGTCTGCAGGATTCTCTGACTAAATTGAATGAGTGCTGAAATAAATTTGGTATGAAAAAGATCTTTTTAGCTATTTAAGCACAAGTTTCAATGAAGATGGTAAATTAAATATGGAAATATACAACAAAATTAGTAATGCTGGTATGGTAGGGATTCAACTGAATAAAATTATATGGAATAAGAGAAATTAGTCAAAACACTAAACTAGCTGCATATAAGCCTGTATTTCAAATAGTATGAATCTGAGAGTTGAACTAGAAATACTTGATTAAAGATTGGAGACTACAGATATGAGACCTCTGAGAAGACGTCTCATATCTGTGGTAATATCCTAATAACCTCATTTTTAATATGATACTGCCATCAGTGCCATTTGTTCACCCCACTAATCTTCTGAGAAAGATTAGTGGGCTGAACAAATGGCATCGATGGCAACATTCAGGAATGTTCAGGTAACATTCAGGAAAGTTAACAAGCTAATCTCAGGTGGTATGGTCTTTTAAATGGAATGGGAGAAGAAAGGTTAGCAAAACAAGTGTTCTTTGGTAGGAAAAAGACACAAAGTAAGTCCAAGATCTAGGTGGGGTTGATACAATAAAAAGTGTCTTAGAAGGCAGAAATAAAGATCTAATAACATCGGAGTCTTTACAGATATCAGATTAATTTGGAGGAAAATTGTCAATAGGAAATTAGTAATCATGTAAAGTTTTCTGGGATCCATAAGGGTCAAAGCCAAATAACCGCGAAGAGACTCCACATCAAATTTCAGGAATGTGGAGAATCGACTGGGGCTTCTTACCTAATGTACAATTATCACTTTCATGTGGTGCGCCCTGTTTGTAGGTATCTACTAGATACCGAATGAATAGAATGGGCTTGCAATTTGGGACTTAGCCAACCAAATTGTATTCTATTGGCTTAAACCAAAAATGCATATGATGGTACAACATGATGAGATTTCATGCTGGCTGGAGCGTCACCAGGTTAAACAAGGGCCTCCTGCTGTTTTTGTCAGGGAACCAGGACAAGCAATGGAAAGTCAGCTACTGGAACAAGCTCCAACTCAACATCCAGAAGAAGAATAAACTCCACAACAGAAGAACTGAAATTAGGAACCATCAATATAAGGATTATTAATGGAAAGGAAATCAAACTTGCAGAAGAATTGGAAAAGTACCATATGGACATAATTGACATTGCTGAGACAAAGAAAGCAAAAACAGGTGAGATCTTACTAAATAATAAATATGTGATGTTATTTTCAGGCAATAATGATCAAGGAAAGGTAGGAGTAGCGATAGCATTCAACACCAAACATGAAGATGAACTTTTTGATTGGAAGGCAGTTTCAAGGAGTTATGTGGGCAAACTTCAAAATGGGAACATGGACAATGAAACTTATTTGTACCTATGATCACACAGAAGGTTCTTCCAAGAAAGAAGTGGAGGAATTTTTTCAGTCATTAGAGCAGGCAGCTGACAAAAGAAAATGGAAAAAGTGGTCCTTGTTGCAGATCTGAACAGCAGAGTAGGAAATTAATCCCGCCAGGCTTATAGGAAAATTTGGAGAAAAGGGCAAAGCTACTAATAATGTTAAATATTTATTGGACTTATGCTCAGGACATGGACTAGTCATTACTAACACCATGTTTCAACATAAAGATGTATGCAAATTCACATGGAGAGAAGACACATGAAATAAGCAAAGCCTCATTGACTACGTCATTGAAATTGGAAGTGACCACTACATAGTACTAAGAAGGATAAAAATGGATTTCACATTGAAAAGATGTAAGGAATGTGTGTAAGGAAGTTTTAAAAAGAATTAAAGTTGAACAGCTTTTACAAGTAAATTGTAGACTTGACTATACAAACATTATTGAAGAAAAAATGTTAACAAATTGAAAACAAGAACTAAACCTTGGAGTCTCACTGGCAAACTCTGAAGAAGACATTAATTGATTCATCTAGGGAGGTATGTGGTGAATGCAAGGATAGAAAAAAAAAGTTTTTTCTGGAGGCTTATTGAAGAAGCTTAGAAATGGAGGAAAGAGTACTGTATAAGGAATCAAAGATGATAAAGGTGACATGGAAACTGAAGATAAGGATATGCTAGATGTCTGGAGTAATTACTTTGAAAGACTGATAAACAAACAAGTAGTGACAGAACCGTACTAAAAATTTTTCAAGAGGAATGAAAAAAGGAGTATATATATGAATACTTGAGGTAGAAAAAGCTGTCAAAAACTTGAAATGTGGAAAGGCAGCTGGAATAGATGATATTCGACCACAAATGTTTAAGTGGCTACACTGCATAACTCAAAGGATCTTTTCAGAATGTCGAATTCCTATTGATTAGAGTAGAGCTCAATAGTACCCATGTATAAAAAAAGGGAATAAAACTGAGTGTTAGACTTGCAGAGGAATTTCTCTATTACGTGTTCCAGGTAAGATTTATGAAAGCATTCTTGAAAAGAGGTTGAGAAAGATTGGAGAGGTTGAAAGAGATTGAGAAAGAAAAAACAAGCTGGGTTCAGGCCAAATAGAGGTTGTCAAGATCAGATTTTCACTTTAAGACAAATATTTGAGAAATCATTTGAATCTGACAGAGATCTGTATTTTTGTAGATCTGGAAAAGGCATACGAGAAGGTGCTGAGAGAAAAGATTTTCAAAACACTACAATTATATGGGGTGAATGGAATATTATACAGAGCAGTACATAGTCTACATTTAAGTTGTCATTCAGCAGTTAGAATTGAGGGAAATACAGGAAGATGGTTTGATGTAAAATAAAATCAGGGCAAGGATGTACCTTATCTCCACTCTTACTCATCATCTATATGGATCATGTTATAACAGAGCATGGCATCAAGCCTGATATTAGAATTGGAGATGTCGAACTTAGTTCTTTGCTTTATTTGGTATGAAAATCAATAATAAAAATACTGAAACTATTAAAATAGGCAGGAGAATAGAAAAAATTGAATCTTCATTTGTATTCTGAATGGAGATCCAACTAAAATATTTCAGCTATTTAGGCACAGTTTTTAGTGAAGTTGGCAGGTTAAATCTGGAAATAGACAACAGAATAAGCAAAGCTGGTGGAATAAGAGAGAAATTATCAAAAACCTGAAACTAATAGTATACAAGACATTGTTCAAACCACTTTTAAGTCATGGATCTTAGAGTTGGGTTAGAAATAAAGCACTTGATCAAAGACTATATACCACAGATATGATGGCTCTGAGAAAAATTAGGGGAGTGAACTGATTGCATCAATAGCAGAATCATATTAAAAATGAAGATATTAGAAAAGAACTTGACATTATAAGCATTTAAGAATGTGTCAACAGAGCTAATCTAAGGTGGTATGACCACTTACATAGAATGGGTGAAGAAAGGTTAGAAAAACAGGTGTGTTTGATGCGAAGATGGTAAGAAAGAGACCCAGAGGAAGACGAAAGTATAAGTGGATTGATTTGGTCAGAAGTTCCTTAGAAGTATGAAATGTTAGATATGACAATATTGGAGTGTTGACAAGTAATAGATTGATTTGGAGAATAATTGTTGATAGGAGATTAATAATAATGTAAACTTAATCATGTAGTGCAGTCATAGTAACCTGAACATCCCTTGGGGATACATCTCAGGAAATTGATGATGATGATATAAACCTTTCTGTGATATTATCATAATATTCTACACTGTCTGAGGGTACATATCAGGAATTTCGCAGTGATTATAATATGATACAAATCTTCTTTTGTCTGAGTCAAAATACTGTTCCCGTGTACAGTTTTTCATGATAGCATTTTCCCATTCTCTGAACAGTTTTTCAGTAACTATATCTAATACAAGTTATGTCTGTATGCTAAGAAACTCTTCAAGATTTTTGCAGAAATATAGGGTAATGCACAACACATTTTAAGAAACTGGTCAATATAATGTGATGATCAGATTACATTACCATTCTGTCTAAATCAAGATATTTGGGATATTCTTGAGAGGATTACTGACAACTCAGCTAAACATATCCTGAAAACAAATAAAGTAAAACTTATAGCCAAATTCCTTAAAGATTGGCAGTATTTGAATATCCAACAGGCAAATTTAAATTTCTCATCATTGAATGTAAACAGCCAACCAGAAGCTATTATCATGTCTTGTTAGTAGCTTCTGGTTGGCTGTTTACAACAACCAACCAGAATTAAATGATAACAGAAGCCACCAACTGCCTTCAATGAACAGTCATATGATTAACCTTTCTAGCCATGCCCTGAACAATAATGAACTCTAGCTATTTAGTAAAGGCTTAAACTTTGCTGTGACACCCAGGGCTGTTAACAATTTGGATTTTATACCATACTGAAAGAGGCATAAGATTTCTACTAACCACCACCATAGCTGATAAAATACTATTAGAAACCGCAAATATTTTAAATAATACTAAATCAATAACTAGTAACTTAACCAAATCTGAATTGGCAGCTGTGAAATCTTTAAAAGTAAATCAGGACATCATAATCACTAAAGCTGATAAAGGCAGTGGTGTTATTTTAAACTGAACAACTTACCTATAAAAAATGAACCAATTAGTCTCAGACAATAGCATCTATCAACTTGTAAACTGTAACCCAACTAATCGGATTAAAAAGAAAATAGAAAAATTTCTTAAATCAGTAACATTCTGGCTTGTGGATATTAAAAATCTACTTCCATACTATGCTTGTTCTCTGAAAATTTATGGTTTATCCAAGATTCACAAGCAGAACACACCACTTCGGCCAATAGTTGAAAGTATCGACAGCCCCAGTTATCATATAACCAAGAAACCAGCATCAATGCTCAAGCAGTTGGTAGGTTATTCCCCCTCCTATATTAAAAACACACAACACTTTGTGAACAAAATTAAAGACATCACACTAGAAAAAAGTGATTTATTAGTCAGTTTTGACATGTTTGCCCTTTTCATGAATGTTTCAATCAATGACCATGGGCTCACAGCTATATCCCCATAATTGCTAACTTTTATATGGAAGCATTTGAGCAATGTACTCGAGATTCCTTTACTTTAAAACCTGGTTCCATGTTTAAAGTTTGGTCCCATGGCCGCCAGACATTAGACATTTTCCTCAGCCACCTAAACAGACAACACAAACGCATACAATTCACAACTGAAATTGAAAGTCAGAACTCACTTCCCTTTCTAGATACACTTGTCACACATCTTCCTTCCAGAAGATGTTTTTCCTTCACGTTTACTGTAAGCCTACATACATACTGGCCAATATATACACATAAACTCTTACCACCACCACCAACACAAAAACTAGGTGTTATTAACACAATTAAAAACAGGGTTTTGAAGATTTGCTCCACCACACAAGCACTTAAGCATGGATTAAAAGTTATCAGCAATACCTTCCTAAAAAATGGCTACAGCCAAAATACTATCAAAATTCTTCACAAGACCCTACTTAAAAACAAAAATAAACTAGATTATAATAAAACTGTAGCCATTCCATACATTAAAGGTATATCAGATAAAATAAACAGAATACTAATGAAATACAACCTTAATGCCACCTTTAAACCTCCTACAAAATTAAAAAAAAGCTTAGTCAACTCATCTGAGGATCCACTTCCTCCACTGGCTCACCCTAGAGTATACTGTATTCATTGCACCTGTAATTTGCCCAATATATGTGAAACAGGATGCACAATTTCTATCAGAAAAAAAGGAACATAAACTGCATATTAAATTTAATTGATAAATCTGGCCTTTCTGATCATGGCCTGAATACTCTTTGACTGGAAAGGCACCTGTTGTTTACATCACACCAAAACTTGTTTATGAACATAAATTTAAGGAGCACTGTGAAATTCTTATCAACTACCATAATATTAACAATAATGGTGGTCTAAAAATCCCAATTATATGGATGACACATATTCTATCCATTTAACCTTTTGGTCTAAAAGTTAATTATAATTAGGACTATAAGCAATCCAGGACTCTAATATAACACTCTTGTTAAATTATGGATTAGGCCACTATTTTGCTGTATTAAAGCTATTTACGTGAATTTGTTCTCTGATGATGTTATAAATAGAATATAGCTTTGTGTAGTTTTATTTTTTCCACTAGAGGTCAGAATAACAGTTGTTTAAATAATTTTCACTTTGGCTTACTGTTTGAAATGTAATATTGCTTATCTTTTTATGTATATATATATGTGTGTGTGTGTGTGTGTGTACTCGAGATGATGACCTTAATATGAAGGTTGAAATGTCGGGAAATTAAAGTAATTATTCCTAACATGGATGCAGTCTTCATAATTTTATGGAAATGAATTCTGATCACCATGTAACAGTAAAGGAAAGGATTGCCAAAATGAAAGTTTCTCCATTTGGGTATTAAGATTGTCATGTTTACTGATAACTAGCATTAGCTAGCATTGTATAAACAGGAGATCTACTCGCATACAGCACCCATCTCTAGACAAATACAATGGAGAGGTTTGGCGAATCTCAAGTGGTTGCACTAGATATCTCCAAAGCCTTTGACTGGGTCTGGCACAAAGACCTACTAGGCAAACTACCATCATTCGGTCTGACCCAGGACTTCTGTAGCTGGATTGCCAGCTTTCTGTCTGGGCACACACTGCGTGTGATGGTGGAGGGCTCCCTATCCTCTCATTACTCAATTAATGCTGGGGTCCCACAAGGTTCTGTCCTCTCACCAACCCTCTTCCTGCTATATATCAATGACCTACTGCAATTGACCTCCAACCCAATGCACAGTTTTGCAGACAACAGCACACTACACTCCTCGCTTGCATTTGATAAGCCTTACCCTTCACAACTCACCTCAACCTACAGAACATCAACCACCACTACCACCACCCTCAACTCCGATCTCCAAGCCATCCTACAGTGGGGTTCGGATAACCTCATAAATTTCAACGCCAATACCCAGTTCTGTACTATTTCCCATAAAAAAAGAACCATTTTTTCCCAGTATCTTTTTTGACGATACCCAAATTTCCAGACAGTTTGAGATCTCACTTCTTGGAATCACCCTCACATCAAACTTCTCCTGGCATAAACATATCACAACCATTGCATCCTCAGCCTCAAAAAAACTAGGATTTCTCTTTTGCTCAAGACGTTACTTCACCCCTGAACAGCTACTAATATTATACAAATCACAAATCCACCCAGCTATTGAATACTACTCCCACATATGTGATGGAGCGGGGCCCCTAAAAGCTCTCAAAATGCTCGACTCAATACAGAGGAGAGCAATTAGACTTATCAATGATCCATCCCTTACCAACTCTCCCCCTACTTTCACACAGACGGTCTCTGCAGTATGTATATTCTACAAATATTTTCATGGGAAATGCTCATCCGAAATAACATCAATAATTTCTCCGCTCAGTACAAAGCTCATTGGAACACATGCAGCTACTGCACAACATCCCTTCACAGTACACCTAGAAACAAACAGAACAAGTTTCTTTTCCTTCTCCTTCATCCCTGCAACTGCTGCACTGTGGAACAGTCTCCCACCTGCTGTGTTTCCCAATGAATACAATTTAAAGTCATTCAAATCAAATGTAAACAAATTCCTCCTTTCCTAACCCACTACCCATACACGGTATTAATGTACTATAGGTTGGCCAACCAACTTCCTGTGTATGGGCTCAACATAAAAAAATAAATAAATAACACTTTTCTCTTTACTAGAACTTTATTTTTAACAACTGATGGTAGTGCAAGATAAGTTTAGCATGCAGCTTATCTCATTGATTGATACACTATCATCACTAAATTTAATAATTTTAATTGTTTATCTCATGTAATAGGGTTACAAGTCTTCTTTTCACTGGAAGCAATATTGTAAACAAACCGTCCACAAAAACTGTGCAGCTGTGTTGTGTCACTAAAGCTGTCATATGAGCAAATTCATCATTGTATAAACGGTTGTCATTGAAAGCCATCATATGAGCAGATTGTTATAAAGTGATTGCAAAGCAAGGTCTTACTATAATGTCCAATACCTAAGCTTGTCAACAAGATTCTTGAATATGAATACTAAACAGTTCTATTGAATTTTCTACATCAACTATTTTATCAGCAGCTTTCTCCAATAAAGTTATTCTTCTGTAGTTATTTTTTTTTTCTGCTGGCCACATAATGTAAATGAGATTCCTTTGTTTAACTGCTCTATTCTAATTTGTTTCCTTTGTTTAACTGCTCTATTCTATTCTAACTTTATATATATTCATGCTTTGTTTAACTGCTCTATTCAAATATATCATACTTTCTCCTATAATGTGTTTGTAATGCACAGATTTGTTCATAAGTGCTAACTATGCTTTGCACTAGTGACATTAGGTGAATGTGATGCTACCTGATTGGTAGTAACTCTTGAAGGAACACACATCTTAACTCCCCCCCCCCTCCCAAGTACATTACATATATCCACATCATTGCCCTATGAGTGTGTATCGCACTGTTCTCCTGAATTTGTGTGCTTTACTTGATAAAAAGTGTATAATACAGCATCCCAAACAAAAGTGTCTTGATTATAAGAATCCAACTAGTTAATGAAAAAGTAAAACCCTAAATCTTGAGAATAAGCTTGAAATAATAACACTTTTTGAAAGAAATGAGAGACCATATGATCACAGAGCAATAGGCCTACAGGATTTCACGTTGCACACTATCAGAGACAGTGCTGCAAAAATAAAAGAAATTTGTTTAGCAGGAACAACTGCAAATGTTGCAAAGTCAATTAGAACATCTCCTGAAGAAATGCAGTATTTACTGTATTTATTTATTAGGAATTAAAGATGTTTAAAACTAGTAGCTTTTATTATTATTATTATAGTGTACTTATATGACTATACGGGTTTTAGTGTTCCGCCAACTACCTATTTCCGTTATCTATTTGTCCCATAAGCCCTGTCATTTTCATTGCACGAAATTCTGTGGTGCAGTGATTTTTGGGAATACATGTTACAGCAGAGATGACAGTATCTCTTTCCTTATAATGTCACTTTCCTAACTGTGCTTGCATTTTATATTCTTCAGTTTCTGCAGATGCTTTCTACCTTCCCTTTTATTGTCCTTCCATTATTTTATTTATTTATTTTTTTTGTAAGTCATACTTTATACCTTTATTCATGTGTTTCAGCATTACTTATTATTTTTTTACCTTTAGGAATACAATTCCTCACTGTTGATTCTAAATACTGCATAACTACTTTTCCAGCTCTATAATTTCTTTTCTTTTAAGATTTTCAACTATTCTATTTTCAAAGGCTTTATTCAAAGTCACGATTTTCCATCATATAATTTTGCACTGGAGGCATACTGATATCTTCACAGTCATATTATTTCATTTTGTTGTAGTCCAGAACTCTCAGTCCTTTTACATTTTGTTGAACATATTTATTTCTCTCAGAAAGTCCAGAAATTTACTCTCTTTCCTATTATGTAGTATTGGCACAATTGAAATCTGCTCCCCCCCCCTCCCAATTACGCTGATTGTTCTTGGATTCATCAAGATAGTTTACTTATACATTTTGCTGTCTCATTCCATTAAATATTTTGTCCTGCTTACCTCTACTTCTTGCTGCATACTTTCAAATCCATCCTCTCCTTTTTTCTATCATGCTTCTCTACTCTGTGAAGACTTAATATTTTGCTACCATTAGCAGTACTACTTGTTTATCCATCATGTCCATTCCTGAATGTACTATATCCTTCTTATTCTATTCTCTTTACTATTCTATTGTATTCTCTATATAACTCTATATTCACTTACCATGTGTTGGTAATATCAATAATTTATGAACAAATGAAATCTTCTACACCCATAAACTTTTTCATTGTTACTGTGTCAGACCCAGTGGCATATTTAGGTATAGGCCGTATAGGCTTGGGTGGCAAAAATTTCCAGGCTCTCATTTTTGTAATTATAACATGTTCCTTATATGCAGTATCTACTCACAAGTAGAGAAATATTTTTCTTTTCCTCATTGTAAGTTTAGTCTGCAATCATATTGGCATGTAATCAGATTCTGCATAACTATACAGACTGAGACATGTGCACTGAAAGCTTCTGTATTGTTGTCAGTAATTTGACACAAAGGCAATAAGAATTAGTGAATTTGATCCCTTTCTTGCTGAGCACATTGCAAAAAGTGGGGAAAAAAGGAAAGGTTTCGTTTCCTATCTTTCCTTTGCCACGTATGAGGAATTTATTAAAATAATGGGCAAGAAAGTAATCAGAATTTATTGTGGAAGAACTTAAAATAGCTAACTACTATTCCATAAGCCTTTGAAAATAGAATAGTTGAAAATCTTAACAGACATATGATAATGCTAGTAACATGTCAGGCAAGTACACAGGACTGCAAGCAAGAATTCTTGAAATAAATCCATTGGCAGAATTCACACCATGCGCTGGACATTCTCTGTCTCTAATTGGTACTTGCACTGCCGAATCCTGTCCATACTCTTCCGCATTTTTTGATGTCCTTCAGAAACTGTACATATTTTTCACATCTTCAACACATTGGCAGAGTGTTCTAAGAAAGCACCTGGAAACTTCTGCAAAAGTAATCAAACGTCCTTCGCCTACTCGTTGGTCAGCTCGTGATGATGCCTGTCAGAGTCTTCATGAAGAATGGATGGAAATAATTTCCACTTTGTCTGAAATTGAAAATGACACCACAGAAGAAAGTTATGAGATGTGAAGCAAGTGGGATTCAACAGTAACTTCACTCCATGGAGGTTGGGATCATAACCTGCCTATGGGTAGGTCATGAGGGGCGGGAAATACCCAAACATGCCACTGGTCAGACCACCAACCTAATTATTAGAGATCTGTAGGAGCTAAAAAAAAGTTGATTCTATGTTTGGTCCATTCCTCTTATTTCTTTTGGTATTTGTATATAAAGGATGTATGTATTGTCAGAACACACAGTCTTGTACCCAGTTTCAGCAATCCATCTTGCTCTGCTATCATCATCCCTTAAATTTTCTCCCATAACAACTTTACTATCTCTTGTTATATTCCTCCATATGGTAGGTAGTAGCTCTCTTTCTATCTCTCTCTCAAAATACACATGGATCCTTTCTTCCATTACATACATCCCAAACATCCATGTATTCCAAGTCTCTCTTCCCACACATTCTGGCTATCGTATCATTTGTACTTTTTTTCCCTCAGACCTAGGAAGTGAATTTTCATGGAAGAGCTTCAATCTATAAAATTGTTAGCAGCAGTAAATACATTTTATAGATTAACATGGAGCAAGTCACAATAGTCCAAGTTTTTTGGTCCTTTGAGGTAGGGGAAACAAACAAAATCCTACCATTTTTCTTTTCTGCTATATCATCCATTGCACACGTCATATATAATTTGAATCATTGAATCACTGTACAAAATTTTCTTTACTATGTCACATTGCATAATTTTATCCTCTACATTTATACTGGATACTCCTTCATCCACCACAATTTTATTCCTGCTCATTACTTTCCTTCTTCCACTCCTTACTGCTTACACTTTTCAGTTTCCCCCATTTCATGTTTGAAGAGCTAGAGAATTATAACCTTGCTGTATTTTTCTGTTACCCCTTGATTTCACTCTCCAGTTATATTTTATTATTATTATTATTATTATTTGATACCTCCAGGGAGTCCAAGAACTCATCAAGAGAGGGCACCTGCTCTACAATCTCCACCATTCAATCACCATCTGACCACAACCACACCAATGCCATCTACTGCTGACCACCACTGGTATTTCCACAGAAATCACAACATCCATGCCAACAGCGGGATTTGAGCCCTCAACCTTTTGTCTGGAGAACAGATACGCTAACCACTCGGCCAACCAGGCTGGCCAAGGCATTATTATTATTCATCAGGCATTATTTAATACTGTCATTGAGCTTCCTGAGCTCACTAACTTCAAACTTGTATTTACTTTGAGTTTCTTATTCATGTTCCTTCTCTATCTCTGCTCTTATTTTATACTTTCATTTGATATGCTCACATCTCCAAACTTACATTTGTGTGCACAGTTTTCTGCTGCTTCTGCCATAAGTTCACCACGCACGCACGCATCACCCACCCACCCACCCACCCTTCAAGGAGTATATAGGACAAATCCAGTACTCGAGAAATCTTAAATGCATCTTTCTCTCTCTTTCTCTTTGAAAGTGCTGAAGGAGTCAAGGATGAAGATATTGACAGAGATAATACTTGAAAAATATTGCTTTGTTTTTCCTAGAGTAAATTAATTTTAAAGACATTATAACAAGTTTAGAAAAGCTATCATTGGCAATGAAAGTTAATATTATATTTAAACTCCATATTTAATTAAATATTGATTGATATTTAGCATTTGCATAAAAATAAAAAAAAAATCAGTTAACGCCTTTTTATTCCCGCATATACAGGGAGTAGATGAGGCCATTTTTTTTGCATATGCATATTAAATATAAATACAGAGCCTTTATTTCTTGTGATCTTGTTTGAGTATTGAAGGATGTGTCACCCATGTTATCAATTTATTATTATTGTTATTATTATTACATAACACCTCCAGGGAGTCCAAAGACTCATTGAGGGAAGACATCTATTCTACAACTCTGTCACCACCACTCAAATCCACCAACTACAACTACACCACTGCCATCTATCACCCACCACCACCACTAGTATTTCCACAATCACAACCATCCATGCCCATGATGGGATTCAAACTCACAGCCTTTTGACTGGAGAGCAGATATTATTATTATTATTACTCAAGACCCTATGGAGTCAAAGGCTCATCTAGGAGGTCCTTTTATCATTCACACACAGCTCATCATACCATGCTTTAAACACACTCCAATCCTCAGCAGACATCACACTCTCAGGCAAGGCATTCCAATCATTCATAACTCTGCATGAAAAAAACCTACTTGTCACTCCCCTACTCTCACTCTCTTTATACAGTTTCCAGTAATGACCTCTGGTTCTCCCATGATCTCCCACTATTTTCTGTAGAACCTCTCCATCATTGATCCTGTAACAACCCCTTACTAACTTGTAGGTTTCTATAATATCTCTCCTCTTTGTCCTGTCTACCAGACTCTGCAAGATGCATCTCCTCAATCTTTCCTCATACTTGACATTCCAGAGGTTAGAAACTACCTTAATCAGTTGACTCTGGACCCTTTTCAACATCTCTTCGTCCTTCTGCAAACCAGGTGATCAAATCGGGGCACAATAGTCCACATGTGGCCTAATCAAAGCCTTATACAATGGAACAAGAATCTCCACAAGTCAGTGTCCTCCGCATCATTCCCAGAATCATTTGGGTTGTCCTCACAATTTTGGCTATGTGTCCCCTAAACTTCAGATTCCTATCCACCATCACCCCCAGATCTCCCATTCCTCCACCCTCGACAACATATCCTCACCAAGCATAAATCCTGCATCCCATTTTTGTTTTCCAAATTTTAAAACCCCACACTTTGCAATATTGAATTCACATCCCCATGCCCAATCACTCAATTTATTCAGGTCCTCCTGGAAGGCCACAACATCTTCTCTACTCTTCATGGTTCGTCCCAACTCTGTATCACCTGCAAACAACTGAATATCTCCATCCAAATCTTCACCAATATACAAGCCAAACAGCAATGGCCCCAAAACAGACCCCTGAGGCACACCACTAGTAACTTTCCTTTTCCTGGATATTGCTCCCCCATACATAACCTATTAACACCCATCAGATAGCCAGTCTCCAATCCAATGCACCAATCTAATATCCAACCCCATCCACTCCAGTTTGACTATCAACTTTTCATGCGGTAATCTATCAAAAGCCTTTCCAAATTTTAAGTATATTACTGTGTATCCTTCTCCTCTGTCCATGGAAGCAGTCACCTTATTGTAATAAGTAAGTAGATTACTAAAATATGACCTCTCTTTAGCAAATCCATGCTGTCCATCAAAGATAATACCGTTGTTCTCAACTGAATTCTGGATCCTAGTTCTCACAAGCTTCTCCAACAATTTAACTACAACAGCTGACACACAGATATTCCTATAGTTTGATGCTTGAGTTCGATCACATCTTTTATGAAGTGGCACAATCTTGTCCTCCTTCCACTCCTTAGGAACTTGACTGAGTGCAAGACTCATATTAAAAAAATATGTCAAGGCCGGTGTCAACTCCCTGGCACATTCCTTCAGAATACATGTTGATATATTATCAAGTCCCACAGCCTTATTTAAATCTAGTTTGCTCAACTCCCCATACACCTCTTGCTCACTTACAGTCAGTCTCTCTTCCCCATCATCAACTGCTCTCAATCTCTCCATGAAGTCACATTCACAAGATTGAAAGACCTTTATGAACTGCTCATTAAGTATCTCCACCTCACCTTCTGCAACAGCTGTCTTGATACCATTTTCACCAATCAATTCATCCTTCCATAATCATTCTTTCTTTTGCTGGTTACATATTGAAAGAACTCCTTAGGATTCTTTTTGACTTCATTAGCTAACTGCTGTTCATTCCTCTCTTTAGCTATCCTCACCAACCAAGTCTTGCCTTGCCTGGTCTTTGTAGTCCTCATGGAATTGGTTATTTCCACTTCTCTTATGCTGCCTCCATAATGCCCTTTTTCTATGTATCGCATGTTTAATCTCTTTATTCATCCATTTCACACCTACCTTATTTAATCTTCTCACCCTTTGAATACATTTAGACATTGCATCTACTAGATAGGTTTTGAAAATCCCCCCAAGCTGCACTGATCTCTTTTCCAGCTAACTCCTCATTCCATGCTACACTTGCAAGCTGTCTCCTGAGCTCTTCATAATCACCCCCCCCCCTTTGTAGTTCCACATATACCCTTTTCTTACAGAGGTCCTCACACTGCTGGCAACCACCTAGATAATCACCTCATGGTCACTTTCACCAAATGGTGGGTGATTTGACACTTCATTTATAATTACATCCTCTGATGAGATGACCAAATCCAAGACTCTCAATCCTCGTATGCCCTCTGTTACATACTGTCTGAGGTAGTTATCCCTCAAAAACTCAAGAAACTCATTTCTTTACTTCCAGTTGCTATCTCATCATTCCAGTCTATATTGCCATAATTAAAATTGCCCATAATGATCACTCTTTTCTTATTTGCTTGGCTAATTTGATTATACATTTCATAGTCACTACCATCCACATTACCTGGCCTATAACAACATCCCACCAAGTGTTTCATTCCATTCACCTCTATCTCACACCATACTGCCTCAAAACCACTGGCACTATTTCCCTCTTGCATCTCTACTTTGTATAGACATAACTCTTTCTCTATCATCAATAGCAATCCTCCTCCCTTTTTACCCTTTCTATCTTCACGAAACACATCATATCCTTCTATCTCTTTTCCTGTCAGAATGTCGTCCTCATCTAACCATGTCTCACTTATTCCAACAATTCTTGGGTGAGCAGATTCAATTAGTGCAACCATTTCATCTGCCTTATTTCTTACACTTCTAGCATGTGTATACAAACACAACAGCTCATTCCTGGATCTACAGCTAGTTCCACTGATGCCACTCATTCGATGTGATCTCTCCATGCTCGACTGGGGCCATTTCCCTTTCTGCTTATTCATTCTAGAACCCTTTGCAATTCCATCTGTTTCCTCTTGATCCCAGGTCATCTCATTCCTTTCCTGTCTACACATGCTCTGACATCCTCTTAGAGCATCCACCTTTCTCACGCTGTGTACCCCTGTCCACCCTGAACCTCCCCGTTTCCCTGTTCATCTTGCACACCCATTCTCTCATTTTCCATACTCATGCCACTTACATCCTCATTCATAACCACCTCTTCAATCTCTCCTGTTGTACTCTCCTGCTCTTCCACATCACTTCTCACTTGATCTGATTCATTTTCTGTACTCACTTCTCTACCTTCCAGGAGCAGTCTCTCCAAGTGACTCACACCATAATCACTCAAATGCAGTCCATCTCTCCCATACAGTTCACTTCATCCTTCAAACTCATTCCACACATTAACAAACTGTACTCCCCTCTCCTCACACATTTCAGCCAATATATCATTCATAATCCTTGCTCTCCACCTCATCTCACCACAGTCATACCTTGGCAACATGCTTACTACCCTTCCTGTCACACTATTTTCTTTTATCCATCTAAGCAGCCCCCTGATATCCATTCTGACGTGCTCTCTTTGTCCTCTGTCATATCATTCGTACCTATTAAAACCATTCCTTTGCTCGCTTGCACCCCTCATAGCCAATGCCTCAATCACTCTACTAATTTTACTGCCTGGAAAACATACCTTGTGCATCCTCTCATCCAGATAGGCTAACCACTCGGCCAAACCAGGCTGGCAAATAGCGTGCACATTATAGAACAGTATTTGAAAACTGTACAAAACTAATTATTAAAAGTTTTTAAAGAAAAGTTTTAATCTGCATGTTAGCAAAACAGCTTTAATGGCATATCACAACAAAAATAAAATATTTTTAATCCAATATTTTGCCTACAGTAATTGATATTGTGCTTTGTTAATCTAAGGTTAATCGAAGAATCAAAATGGAGAAAAACCATTATCCTAAAAAGACTCCATTTCAAAAGTTAAAGGTTATTCTGGGAATCAGCACATTCTCTACAGAGTTATCCTAATATAAACAAATTTGGATGTAAAAAAACTGCCACTATGAGAGACTTATTTTCCATTAAAAAAAAAAAAACTGCTGACTGCACCTGGAGAGCAGCATTATCAGAATATTTCAATACTTGCTTGAAATTTTTCTTCTTATTCAATTATGCTTTATTTGCTTTCTGTTATTATTAATTTTGAAAATTTCTCATTTACCATGGGTGAAATATTGGCTTAAAATGTTTTTAAAATGGTTCTGCTAATGTACAACCAGCACATTAGTTAAAATGTACACACTCTGTGAGTGAGCAAGCAGTTTTTCTCTTTTTAATTAAGAATTTTGGTGTGTCAGATATTGGTAATGATGCTTTGTCACTGACTGGATAATTTTTTGTTGCAGAAGAAGCAAGTGTAAATACTTCAAAATTATGTTTTATTATTCTCACATGCATTGCTGAGGTAAGTTCCTGTATAATTATTGTTATTATGTTAGTAAATTATTGATAAAGTTCATATAATTGCCATTTAATAATGCAAATAAGAGATTCTGAAAACTCACTAAGAGCTAAAGAACCACTTGAATGACAATAACAAAGTAGCTGTTGGATAGCTATGATTTAACTTCACAGGAAATGAAGAGGAGACTTAAAGTTTCTGTTAATTCAGGGGATATATACTTTTATTTGTCCAGCATTAGTTACTAGTTGGCCATTAAATGCATGGAGTGGCATGCAAAAGACTACTTGGTATCTGGAGAAAGAGAGATCCCGATTTACCTTTAGAGGTCCTGGTTTATGTTTCCTTTAAACTGCCATCCTATTACTGTTATATTTGGCAACATGCTAAAGAAATGAAAGTCCACAGATAACAATCAGCCTGTGATTGATATGACCAAGGTAATAGGTCTTAGATACCAGAGCTGACACAGAAACTGATTTTCCTTGAAAAAGGTAGTTACCTTATCTTATCAATACACTTTGGAGATGCAGTCTTATCCCTGTTTTCACAATAAGTAAAGAGCTGCATACCATAAATTTTAATGCAAGAAATGTGTCATCAGTTTAGCAGCATGGGCTGAGGTATACAGAACCTGAACTTGTGTATCTTAGCCACTTTTCTCCCTTTTCCACCTATCGTCTAAACTTTGTATCTCATAAATACAAAGTTTAGGTGATTCAGTCCTCATAGGGATCATTTTGTAGGCCCTGTCTCTGTTACTTCTGCCTGTATCCTCTCTACCACTTCCTCTTTTCCAAGGAATCCAGCTAACCAGATCTATGCATAGTAGTCCAGATGTATCAAAGCCTTATAAAGAGGAAAAGTAATGTCCTTATCTCTGCTTGTTAGTATCTTTTCTTCAATATGGATTTAATCCAGTGAGCTGTTGTGGCCATTTGCAACATGCTATCCACACTTAAGCTCTGCATGCAGTCGCCCTCAGATATCACAAAGTGCATAATCTATTTATATAGTAGGATGGTCTGAAAAGTTCTCAGCATCAACCATACATGGCAACACTATCGGCAAGATTTTTTTTTTTTTTCTAAGTTGGTACATCTGTCATAAGCATCAGTGTGAAATTGCAAGTCATTCTATCAAGTAGTTTGTTTTATACAGCTGTCTGAAACAAAAGTGTTTTCTGTATCCCTTGAAATGGATTAAACTGAGTATCGTGTGGTTATAAAATTCTTTCTTAAAGAAGGTTTAACGCCAAAAGAAATTCATTTGAAGTTCATAAAAGTTTATGGGCACTCTTCTCCTTCATTTTCAACAATTAACAAATGAGCTGTCAAGTTTAAACGTGGCCGTATAAGCTTTAAAGGTGATCCACGTGAAGGACGTCCAAAAAGTGTAACAATCATTGATCAAGTGCATGATATGGTATTGGATGACTGGCGAGTCAAAGTGCATGAAATTGCTCAGACTATAGGCATTTCAAAAGAACGTGTAGGATATATTTTGCATTAAGAATTGCAAATGAAAAAGCTTCGCATAAGATGGGTGCCGTGCTTGCTCACAGGATCAAAAACGCACTTGCATTAAAATCTCTGAACGGTGCTTGGAACGTTTTAACAAGAATAAAACTGATTTTATGCATCGCTTTTTTTACTATGGATGAGACTTGGATTTACCATTACATGCCAGAATCCAAACAGCAGTCGAAACAGTGGACAGAAGCCAGTTGTTCAGTGCCAAAGAAGACAAAGTTGGTTCCATCAGCAGGAAAGGTCATATCATTGGTGTTTTGGGATATCTTGAAAAGGGGTAAAACAATAACCGGGGAATATTATTCCAATCTTTTAACTAGACTAGATGAAAAAATTCATGAGAAAAGACTCAGTTTGCAGAAGGAAAAAATCATCTTTCATCAGGACAATGCATCTGCCCACAAAGGTGTTTTGGCAATGGGAAAATTAAGGGATCTCCATTATGAAGTGTTGGAACATCCACCCAGTTCCCAGATTTGGCTCCCTCTGACTTCTAAACTGATTTTTCTTTATCTTTATCTCTTCTTTATCTTTATCTCTTCCCAAAACTGAAACTCTTCTTTGCTAGTCAGCATTTTTCTTCGAATCTAGAGGTGATTACAGCTGTACAGGGGTATTTTGCAGATCTTACTGAGAACCACTACCGGGACTGGATAATGGCACTGGAGCATTGCTGGAATAAATATATTAGTCTTAAGGGAGATTATGTTGAAAAATAAACATAATTTGAAATTATAAATCCGTTTTTCATTGTTAGGCCGAGAACTTTTCAGACCATCCTCGTATTTCATTGTATTAATCTGGCAACTGGTACCTTTCCATATTGCCAGTCTGTTTAAATTATCCTGCACAATATCCACATCACCTTTATTAATTACTGCTCTGACCAGTTTTGCATAATAAACAATTGGATGTTTCTTCTTATTTCTTATATCATTGATCTATTAATTAAATAGCAGCAGCCCAAGATACAGAATCCTTCAACACATTCACTGACTAGTCACTTTTCCTCTCCTTAACTCAACCATTTACCCCCCTCCCCATTTCTCTTTGATTTTGATTTCTGTCCATTCAGCCATCCTCTTGTCCAGATCAGTAGCTTCACCACCATTCTCATTTACCCTATTTTTAGGACCATAAGAAGCACCTTTTTACATAGAAAAATTGACTGAAAATTGGGGTGCATCTTATGGTCCGAAGGTAACATTAAAATATGAATCTTTACACTGTACTGAAGCTGTTAGCGAAGTTCAATTACTGGTGCAATATGTTAATAAAATTAGTAAGTATGCCACTGAAGGTAGGTAGTTATCTCGCTGCATGTGGGTGAATCACCAATTTAGAGCGTCAGTAGCCATTTGTGTGTAAACATATGCACTTTTGTACGGTTCATTTGAATTATTTATTAGTCGTTAAAATTTTTATCTTAAAATTAGAAAAAAATGAGTGTAAAACAAAAAAGACTTTCATATAATGTGAGGTATAAATTAAATGTGATAAATTATGCAGAAAGACATTTTTCTCCACTGCCAACAAAAAATATGGTTCATGAGGGGAGAAAACAAGAACAATTAAAATTGCTATGTAAACAGAAGAAAACATTTCATTCGCACCTAGAAAAATGGCCAGAATTAGAAGTACAAATGAAAAATTGGGTAACAAATCATTGAAACATGGGAATATCTGTTTCTACAAAAATTATAATTTTTGAAGCGACACAGTAGGCAACTACTAATAGAATTTTAGATTTTATCAGATAAATCAATTTCATAAATCTAAAGCACCATCTTGGTGCTTTAGATTTATGAAAAGACATGGATTATGCATCGACATCATCAAATTCCTGACATGTACTCTCAAGGAGTTTACAGGATATGATAGTACTACATGAAAAATTTACATCATTACTAACTTCCTATCTACAATTTTCCTCAAAATTAGTCTATTACTCGTCAAGACTCCAATATTATCATTATCAGATCTTATATTTCTATCATCTAAGGCACATTGTACCGTATCAATCCACCTATATCTTGGTCTTACTCTGGGTCATTTTCCTGCCAACCTGGCAGAGGACACTTGTTTTGCTAATCTTTCCTTGCCCATTCTGTTTAAGTGACCATACCACCTGAGATTAGTTCTGCTAATGCATTCCTGGATGCCGATAATGTCAAGTTCTTTCCTAATATTCTTGTTTTTAATATGATATTGCCACTGATGCCATCTGTTCATGCCTCTAATCTTTCTCAGGACTCTCATATCTGCGGTCTCTAGTCTTTGGTCAAGTGATTTACTTCTGACCCAGCTCTCAGATCCATAAGTTAAAACTGGTTTGAACACTGTCTTGTATACGGCTAATTTAGTGTTCCGGCTAATTTCTCTCATATTCCATATGAATTTATTCAATTGACTTATATGAGCTTTGTTGATTTTGTTGTCTATTTTCATATTTAATTTACCATCTTCACTAAAAATCGTGCCAAAGTAGCTGAAATGTTTTACTTGTTCCACAGGTTCCCCGTTCACAACACAGTTGACATTTTCAACAATTCTACCTATTTTCATTGTCTTTGTCTTTTTAATGCTGACCTTCATACCATATCTATTACAACAGTTATTCAATTTAGTCAGGGAATTTTGCAAACTTGTAGTGGATTTATTCACAAGTATAACATCGTCCGCATAAAGCAAAGAGCTGACATTAACATCTCCAATTCTGATATCATGTTTAATACCACTTTCCTTCATAATGTGATCCATATAGATAATGAATAACAGGGGGGATAATGTACATCCTTGTCTCACACCAGATTTAACATTAAACCATCTTCTTGTACATCCTTCAATTCTAACTGCCGACTTACAACTCAAATACAGACTAAGTATTGCTTGATATAATGTCCCATTTACACCATATAACTGTAACGCATTGAATAGCTTCTCTCTTGGCACCTTGTCATATGCCTTTTTCAGATCAACAAAACTTAAATACAGATCTTTGTTATATTCCCATGTTTTCTCGACTATTTGTCGTAAAGTGAAGATCTGATCCTGACAGCCTCTATTTGGCCTGAATCCAGCTTGTTCTTCACCAAGCTTTTCTTCCACAATTCTTCTCAACCGTTTCTCAAGTATACTTGCATAGATCTTGGCAGGAACACTCAGTGGGGAAATACCTCTGTAATTCTCACATTCAGTTTTATTTCCCTTTTTATATATGGGAACTATAGACCTCTACTACAATAATCGGGAATTCGTCCCTCTGTCCAGGCTTTTTGAACTATGCAGTGCAGCCACCGTAAGACTTTTATATCACCATACTTCAGCATTTCCGAATATAATCTACTCCTGTTGCCTTTCCACATTTCAAGCCTTTGATGGCTTTTTCTACTTCAAGTGTGGATATGTATTTCTGACTGTATGCCTGTTGATTATTTTTTACCACTGTGCTATCACTGCTTGTTTCATTTAGCAATTTTTCGAAGTAATTACTCCATACTTCAAGGATATCTTTTTCTCCTGTTTTCATGTCACCTTTATCATCTCTAACTCCTTTTACAGCACTCTTTTCTCCATTTCGAAGCTTCTTCAATAACCTCCAGAATATCTTACCACCTTCTTGATATTTATTTTCTATGTTCTTGCCAAAGTCCTCCCATGACTTTCGTTTAGCTAGTTTTATACAATGTTTTGCTTTCTTACATTTGTCTCTGTATTCTCTAAGAGCAAAAGCTGACTTATTTGCCAGAAACTTTTGATATGATTTCTTCTTTTCCTTCACTGCCTCTTTAACTTCCTGTGTCCACCATGGAGTTCTGATTTTTCTATCCTTACAGACAACCTTACCACATGCGTCTCTGGCTGAATCAATCAGGGTTTTCTTCAAAGCTTGCCACTGAATCTCCAAGGTTTGGTTCCTGTTTTCAAACTCTTTCATTTTTTCTTCAATAATCTTTGTGTATGTTAGTCTACAGTTCACATCTGAGAGCTGCTCAACTTTTATTCGCTTTAAAACTTTCTTACATGTAATTCTTTTCAATATGAAATTCAATTTTATCCTGCTCAAGACTAAATAGTGATCGCTTCCAATTTCAAATCCTCTGTACACTCTGGTGTCCTGCACCAGGGAGAAAACATCACTATCAACAATAACATTGTTAGTGAGACTTTTCTTATTCCTTGCCTCTTCTCTCCATGTGAATTTGTGCACATTTTTATGTTGGAACATGGTGTTATAATAACCAATCCAAGTTCTGAGCAAAATTCAACAGGTATTTGCTATTATTAATAACTTTGCTCTTTTTCTCCGAATTTTCCCAAAATATTTTTGTATGTCTGACAATCATTTCCTACTCTGCTATTTAGATCCCCAACAAGGACCAACTTTTCCATTTGCATCGTGTTAGTTGCTTTTTCAAAAAATTCCTCCACTTCTACCTTACTAGAACCTTCTGTGGGAGGACCATAGGCACAAATAAGTCTCATTGTCCAATTCCCCATTCTGATATTTGCCCTCATCACTCTACTTGAGATTGCCTGCCATTCAAGAAGATTAGACTCGTATTCTGTGTTGAATAATATGGCTACTCCTTCTTTTCCTTGATTGTCATTGCCTGAATATAACATTTTGTATTTATTGCTTAGAAAGATCTCACCAGTTGTTGTCTTTTTTGTTTCAATCACCCCTATTATGTTGATCTGGTACTTATCTAATTCCTCCTTCTTTTCCTTGATTGTCATTGCTTGAATATAACATTTTGTATGTATTGCTCAGAAAGATCTTACCAGTTTTTGTCTTTTTTGTTTCAGTCACCCCTATTATGTCGATCTGGTACTTATCTAATTCCTCAGCTAGCTCCATTTCTTTGCCATTCAGCTTCTTATGTTGATAGTGCCGAGCTTTAACTCTGGTGATGTTGAGTTGGGGTGTGTTTTCAGATTTGTTCCAGTAACTGACTTTTTGCTGTTCACCCTGGTTCCCTAGCGAAAACAATGGGAGCCTTGTTTAACGGGCGACTCTCCAGCTGGCATGAAGTTTTGTCATGTTGTACCATTATTTTTTAATTTGGTTTAACCAATAAGAATACAATTTGGTTGGCTAAATCCCAAATTGCCAGCCCATCCTCGTTCATTCAGTATCCAGGTAGATACCCAGCAGGGTGCACCATGAGAAGGTGAGGATTGGACATTAGGTCAGAAGCCCTGGTCGGTTCTCTGCATTCCTTTCAAGGCTAACTGGAGGTCTCCTCTCGGTTATACAGCTTTGACCCTTAAGCACCCCCACGGGTTATGCATGCATACAGAAACCACTCTAGCCCAAAAAATGCTGGCTGACTATGAAGCTAAAATTATAGAATTCCATAGATTTGTCATATCAGCAAAAAAGAAATTTAACTTTGAGCGTAATCAAATTGTGAACGTGGATAAAGTGCCTCTAACTTTTGATGTTTCTTCAAATCGGACAGTAGATTCAAAAGGCACCAAATCAGTAGTGATCAAAACAACAGCTCACGAAAAAACTCGCTACACTGTAGTTTTAGCTTGTTGCACGGATGGAACAAAACTACCCCAATGTTAATATTCAAGAGAAAAACATTACCGAGAGATGAAATTTCTCGTGGCATTATTATCCACGTTCAAGATAAAAGTGAATGGACGAAACAGGAATGAAATTATGGATACAAAAGATATGGGCAAAATGTACAGGTGCATTGTTTAAAAATCCTGCGATGTTGTCATGGAATCAATTCAGAGCGCATTAAACAGAATCAACCAAGAAGCTTCTAAAAGAAATGAATATAGAATTAGCTGTCATTACTGGAGGCCTTACAAGTCGATTACAACCCTTGGATGGATCTATTAATAAACCATTCAAAAATTTTATGCTGGAAGAGTGGAACAAATGGATGGCAAAGCCAAATCACGATGTTACAGCAACAGGATGTATGAAACTGCCAACAATTTCAGAAGTATGTACCTGGGTGATAAATTCATGGGAAGCTGTGAAAGAAGAGACAATTATAAAGTCATTTAAGAAATGTGCGATAAGTAATGCGATTGATGGTACTGAAGATTACGCAGTTTTTGAAGGAAGTGACAACAATAGTTCAGACCTAAGTCATACAAACGGTGACATTAATGAGACAAGTGATAGTACCGAGAGAGAAGATGAACTGAATATTGCTAATACAAATGATTGTAACAATAAATAAAAATTAAGTAAGAATTTGTAAATATCTTTATATAATAAAATATTTTTTTCTAAAAATTGTCTCATAAATTTGGGGTGCATCTTATTGTCCAAAAAATATACGGTACTTGTTGCAATAATATGATTAATTTCAGTTAGGATGCCAAACTTTATTAAATTTAATCCAGCCAGTGCAGAGGTCTAATATGCATATTATTATCACAATCATTATCAGAGTCCAATGAGTCAAGGACTTATTGAAGGAAGCCATACCTCACCCACACCAGCTGTCACCTTTTCTTAAAATCATTCAAACTGGATGCATTCACCACTTCAATAAGTTGTTCCACTCACTGCACTTTGAGAGAAATCTACATAACCCCACCTTCCACGTAATGTAAAATTCCATTAACGATATCCTAATAACTTCAGAAGTTTATAAGGCTCATAATGACCCTCTTTCTCCTATTTACCAGTGTCTGATGCACACATACTCTCAGTCTATCGTCATAATCATTATCAGAGTCCAATGAGTCAAAGACTTATTGAAGGAAGCCATACCTTACCCACACCAGCTGTCACCTTTTCTTAAAATCGTTCAAACTGGATGCATTCACCACTTCAATAAGTTGTTCCACTCACTGCACTGTGAGAGAAATCTACATAACCCCACCTTCCACATAACGTAAAATTCCATCAACGATATCCTAATAACTTCAAAAGTTTATAAGGCTCATAATGACCCTCTTTCTCCTATTTACCAGTGTCTGATGCGCACATATTCTCAGTCTATCCTCATAATCCTGATATTATTTTTATAACTCCTTTTTGCTCCCTCTCCACGACTTTATTCCCTTGGAACACAGGAGACCATATCTGCACACAGTAGTATCAAGATCTTGTAAAGAAGAAAATGACCTCCTTATCCTTACATTTCAGCTTTGCAATTATTTACAATTTTTGCAGTGTGACCTTTGAAAATCAATTTCCTGTCTACCATAACTCAGATATCCCATACAAATTTTCATAAAATCTGAACTTCCACCTATGCTTATATGTATGTTTATAGTGCATGACTGTTACTGCTACTGTAAGATATTCCTTTTTTCAGATAGAACTTCTGACAAAATTATGCAGACTTACTACTACTGTGCTGGAGGAATAACTTTCATTTAAACATAAGTCAGACTATTTACTTGGTTTAAATGTTCATATTCATTATCATCAAACCCATCATCAGGAATACATATGTAAACATGAAGCCAGCTAAGTTACGGTACTTACCCATATTTGTATTGTTTATGGGGGGAGTGGGTCTGGAAAGTTTTGATAAACACTTAGAATAAAAGTGATATTAAAGCAACTGATATAACCATAAGAAACAACATACGAGGACATAAAAATATAAGAACATAAGTTACCTCCATAACTCTGCTACTAGTATATTCTTTCTGTGGTTATATCAGTTGCTTTAATATAATTTTTGTTTTAGGTGTTTATTTGAACTTTGCAATCCTCCCCCCCTGTCTTCAAGTAGTAAGGAAGGTGTTCAGAGGTTGTTGAAAATCAAGCCAAACTTTAGGTTCAAAGTTGTGGAATCCAGAGCCAATTGCTCAGAAAGGTTAGCTGTAGGAGATGATAGTGGAGAGCTCAATGTTGTATTTTATGTGGTTTTTTTTAGCTAAAAGTTATTTAGTCACACAAAGAAACCAGAACATAGTATGTGGGCAATGGAGGTGATATCAGCAGAAATTTTATTATTATTATTATTATTATTGTTGTTGTTACTACTGACACCTCCAGGGAGTCCAAAGGTTCATCGAGGGAGGTCACCTACTCTACAACTCTCCATCTACACCAATGCCATCTACTGCCCACCACCACCACCACTAGTATTTTCACAGACAATCTCAAACATCCATGCCCACGGCAGGATTTGAACCCACAGTCTTTTGGCTGGAGAGTGGATATGCTGACTACTCGGCCAACCAGGCCGGCAATTTTCCTGTAAAAGAAGGATGGTATCATTAATTGAGACTTTATGAATAGGGTTGGTACATCAGAACTAATTCATAAAGCATCATTAACTGAATGTAATGTTTATGATTTTGTTTACAGTGCTGCGATGTTTAGAGTATGTTCAAAAAAAAAATTAATAACAATTGAATTAAATATTTTGATTTTAGAAATAACAGCTGAAATTAAAAAAAAAATTAACAATAATTAAAGTTTGTTATAATTTATGCATTTCAAGTTTATTTAGATTTCTGTGCATATTATAGGATCAGTATGCTAATTCTATCATGCATGATGTAAATATGGTGTTTAAAGTGCAGCTGCATAGAACTGTGAGTATCTAAATGTTAAATTAGAATAACATAATTTAAAGTTTATTTCAAATAATTTTTGTGCCAGTAATTAAAAATTCGAATTAAAGTCAGAGAGAATACATGTTATTGGAAGGCATATTGATTTAATTTGGTCTAAGATAGATTCTTTCTGAAAAATACAAATAACTTGTGTTCCATTGAATAAATTGTAGGTTGTAATCATAGTGGAGCTTTTGTCTTAAAAATTTGGTAAATTGCAGAACACTGAGATATTTCAACCAGTAATGTTTATACAATAGCCAGATTTCCTTTGTTTTGTGTATTTTATGCTTTTGCTGAAATAGCACTTCCCACAACACATTACTTAAAAAATTTTCAAGCCACTTCAGGACTCCAGTTAAAAGTGCAGAGCTATCTCACTGGACAAAAATCATCCCACAACCTGTTGGTTCCAAAAAAAACAAACACCACTATGCCCTTGTCCAACTAGGCTATTACCTCTGTTAAGATTGAAAAAAATAAAAATAAAAAATAATAATAATAACTGTGCCTAATGCACTTGTGTCCAAAAACTAAGGACGAACTACATTTTTACCTCTATATGAAAAAATTTTCATGACTACAGCCAAATGTGGACATGAATTTACTGCCAGCATAAATTAATTATATTATGCAAAAAAGTGTGTTGTAAATGTCATCCAAATTAAATTGCAATGTGTTTTTGGCAAAAGTTATAAATTTCCTAAGGAATTAATGTACAGTGCTTACAGAAAATTATGTAGAGAGACAGTTCAGTATGGATTATATCCACCCTGAATGTGGTAGAATATGGAATAAGTCCACCCAATACATGGACATACTTTCCAAGCCAATGAAAGAATTTGTGAGAACAAAAACAAAAAATATAATTTATTAAGCTCCTGATATTTCACTGAATTCAGTACATTCATGTATGAAATAAGGATGCCCATTGTTATTTTTCACTGAATTTCAGTCCGTGCGGTTAGCCTAGTGGCTTTGCGCTTTGCAACCATATGCCTGGAGAAGGAGTGTCCTGGGTTCGATTCCTGTCGCCGACTTGAGGAGCTTAAGGATCTTCCTCAGCCATAGCCAAGTTAGCCGGTCTTGTGCGTGGACAGCATGGACAGCAGGGTTCCCCCCCCCCAGGGGAAAACCCTGCTGTCCTCTTATCTGGGGTTTTTCATCCTGCAAGCAGGCAAACCGGCCCTGTGAACACACCGATCTACAGCCATAAATACTTAACCCCTCATGAGGGGGCTCAACTTGCCCCAATAGGGATGGGGGAGAAAAGGGGAGGACCTCCATATGAATAAATAAATAAATAAACTGAATTTCAAACCACTCTCCACTCTTGATTCGAAAATTTGAATGTGTTCCTGCTTTCTACTTGAAATCATGAGTTATACAAATGTCACAAGCTGATTCATCTGAATTTGCAGTTGTAATTATCAGATATAGTGTTTGACCTGACACCGATGTATCATCATTCATATATATATATATACATACAACAAAGTGAATACACTCGCTTCATTTTCATAATAGATTTCTCAAGTTTTTTTGTAAGAAAAATTATCAGTAGCATATTAAATATAAAAAAATAAATATAGTGATATACAGATTTAATGGGTGATATTGGTGTAAAAAAAACAACGAAAAAAAAATGAAATTGACTTCTTTGGTGATTGAGTATAAATTATTTACATCACTGACAACTGACATCACCCACTACACTACGGTAGCATGATAATGGCTAATAATTCAGTTTATATGATATGTTTATGTGATATTTTCTTCATGTATTATGTAGTAGTACATATTTTAAAAGATGTATATCTGTAATACATGTACTACCAGAGATAATGGATACAGCCTATATTATAATGCTCATTTTTGATCCTTATTAATTTACATTATATATTTATTTATTTATTTATTTATTTTTTGGTGACAGTGAGAGCATCCATTAGAAGTTTATAAATTATGTTAGTTATTGGCTGATTTCCATCCTCTCTGCCAAAAGTTATAATGCAATTTATGAAAAGCCACTTTTTACAAAACAGCATATGATTCAGGGTTTATGTCTTTCAAGCATCCCTGGATGTTATATCAATCCTTTAGCAAATTATAGAAAATGCAATTAATACAGATTGTTAAAAAACAATTCTGATGTTAAAAGAAAAAGTTGATGCTGTATCATATAGTAGAGTTATTATGTATAGTAGAATTACTAAGTGAACACTTTGCAAGAGTATATCTTACCAGTGGTGATATTGCAGGAATGAGGGAACCAATGGCTTATATGGGAATTGGGGTGAATGAAATGGAGGTGTATAGTATGTTACAGAACCTTAATGTAAATATATCTGTGGGATTTGATGGTATATCAGCTCAAGTTTTACATGAAGCGGCAAAGGAATTGTCAGTGCCCTTGACCATATTGTTTAATTTAAGTCTCAGCTCGGGGGTGGGGGGAAATAGTTCCATTGCATAAAAGAGGCTCCAAGACTGCTGTTGCAAATTACCGACCGATCAGCATATCAGGAGTCATTGTCAAGGTATTGGAGAAATTAGCCAAGAGCAAAATACAGGAATGGATAGATGGAAATGGGATACTGTATGGGGAGGGGGGCAGACAGCATAGTTTTGTGAAGGGTAGATCATGCCTCAGTAACTTGCTCACGTTTTATAATACAGTGATGACTGAACTGGATAAGGGTAATGGGTTTACAGTGACAGGATACCACATGGAATTCTAATCAGTAAACTGTGGGAATGGATATAGCGTTGGTGAGATGGATAGGAGGGCGGTTGATGGAGAGATATCAGAGAGTAGTTTATTCACGAGTAGAGTCCAAAAGAAGGCCTGTGACTAGTGGTGCACTGCAGAGTTCTGTTCTTGGACTGCTGCTATTTAATTTGTTCATTAATGATATAGGAAAGGATCTGAGAGGAACTATTTATTTATTTGGCAGTGATGCAAAGTTGGGTAGAGCAATAGTAAATACACATGATGTCAAAAATTTTGCAGGATGATTTGGATAGATTGACAGACTGGGCTAAGGAGAATGGATGTCACTTTAATGTGGCAAAATGTAAGGTTATGAATTTTTGGATGAAGAGGTTATCAGCAGTATACCACATTGGTGGAACTGTACTCCAGGAAATTGACGAAGCCAGAAATTTGGCAGTGTTGGCAGATAGGAAGTTGAAGTTTATCGTGCACATAGCAAAAGTGGCTAAATCAGCTCATCAGATCACTTGATTACTGAAGAATACTTTGATGAACAGAGACAAGCAAGTTATTGTTCCTCTTTATCGAGCCTCATCTTGACTACTGTGCCAAGATCTGGGCGCCAGGGTTTCTTCTTGATGATGAGGAGGTAGAGAAGATCTAGAGGTGAGTGACCAAGATGGTAGCGGTCTATGGAACGAACCTTACGAGAACAGGTTGAAGATCTGTGGGTTACAGAAATTGGTTGATAGGTGAAAAAGGGGTGATATGATTGAGACATTCAAATTACTGATTTTGCAAGATTAATTCAGAGGAAATTTTTCAGAAGGCCATCCATGGAAACTGAGTAAGAGTGTAGTTAGCATGGGTGTTAAAAAGGTGTTAGCAAGGATGTGTTAGTGCTAGGTTTTTTATTTGGAGAGTGGTGAATGAGTGGAATTAGCTGGTAGAGTCTCTTGTAGGTGCCATGACTATGAATGAGTTTAAAGCAAAGTATGATAGATAGATACTGTGCAAATGCTGAATAGTTCTTGACATGATGTTTAGGGCTTCCCTTGATGAGTCTAAGGACTCCTTGGAGTTGCCCATAATAATAATAATAATAATGTAGCACATCAAACAGGAGTTCACATGAATACATGCTTTATTGCATTGGGTGAGCAGATTTTTAATAAGTAAAAAAAATCTGTAATTGTAGGTTAATAATTTTTAATGGTGTGTAGAATGTTCATGTAAAATGAGAATACTTGAACTGTTCCAGTTTATTTATTCATATGGAGTTTCCTCCCTTTTCTCTATTGGGGCCAGTTGAGCCCCCTCCTGGGGAGTTAACTATTTATGGTTGTAAATCCATGTGTTCACGTGGCCGATTTGCCTGCTTGCGGGATGAAAAACCCCAGATAAACTGGGGGGGGGGGACCCTGCTGTCCACGCCCAAGACCGGCTAAGTTGGCTATGGCTGAGGAAGATCTTTAAGCTCCTCACATCGACGACGGGAATCGAACCCAGGACACTCCTTCCCTAGGCATATGGTTGCAAAGCGCATAGCCACTAGGCTAACTGCGTGGACACTGTTCCAGTGATGTGTATCCATAGAAAATCATAACCAAAAAAAAAAAAAACAAGTCAATAATAATGTGTTTCATTTGTGAATCAGTTTGATTTTCAAGCCCAGTGAAAGTGATAAGTGATTTCCCTTTCTGTGTGGCTCCCACTCACTAGAGTATTTTTTGTAAACCTGCAGTAGAAATGTATTGTAGGTGGGGCTAATGATTTTTCCTTTTTTTTTTTCTTAATTATATATATTATCTACTCTGGAAAATAAACATGGAACTTTTTTCAAGCCACTTCAGGCCTCCAGTAAACAGGACATTGGTCTTGTACTGTGTAATAAAGACACTCACAAACATTCATGCCTAATTACTCAGCCAACTAGGCCACTGCCATATATACAGTGTGTATGTGTACAGCAAAAGTTTGACTTTAAAAATAAAATTGACTCTTGCTATAGCAAGCATCGTACATTGAATTCTCAGTATAAACTAAAGGAAATTTAATACAAACAAACCTTCCACTATAACAAACTAAGTATCATGAAAATATTTATTTTCCTTATTTTCCTGAAATTTTATAACTCTCTGAATCAGTGACTGTTAAGTTGACTGCTACTATATTACTGATAGAAAAACTGCTTTCATTTTTTCAAATTTTATCACTAAAATAGTTTTGACTGCATATGGAGCAAATAAAACTGAGATGGCCGAGCTCATGCATACAAATAATAGCTAGCCATGTGAGGACTTATTTGAGGAAAGGATATATATGCAGAACAACAGTGTTGTTATAGCAACAAATGAGAAGTTGAGTGGAAATTAGTCACTAGTTACAAATTAGTTACTAGTCACAAACTAAAAGCAGCAATGTCTGAATGCATTCTAAAGGTCAGGAGGTTGATAATAGATTAACCACTGCCCCACCTTTGACGTATATATATGTCCATGATGGACACTTTGCATGGATGCAAATTGCCACTGAAGTCAATTTAACCTTTGGATATTATAGAAATAATATGGATAATAAGCATATATTTTTGATATATTTAACCATGTGGCCATTTGGGCAGTTAATAATAGGTTTGAAATGTATGAATAAAGAGATTATGCATGTAGTATGAATGAAACCATTATAGAGCCAGTAAAAGATTAATGATAATAATTTGTTTCATGGAGTAATGGAAGCAGGAAGGGGACTTGGTTGGTATGAATAGGAAAAAGTCCAGTATGCCAAGAAAAATCACAGAATTCTTGATAGAATTCTTGTCAGTAGATATTTGTTGGTGAAAATTATAGAATAGTAACCACTGCAGATGATATATGCAAGATATTTAATGAAAAATCCAGCAAAGGATTTCATCCTAATTTTATTAACATAGTTTTATGAACAGCACAAACAAGTTCACTACTACGAGAGTGTTAGAGTTAACTACATGACGTATACCAGAGAAATATGATTTGCATATAGTGAACATTCTGTAGAATAGAATAGCATTAGTACTATTGCATTTTGGCTGAGACTTTTTAGTAGTTTTTTATAGTGAATGAATTCATTATTGCGGAATTTGTTTAAATAAGAGTTGAATGTTCATGGATTTTGGAGTTCAATCATTCATGGTTTGATTAGTTGACTGTAGAGGACTAGTGGGATTATTCTTCTTGTCACACACTAAAGTTATAGAATTCTGTAACCCATAAACGCTGAATTTATACTTGTGCGAAACATTCCTCAGACATCACCATCTTGGTCAACTGTCTCCAGATCCTCTTTATCACTTTGTCATCACAAGAAAAAAATTGAGTGTACTGGTCCAAATATAGCTGTATCAAAGTCTCATAAGGCTTTGATAAACAATAACTTCCTTATCCATTCTTGTTGCTGTTTTTTCAACATCCAAGTGATTGTGCTATTTTGTTCTGCTGTTATACTAATTACCCCTGAAATTCATCTCTCTGTTCAACATTACCCATAGATTCCTAAAATTGTTATGATCCAGTTTCTTCAGTGTTGTAGACAGCTTGTAATCTTTTCAAACAGAATTGCATAACCGTATACTTTGCCCCGTTGAACTGGCAGTACAGTACTGTGATGTCAGCCTATTCAAATCACCTTACAGGGTCTCTACGTCACTTTTATTTAATATTGTCCTAACTAGTTTAGTATCATCAGCGATCAGATTGATACTTGTTGAATGTTAATAACATGTTGTTATAAAGAGGATATTATTTATTAATTAATGTTATTTCTGAGTGTTTTTATATATGCACAAAGCTTCAATTCCGATTGGTGCAATGACTTTTAACTGTTTCTTTCAGAATCCGAAAAATCACTGAATCAAGACTAAATACAAAATATATGCATTTAATAAAACAAAAACAATATATACACTTCAAATAAAATTACACAACTAACTGCGAAATTAATTGGATCCAAGGCCTTTTATAATAAACTTACACTATAGAGATCATCCATTCTTTGACTCATTCTATTACTTGTTTGTTCAACATATACTTAATCACGTCTATTAGACTAAACACCTTGTTTACACAATAACAAAATGTTCATAGTCAGTTTCTTTGTTAAGGTCTTTTTCCAAAGATATAAGATTCTCTTCTTCTTTTCCATAGAATCCTTTTTCATCACCCTTATGTAGCACACATTATTCCTCCTGACTCTGAAGTATAGATATTCTGAATTCGCTGAAGTATAAGTACTCTTACCTCATGCAGTTCAGTTTTGTTAATTTTTGTACCAGCAAAAAAGGTTTCTTCTACTGTTTTATCTAAGTTACTAAATTCCATCTCCTTTTCCAGTAGAAATAACAGATAGATCCAGTGTCCTTAAAACAATTTCCAATCAGAGTTTCCTTGAACATTCCTATAGAACGTCAATTGCAATATTTTCTTTTATTTACCAATACTTATTTGCAGTCTTAACTCCTCAACTCCTCCACTTTAAAGGCTCACAGTTCTACAATTCCTTTTTCGGAATCTTCTATTAATATTCCTCCACTGTCACATACAGCTAAAAAAAAACTTCATGAGAACAAAATTCCTCAATCTGCATTCTTAAACTTCCATTGGTTCTCCTCTGGTTTTTCTCTGTTACTTCGATATCAAGCACTTTCTTTGTTTCCGTTACCTCAATACTGAACGCTCTCTCTGTCAGTTGTCAATCACTCATCAAACTCCTCACCACGCATGCGCATTCCATGAAAGTGGCAAGCAAGAAGTTAGGCATAATGACTGATGTGTCGTCTTCGTTAGCATTACAAGAATGTCTTTACAAAACACAGCACTTAATAATTTTAAACCACAATAAATTTCTGAAAGTAACACAACTATCCAAATCCAGTAAGCACATAAATTTTTTTTAAATGCTTCACATTTCATTTTGACAAAATAACATCAATAATGGGCACATCGCAAGTTAGGCATAATGACTGATGTGTCGTCTTCGTTAGCATTACAAGAATGTCTTTACAAAACACAGCACTTAATAATTTTAAACCACAATAAATTTCTGAAAGTAACACAACTATCCAAATCCAGTAAGCACATAAATTTTTTTTAAATGCTTCACATTTCATTTTGACAAAATAACATCAATAATGGGCACATCGCAAGTGCTGACAATGCATATTATGAAACCAAAACTAATAATGTACTAACATAAACAATTTAAAGAAATATTCATAATTTTAAATTATGAATGTTTTTACAATGTGACACCTTTTGACTACTTGTATATGGAAAAAATATGATTTCTGCATTATTTCAACTTTGGTATCTCTTCTGGGTCTGGCTTCCACTGATGAGACCTCAGTAAAGGTTGAAACTGATATGGGCAGTAGTTCTTTCACTGCCTAGTGTATAGCAGTGAAAGGACCACTGCTACACACATCTGAAAGGAAGGGTGCGTGCATGTGCTTTGCATTATGGGATACTAAAGCAATTGATGTCAAGTCATTAGCCCCTATAAACAAGTAGCCCAGTCGTGAAGATACTTCACGTGCAAACATTGTTTGCTTACACTTGAATAAAGGATTAAACCAAGAATATAATTTCTTGGCATCTTTAAATTGATACTTTTTCCTCAGGTCATCCTAAATTATCATTAAAATAGAAATTAAACAGTAGTGGTCCAAATAAAGTCCTATGGAGCACCACTAGTCACTTGCTTTTGCAATTTTCTAATAAATTGCTTGTAAGTCTAGATACTGATCAACTCTCCAACCAACATACCATGGGTTCAAGTAAGATAGATGCATGTGAAGGTCTTTAGGTAGTTGACAGTTTTCATTGCTTGATGTAAGACAGCCACATTGAGCTGTTCACCACAGATATTGTGTATCAAGTGGGAGTTCACTTGACCATATATTGCATTCCTTCCACATCAGGCAGACACATTTTTAGAAATTTATATCTTCAGTATTTATGGAATACCAAGTATTTGTGAACTATCTTAATGGAAGAGAAAATGCAAACGTAATATTATCTTATTTCATATCATAACAAAAAATGCATTTTCTTTTTAAAATATGCATTACAGAAATTGGTTGGTTTCCATGCTAAGTGAAGTATATACACAGTGTGCCAGTTAAGTAATTGATTTTTGACAGGACAGTCCTTTGAATAAAAGTAACAAACATGTGTATAGTTTTAACTGCTAGGGTGTTTTGTAATCATACTAACAAATTGCGACTACGAACTCATGTAACAAACACAGAATCGTATGGCTCAGAATATTTTATATTGCTTGAATTTCACTTATATTTTCAGTGTACAGCAGATATTTAGTCTGGTAATTCCTTTCAGTGTCATACTGGATATTCTTCATTTGCTGAACATATTTTACACGTTATTAGTATTGTGCATATTACCAAAGATAATATAAAACATAAATAAAAAAAACAGAATGGTATATGTAAATATTTCATTCTATTTTTATTACCCTTGAAATATGGAAAACAAATGGAGATGTAGCCATTATGAAAGTACTAAAATTGACAAAAAAAAAAAAAAAAAAACGATTGATTTCAATAAAAACTAAATGAATATGAAAATAATAACTTTACATTGATCATGTACTAACAGTTACACATACTGTATGTACTTCTCTGAATGAAGGAATCATAAAAAAAATCGTGTTTAATTATAAATTATTTTAGATTATTCATTTTTTACTATCTTTGTACTAAGATAAGTTATTCCAGAAATGCATTAAAAAATTTAATATTTTATGAAAAAAAATTCAACTTATGAGCATTAAACTTACAGATACATTTCTAAGAATGCATTATGTTCACAAGTGTGTGTGTGGGGGGGGGGGGGTTTGCTTGTATTATAAAATTATGTATAAACTGTGAAATAAAATGTTTACGTTTAAGTATAACAATAAAGCAAACACGCACGTGTGTGTGTGTGTGTGTGTTAAATTAATGTTGGTTCAGCTGAATCTCTGAAGGAAAGCCTGAGGCAGCCATTTCTAATATCATTTTGGTGTTCTATAATGGCTAATGATTCTCATATGTCATTCTGTACCATTTATTTAAAATAAATATTTTTAAAAACTGAGTTTTCTCATGGTTCATGTTGGTAACTAAAAACAGTGCTACGTAACAGGTCATTTAGTTTTCAGTACAGTAACAAAATATGCATGCAAATGAATTCAGTTATATTGTTTTGATTTACTAAAGAAAATAAATAATACATACAAACGATTTATAATTATATGGAAACTTAAATATGTTATGTTGAGTACTTTAAAATAAAACCATGTTATTGGATGGAACAAAACATAAAAACAAAAAAAAAGTATGATGGTTTCTATTTAATGTAATAATAACAAGCTATGTTACATAAGAAAACAGTCAACTTATCTTGTTTTCACAATGAAACTGTTAATAACTGAAGAATGACTTTGTACATGTCGAAATGAAGTTGGTTTCTTGCAAATGTGTAAATTGTAAAAAAAAGATTTTCAGCACACCCAAGTAATAGTAAAGAGCATAAATACATGGAGAAATATAAAACAGGTGGTGGAAAAAAATGGAGTAAGGTAGCATAATAAAGTAAGTTTTTCTCTTTTTGTGCCTCTGTAGTGTACAGTTTGAAGAATGCATTGCAAATGACCTATACTTGATCTTATTCTGATGCAAGGACTCTTTATCTCAGCCTTTTAAATGGAAGGTGAGTTAGCCAGTTTCACATGGAGAGGATAAAGTGTTCTTTTTTTTTTTTTTTTTTGCTTGGAAACTTGGGTTTTCCTTTCCACAAAAGAGTGGAAGAACTGGCAAGAGAAACATACATGCATTTATTTTGGGCAAATTATGGAGACTATAACTATGTTAGAAATAATTACTATAATTTCCTGATGTTTTAACCTTCATATGAAGGTCATCATCTCGAGTATATATATATATACAGAAACAAGCTATATTACATTTCAAACAGTATGCCAAAGAGACAGTGATTTGATCAAACTGGCCTGATCTCTAGCAAAAAAAAAAATTAATTAAATAAAATAACCACACCAAAGCTATATTCTATTTATAATATCATCAGAGGACAATTTCATATAGATAGTTTTATTACGGCAAAAGTGGTGTCTGAATTTAACATGAGAGTTATTATATTAGAGCTAACATCCTGGATTAAGTGCAGTCCTATTTATAATTAACTCTTAGATGGAAAGGTTATGTGGGTAGTAAAAAGTGCCTTTCATATTCTTGGAATTTTTAGATCATCGTTATTGTTTGATTAAGGTGGTTGATAAGAATTTCACAGGCTTCCTTAAATTTATGTTTTGTGTGATGCAAACAACTGGTGCCTTTCCAATTAATTCTATATAGAGTATTCAGGGCATGATCAGAAAGGTCAGATTTACCATAGTTATTGAATTTAATGTACCTTTTATGTTCCTTTCTGATAGGAATTGTGCATCCTGTTTCACCTATATAGGGCAAATTACAGGTACAATATATTCCATGGTGGGCCAGCAGAGGAAGTGGATCTTTGGATGAGTTGAGTAAGCTCTTTATTGTAGGAGGTTTAAAGGTGGTATTAAGGTTGCATTTCTGTAGTATTCTGTTTATTTTATATGATATCCCTTTAATGTATGGAATGGTTACAGTTTTATTGTAATCTAGTTTATTTTTGTTTTTAAGTAAGGTCTTGTGAAGAATTTTGTCGATAATATTTTGGCTGTAACCATTTTTCAGGGATGTATTGCTGATAACTTTTAATTCAACTTTAAGTGCAACTCATCCAAGGATTTACTTTATCTGCTGGTCCACCTGGAGTATACTGTATACATTGAACCTGTAATTTGCCCTGTATAGGTGAAACAGGATACACAATTCCTATCAGAAAGGAACATAAAAGGCATATTAAATTCAATAACTATGGTAAATCTGACCTTTCTGATCATGCCCTGAATACTCTACATAGAATTAATTAGAAAGGCATAGAATTAATTAGAAAGGCACAACTTTCTAATTAATTTTAATTAATTAGAAAGTTGTGCCTTTAATTAAACTGGTGCCTTTCTAATTAATTAATTCTAATCACACAAAACATAAATTTAAGGAAGCCTGTAAAATTCTTATCAACCACCTTAATCAAAACAATAATGATGATCTAAAAATCCCAAGAATATGGAAGGCACTTTTTACTACCCACATAACCTTTCTGTCTAAAAGTTAATTATAAATAGGACTGTATGTAATCGAGGATATTAGCTCTAATATAACAACTCTAATGTTAAATTCAGACACTACTTTTGCTGTAATAAAACTATCTATATGAAATTGTTCTCTGATGATGTTATAAATAGAATATAGCTTTGGTGTAGTTATTTTATTTAATTAATTTTTTTTTTGCTAGAGGTCAGGCCAGTAGAATAACATTGTTCAAATCACTGTCTCTTTGGCATACTGTTTGAAAGTAATATAGCTTGTCTCTGTATATGTATGTTTACACTCCAGATGATGACCTTAATATGAAGGTCGAAACATCAGGAAATGAAAGTAATTATTTCTAACACGGTTGTAGTCTCCATAATTTGTTTGAAATGAATGCTGATCACCGTGTAATACTAAAGGAAAGGAAAAAAGAAACATGCATAGTTAGCAGACAGACAAAAACACACTTGTGAAGTAGATTTGTGGAGTGGAGTGATCTTTTGAAAGATCCTCCGCTCCACAAATTTTTTGCTTGGAAACAAAAAATCTAGTTAGTCCCAGGATTCAGATGAATCCTGGGACTAACTAGAATTGCCATGTGATGACGACAATAAATGGCAGTTGGACCTTTGTAATTAGCCACTCACCAATACTATATGTGCTATTCATTACCAACCTTTTGTGGGTAGAATTTTATTTCAGTTTAGTAGAATTGAGAGTTTAGTTAATTTAGATTAGAAAGATATTATTCTGAATTAATGTGGAAATAAAGCAGCTAGAAGATCTTATAATTCATTATATATATTAGCTTGAGACTACAGAATGCTTATTTTCACCAAAAATTGCTGGAATGATATATTTCACGATTTATGTGGTGTCCAAGATCTTGGTCTTACAGAAAAGAAAATGCTATTGAGGCAGCTTTGTTAATTAAGAAAGCTGTACGATTTGTTAATCAAGAAAGATTTACTCTGTATTTTTTTCTTTCTACATATATGACCCACACATGAAAGGTTGTATGACCTAAAGCATATGTGTGGGCAAGAGGATAAGAAAAATGGAGAAACCTATTAACATTTTTTTTTTTTTTTTGATCTGGTAATTGGAGAAGGCAGAGTGGAAAAGGCTGTTTCAAAGAACAGAAATAGATGGAATGAAAGAAGAGGCAGAGAAGTTAGTTTGGTGGTGTTTCAAGCTGGACTGTAAATGGGTGTTGGTTAGCAGCAGCTCTTATTCTTATGATTTTGAAGGATGATAATGACCAATTCAGCAGAGCTTTATATGCCAGAGTATCTGCAGAACAGGCATAAGGCAGAAACAAAATGTCTGTGGGAGAGGGATTGAAGTGGATCTCTGAGAGAAGGATCGTTAATACTGGATTGCCTTCTTCTGGATAGCATTGAGTAATCTTAGAGAGGATTTTGGTACACTACCTCAAATGTATAAGCAGTATTCCATGGTTAGGCAGATTTGGGATTTATAGAGTTAGCAGATGTAAAGGTGTGTAGTGCATGAGCAGAAAATTATATACTGAGGTTTTTGGTGGCTGCAGAAACTATGGCCGGGATATGTATGCCAGGGATTATTGTAGATATGGGTCATTTCTAGAAGGGAAATCTGATTGTTTTTAGATATGAGTATTATTGAAAGTTAGGAAGGAATGTGAGATCTTTCTTGTGAGAGATCAGACAAGACTTAGTTTGCTAGCATTGAAGTCTACAGGGTTGCCTTATCCCACTGTAATAACCATCAGATTGCAGCTCAGGAGATTATCTTGGTGAATCTTGAGGGTTCTAACAACTGGGCACTAAGTTGTTAGAAGGCTTGTCAAATGAAGAAGAGGAATGGAGTGTACTGTCATCTGTAAAGCTATGGATAGGATTTGAAGTCTTGAGGTCATTTATATATAGGAGGAAGAGAGAGTGGGTGAAAATAAAGAACCTTTGTTGGGTACTCCTACATTGGTGGGGTAATCTGTAGTGAGCAACCAGTGAGAAAGTTGGTGATCCAGTTACAGAAGGCAGACCACAGAATGGCAGTTTGCTAAGCAGGCCATATGCCAAACCACATCAAATGCTTTTGAGATGTCAAGAATGATTACATGAGTTTCTCCAAATTTTCCTTGGCATGAAGATCAGCTGTGGATCAAGAGTAACAGAATTTGTATTGCTGATTACTGATCACTTAGCGGGTGTCCAGATGGTGCAGAAGTAGGCTATTGCTGACTGTCTCCATAGTTTTTGAGAGAATAGAAGAGTGACAGCAATTTCACCTTCTTTGGAATGGACTAAATGTTAGTCTCTTTCCATATTTCCAGGATAGATTGCAGAAGTGATATAAGTTAGGTAATGGTTCTGGGGCACACATTTTTAACATAATAGGTGGGATACTATCAAGGCAAGATGTCTTATTTATGTTTAGGTTATCAAGGATTCTTCTGATTTCTTTCTGGCAGAAGACTATGAATAACAGAAGTCAGCTGTTCATGGTAAAGTGGGGAGAATGCCCTTGTCATCTATGCAGCAATTGAAAGAGAAGAGTGATACCAGGAAATTAGCCTTGTCTTTGGGTGAAGTGACTATGATAACACCTGGATGTCAGTGTGGCAGAAAAATGGGTGGACAAAAGTTGATCCCAATGACCTTGGCAAGGGACCAAAATACTCAACTGTCATTTGGACAGACGAGTTTGCAGCATCTGACCCTTTCAAAATCTGATTTGGACTTATTGGCAATTCTTTTACAACTGTTGAAAGCTGTGATATAGGTGGAGTGAGCAACTAGAGTTTGTCTTGAGCCACTTGAGATATGCTGAGTTTTTTTTCCCTGTACTGCATCGACACACATTTTTGACAACCAGGAATGGTGACTTGGATGGTGATCAGGAATTTTTAGTGGAATGAGGAATGAAGGCCTTCATTCATCTGAGGGTGATTTTTGCTATTTGGTCTGAGCAGGTATTTGGATCAGGAGAACTGAGCAGCATTCAAACTATAGAAAAGAGGAGTAGAAGTCAGAGCTCATCCTATTTTGCACCCTTGTAGTGCCAAAGCATACGAGATTGAAAACTGTTGTGGTCTGTTACCAGGAGGAGAATTGACATCCACAGTATATTTAGAAAGGTAGCTTGTTGGGAAGAGATCAAGTGTGTTGGCAGATTGGAATGCATTTACAAATATTCTGGTAGGAAGAGTGACAATCTATGTATGTTGGTTTGTCGCTAATGGCAAATATTTTGGCATCAATGCCTGCTTGATCAATGGAACTGGAGAAGGTAAATATGAATTATGGATGTTTTCCCTCTCAGGGAATTTCAAATGCAGGAAATCAAACTTTAGAGATAGTTGAAGAGATCTGATTGGTTTTCAGAGTTTGGAGAGTGATAGAGATGCTTGTGTGGCAGAAGAAACAACGGAATCTGTAATTGGGAGTAGGAGGTGGTTCCTGAGGTTGCCAGCTTGGATTTTATCGGGAATAGTAATTCTGGTTTAGATGACTGTAGGGGTGATAGTGTACATCATTTATATTGCTGTTTGGGCCACAAATGTTGAAGTGGATAAGGAAACTTTTTTTTTCTTAGTAAGAATTAATGTTGGTGGTTTAAATTTTTATTTTTTGGTATTGTTTTTTGTGGGAGAATATTTATGATAGAATTGTATTTCATTTCGTTGTAATCCATTATAGGGGAGAAACAGATAATAAGGAATAGAAGCATGCAAAGAGGGATAACAAACTTCCCTAATTGCATGCCACCTCTGCAAACAGTACCACTCACACAAAGGAATCCAGTCTCCTGTCCACACATGCCTCAACAGTTCCTCTTTTTCACAAACCACCTTGTTTGGTTTCCCTCCAGTCATGAACTGGCCAAGTAAGTGAGAGCAGGATTTATCACTAGCTTATCAGGTTGTTTCTGGATTCATGTTACTATCCAGTTTGGCCCCATGCACTATCTAGCAGCCAGCCTGTGAAATCATTTTACTGCTGTACCCTTGAATAAAGGAAGGTCTTGGCCCAACTTGCAAATAAATTGGTGTGAGTGAGAGAGCTGTAGAGAAATATATTTGTGTATGATTTGTACAGTGATTGCAATTTTTTTAAAAATTTATTGATTAAATAAATTGTTTTGTTTATATATTTTTTGCTATGGTTGTAATTGGAAATTTATTGCTTAACTCAAGCAGTTAAGCAATAAGTTTATCAGGAATTTTATAAAATTTAATGCCATTAATTAAATGGTGAGAGATATAGGCTGGTCATAAAGATAGGTCATCTTTTTGGAGAACAGAAATAGAGAACAGACTTCACTGTTTCCTCAAGAAAAGGACCTGTGAAGTTTCTCATTATTTTTTATAACCATTACCACTATAATAAAATGTGGATTTAATAATTCAACCTTTTATTGTAAAAATACTGATCTGAAAGACAACAGAGAAGTTAGTGAGACTTTTGCACCTTGAAAGAAGACTTGGGACTTGCAAGTCTTCTTTCACCCTGTTGGCTAGTTATCCTATCTGGCATTCTCCCAATGGAGCCACACATGAAACGCAGAAAGTGATAACACAGAGAGAACCTATCCGTTGGTTCTCCTATCCAGGAGAACCAGATGGCCCATTAAGCTATGCTTCATAATTTTTTATGTGAGTGAAATAGTTGAGCTAAAGGTTTCCATTATATGATTTAAAGATGGTTAGTTCAACAGAGTTTAGCTTTGTGAAAAAGGGTTTCATATCTCCTCACTTTTAGAAGCCAAAGAAAGTTATTTTGTCATTGTTTCACATTAAACCCACTGTGATTAATAATTTTGATGAGGATTTAAATGAGAATGACAATAGTTTCCAGTATATTATTATTGCACCTCTGTGGAGTCGGCAGATGCATCATGGGAGGTTCATTCAACTGACAACATATTTATCATACCAAATCTTAAAATCCTCAACACTCCTTGCATTAACAACACATTCTCGTAATGCGTTCCATTCACTGACAATTCTCGATATAAAAAATCGATTCCTCACAATGCCTCTTTACTGCACTTTTACATAACTTCCAGGGATGATCTCTGGGTTTTCCCCTCTTGCCTTCTACCTTTTTATAATCTTATCTGGATTAATCTGATAAAATCCTCTCACTAACTTAAATGTCTCTATCATATCACCACTTTTCCTCCTATCCACTACACCCTGCAATTCATATTTTTCATCCTCTCTCTCTATGGTCAGCAGTCTAAAGTTCTGATATTGTCTTAGTCACTCGCCTTTCCAATTTCTCCGCATCACAAGTGACCAGTATTGAGCACAATAGTCCAAGTGTGGTCTGATCAGTGCTTTTATACAGTCGCTTAACCACTTCATTATCCCTACATGTTACAGTACTTCTTATCATAGCAGCACTATGATGTGCAGCCTTTGCAACACTAGCAATATGCTCTCTAAACTTCAGTCTCCTATCAACCATCAGTCTGAGAACATACACACACACACATACACAATTAATAGACAAAAATACTATTAATTTTTGTCTATTATGGAGATGGAGATTAAGTAGATGGTGGATTGCATATTGTTATCAGTGGAGTTCTTGGACTCCTTGGGGGGAGGGGGGGGTCTTGTAATAATAATGTCTTCCCTTGATTGTTTTTGTCTTCAATTTTTTATAACTATATATATATTTTTTCTGTATTTCCTTCTTTATCTTGATTGTCATTGTGTGTAATGAATACTAGTTGATTCATTATGGTATTACACAACAACAAAACAATAAATAATATATTTATTAACTAGTTAATGTGTCACCAGATTTTAACTAGCATCTTCAGTACGTTACTATTTGTCATGAAACACAAACAACAATAAATGTAGGAAAAAATTCAAATTGTAACAGAAAAATGACCTGAAGTCCTTTTTTATTTCTTTTAAATATTTATTTATTTTAATTTATTTTTTTTTGTCTCTCTCTCTAACATAAACAGAATATTTTAGCAGACTTGTGACAGTAAAAGATTAATAGAAATGCATAGACAAGAAATTAACAATCATTTATTAATGCAGATATTTCAGTTTGAATCTAATAGATCATCAGTGCACAAGTACTTTAAAAGATGAAACAAAAACAATGGATTTTTTTTTTTTTCCTTCAACACATACAGACTGCATTAGAGTAATACCGTATGATAGATGTTAAGCTATAATGTAAATTAAGTAAATAAAATATAAAGAATTTCAAGATAATAATAATAAAAAACATGGATTTTATTTTATTTTATTTTTAAATTCTTGTGAATTTGTTTTATTTATTTAATTTCTGTCATACTCTACCATATGGTGTCACTCTTTTGTGACTTGTGTATCTTGAAGGAAAAAAGAATCCATTTTTACTCTCTGCCTTTTGAATTGTTTGTGCAATGATTGATCTGTTAGATTCAGATCAAAATATCTACAATTAATAAATATCATTAATTTCTTGTGTCTACATGTTAATGTTAATCTGTATGAAGAGAAGTGTTTACAGCTGTTGCATTTGAATTGATATGACTATCTCTCTTATTCTAGGCAGGTAAATAAGGCCATATTTGTTGAGGTTAGGAGAGTATTTCATTACCATGCTGACTCAAAAAAATAGTCAGCAGTGATAATGTCAGCATATGGTAATAGTCCAAAAAAATTGCTGACTTAAAACATTCAGTTTTCAGATGTTAGGAGATCAAATGTCATATAACTTGATGTATATTGTTAGAGTTGCAGTCGAATACTCTTCCAACTTTTTCAAAAAAGTTCTTTATTTATTCATTGTTTTTTATTTGTTAATAAAAATATGATTCAGGCAAGAAAATTTTTTAAAAAGAAATATTGTAAATTTTTTTATTTTTAGTTATTTATATATTATGTTATATGAATATACATTGACTGACCAGTTTATTAATGATTAGTGATACCCACCTAACAGGATGTTAGACTATGTTTAGCCTTCAGAACTGCAGAAGTCAACATTTCTCCTTCATTTCCATCAGCTTTGATGGCATTGGATTCTGTTACAAACATCACCACATCCCAAAGCTTTTAAATGGGATTGAAATCTTGTGGCCAAGTTTGCTTGCCCACAAGATCTCAATCATTAAAGTCACTGTCAATATCCAGGTAAGCAATTCCATTTGGTCCTTGTCTTGCTATCATGGGAACCTAAGGAATTGTAGGAAAACATGCTAGGTCACCACTCCATCAATTTTAATTGTTGTGGTCATTTTGTATTAGGTCCATAATTTCACATGGAAACTTCATACCTTCCATATGAAGTAACTGGAATTCTTTACTCCATGTTATAGTGTCCAAAGCAATGTGTGTTTGGATACTTTTTGTTTTTTTTTTTCTCCCATCTTTTATTGTACTTAACAGTTTGATCAGTTTTAGGATATCTATTGTATTTTAAGATTCTGTCAATCCTTTCTCTCTCACAGTGAGCACTTGTATCCTTCTGTATGCCTAATGTTTGCTTGATATCATTTTTAGTATACTAGAGATGCTGTTGCAAGTGACCATTTAGCAGGGCAGTGATTTCTGAGATATTCTTACTGGCCAGCTCTCACTGTCATGACTTGTTCAAAGTTATTTAGCTATTTACTGCCAGTGATTGTCATTAGCATACTTCACTGGGCATGGAAATGTCTCTAATATTCTGGTCACTGAGTGTATATTGTGAAGTACTGATTATTGGTATTTCTGTTTTATCAAATTACTGTAAATACATTGAATGAATGAAATAAATACTAAATAAAAAAATCCTCGGTCAAGCCCATGAGGCACAGGAAGGTACCCACAGATCGTAGTGGCCCATCTCGTCCACTTGCATGTGCTCTGTTAGACTTAATGGTGGAGTTTGTATTTAGCCACATGCGTAAAAATTTACCACTGGACCTTTATTTGTAAGTATACTTTTTTATGAATTATTAATTTGAAACTTTTTTTTTCTGTATATATAGCTGTGTACAATGTTGTTGCACATTTGATTTCTTTATGGTAAGTTTAATTTTATTAAGTTATTTTATTAATTTTAAGTTTAATTTTAATTCTATGCAGATAGAAAAAGACTGATAAGCTCTGAAATGAGATTCATGTGCAAAACAGCTGGATGTAATAGACTAGACTTCAAAAGAAATAGCGATATCTTAAAGGAACTTGAGGTGATATCTGCTTTAGACTACATTGATCTTTATAGAGTGAGATGAAGACAACATACAGAAAGAATGAGTGAAGGAAGACTCCCCCAGAGGGATATTGACCTCAAGTGAGAAGGAATAGAGGATGGCCTTTGAAAAGATGGGAAGAGACCATAATGGGCCACCAGGCGTATTACTGGAAAGGAAGAAGTTTAATTTTATCTTATGATGATTATTAAGATTATGCAAACTCTCCCATGGATTGGCTGTTTACTTTAAAAATCTCATGTTGCAAACTTTAACTTTCCAAAATTTTTACTTTCTCTCCAAATACAAATAATTTTTCATAGTAGAGAAGAAGTAAGGAATTCCTCAAATAATTCCAGGTGGTCATAGACAATATTCTCTCTAATTTTTGCTGCCCCATATGTGCAAAGAAACCACCTTGTGCACAAGTTTCCAGTCTCAAACTCAACTTGTGGGGGTAGCATGTACTCACAATAGCAAAAGTCCCAACTTAATTTGATACTCCTAAAATTAGTGACAGCATCTTTGTTAAAAGAGACTTGTATGAGGTTGTGGTCCAAGTTTTCAAGAGGAGAACTGACAACCACAGTATATCTGGAAGGGAAGAGGTCAAATGTGTTGGCAGATAGGAAAGGGTTGTCTGGTGGGAAGATTGCTGATCTGAGATAGGTCATTGCTGATGGTGAACACTTCAGCATTCCTGCTTGCTTGATCAGTGAAAGTGGAGAAGGGGAACCAATATGAGTTGTGGATATTGAATTGTTTCTGTGATTCATATGGTCATTTGCTCCTGTAGTTATGCACTCTTTAATTCCACCCACCAGTTTTGCATTTACCAATACATAGTCCAACAGAAGATCACAATTCTGACATATTCATACCCTATCTCTTTCTCTTCAGTCTCTCCACAAACAAACAAACTCTCCACATTCTGCCACATACACATGTTGCATTCACAACAACCCATTCTCATAAAGTCCATGCAGTTAATTATGTTTGATTTTCATACTGTGTGAAAGTTTTGTTGTCATTCACTGCAAGCTTCAAAAATAATAAAATTTTGTTTCAAACACACAGATCTCTGCAATCGCTCAGTTATGCTGAGCTATGAAAAATAAACAGACCTGCACGAAAATGCAAATACAAATCACTACTTTACTACAAAAATAAATCTTATCTTTTCAACATCAACTTTCAACCGCCTTTCATTAAATGGCATTCTAGTGCCCTAAGCAGAAGGGCATGTCTTTAAAGTTACATAGAAACTTTAAAGACATGCCCTTTAGTATTGTAATCCTTCATTGTTAAGCAGAATTGTTGTGTAATGTTTATTGAAATGCAATTGAGAGTTAGCTGTAGTTCAGTAATGTGATTTTACATTACTGAACTACACTGCAGATGATTGAATTGGATTAAGAATGCCTAGTAAGGTCCTTTGTTACCTCTGCACTAAGCCAGATAATTATGATTAATGGAATGGAGGAAAAAATATGTCCTATTGTCAGGGCATATTTTGAAGCAGAAGATAAATGAAGAGGAGGAATGGTGAGCAAATGTGGAGTGTTTGTTGTTTCTTACTCATCAGAAGAAGACGCTACACAATTTATAAGTCCCATATTTAACCTTGTGAATATGAGATGTTTATGGTATAAGTCTCGTATTTCACCACCTGTTTGTATCCAATTCATTTGTATCTGAAATAACTGTCATTGAAATTTATTGTGTTGGTTTTCATTATGCTTAAGTGAAGAGATCCACCAGCTACACAGTAGTCAAGATGAGGCTGACTTCCCTGTCTTGTTAGCATATTTTTCAACATCCAATTAATTTTTGAGATGTTTTGCCAACTTTTACAATATGCCTTCTGTCCATCATTGCACCCCCCCCCCCCCAAAGGCAATGTAATCTTCAAGATGAAAATGTTATACATACAGTATGTAATCTTTTCATCCCATAATGCATAACCTTATACTTTGCAACAGTAAATTGACAAACATTATGCTTTGCCCACACCTTTATCAACTGTTGTCCTTTCTATCTTTTTGTTATCAGCAAATAACTGAATACCCCCCTCCCTTCCCAATTCATTCCCTGTACCATTAACATACAAATTAAAGAGTAGTGGCCCTAGTACAGAGCTTTGAGGCACTCTATTAGTCACTCTCATTCTTCTAGATTAAACTCCACCATATGCTTCTCAGGTGTGTGCCTGTCAATCAGCCACCTCACCATCTTCATATCCATTCCCATCTGTTCTAGCTTATGTAATAGTTTACCGTGTGGTATTCTGTCAGATGCCATCGCAAAGTCTAGCGGTATCATGGTGTAACCATTTCCGTTATCTAATTCTGCTGTCATCCTGTTATAAAACATGAATAAATTACTAAAGCAGGACCTACCTTTTACAAATCCGAACTTAATACCATAGAGTATTATATTCCTATCCACCCATTCCTGGATTTTACCTTTAATCAACTTTTCTAATACTTTAACCATTCCTGAGATGATAATTGATCTATAATTTGCTATGTTCTGTCTTGAAATCACTTAATGAACTAATGAACTATATTACGCCTCTTTCCACTCCATTTGGAACCTTGCAGAGCTGAGACTTAGATTAAAACACTTTGTCAGAGGCACTGTCTATTCTCTTGCACATATCTGTAGCACATGGGCCGTGATGCATCCCAGTCCCACTGACGTATTTACATTGATATTTTTCATTATACCGAGTACTTTGTCTACCTTATTCATCATATTGGTCTCTGTCACATTGGCAAAACTCTCCATCTGGATGATGCATCCTTGCAAAGTGGTCACTTAGTAACTCAACCGTTTCTTCTGCTTCTGCGACCTTCTACCATCAGCACTGATTTAAGTTTTCTTTCCATAATCATTTTTTCTCTTACATTATATGATTTACCTGGCTTGCTTAACTAATTTTCTTTCATGATCTAATTTAGCCTTTCTTAACATGCTAGTTATCGTTGCATGTACTTTGTACTGCTCACAAGTATGCCGATAACCTTTTACTCTATAATCCTTCAAAAAAAAATTTTTTTTTTTTTTTTTTTGCAGCTCCTGCTTTATGTCATCTCAGCCACTTAATCTCCACTTGGTTTATCCTTCTGACCCTGGATATGCAGTCTCTTACTTCTTCACTCAAACAATCCCTAACCACCTCCCATACACCACTAACATTCTTTCTTTGTATCTTCTTAAGCCATGGCCTGCTCCAAATTGCTGCTTAATTTGTCATAATTAACAGCTTTGAAGCTCAGTATACCTTTCGTAACAGAGAATTCCACATGTTTAGCAAACTCGCCGCACAGAGAGCAAAACTGCATGGTCACTTCTCCCAATCAGAGGCAGAATGTCTGCCATGGTTATGGATGCATCTTTTAATGCTATTACCAGTAGTGATTGCAAATTTATCAACTTTTTTAATTACCAGTAATTTCTTATATTTTCAGAAAAAATTTATATTGAAAGACAATAACTATTAAGAAACAAAAATTTTATTGAAACCTAAAACATGACATAAAAAACATAAAGAAAATTTATTCTAAATTTTTTTTTTTAATATTACTATTATAAATAAACTAAAAATTTATTGCGAAACATTTATTGCAGTAGCAACTTTGAAGAAAACACAAACATACATAACTTAACATGTGATTGGATGTGATGAATTTAGTATTTTCAGGGAGGATAGAGTAGACAACGGAGGGGTACTGATTTCATCATCAGTACCCCCACCAATGCCAGGAATGTTGTGGAAGACGTGCATCAGCAGATTAGTATGAGTGTAAGTCGAGTAATTATAATTACTCAATTTGCATGAAAATGATCATTTTGTCTTGATTAGGAGGTAGCAAAACATGTGGAAATTCCAGTTAAGAAGGGATACATGTGAATTGCAAGGCAAGTGATTATGATACACTTTAGAGGCAGCTTGAAGCAGTATACCATGGCATAAAGATCAGCAAGGTAGGGATGTTCACAGTGCATGAAGTGTAGTCAAGGGGTATCTGAAGGAAGCAATATCACACTGTCGGGTAGGTGTTAGATGGATGAGTAGTATTGTTATGAGCTGCAAACAAAGAAAATGTTGTGGAGTGTATATAAGGTGAAAGGTGACCAGCTAACTCATGAACACTACAAGGATCAGGCACAAAAGGTGACTAACATGGTAAGAAAGGCAAAATCAGATTATGAGAAGAAATAGCCATGCAGGTGAAAGGGAATTCCAAAGAATTTTTTGTCATGTTGCAAGTAGGAGGAAGAATGACTATGGGAGGATAACTTTAATGAGTGCAGATGATAGAAGTAGACGAAATGCACTTAATATCTCAGGAGTGGTGGTAAAAGTACTAGAAAAAGTGGGTCAAAAAACAGAATTCAGTAATGGGTGGATAAGAATGTGATACTCTATGAGGGGCAGCATGGTTTTGTGAAGGGTTGGTCATGCTTCAGTATTCTACTACCTTTTTATAATTGAGTGACAACTGAGTTGGATAAAGGGAATGGCTACATGATGATACTGCTGGATTTTGCAAAAGCATTTGATAGGATACCACATGGAACTCTGTTATGCAAACTGCAACAAATGTGGAATGGATATGAAACTGGTGATATGGATAAAATGATAGATGATGGACAGATACCAAAAAGTAGTTTATGGAGGAGCAGAATCCACCAGATGGAATGTGGCTGGTTGTGCTTTGTCTGTTAACAGTTTCAAGGAAGAGGTATGATAGATATTGTGTTGATAGTTTGAATCCCCCACAATGAGTCCTAGGATGCCATGAAGGTGCTCGTGCAATAATAAGAATAACATAAACTAGTTTTTTTTCTTTCTTTCTTCCTTTAAAAAAAAAAAACGAGTGTGTAGAAAACATAAGTTATTGAGGCCGTGGTTCTCTACTACATGTGATCTAATTTTTGCACAAATTAATCCAGCAGTGGAAAAACGTTCTCTAGGATTTGACCCTTGTTGGTTGATCATTCAACAATCAAAGGCCATTTTTAAATATATTCTTCATTTTTTATTCTTCTTGAAAATAAACGAGTTCCTTTCTGATGGCTTGTGTTAGGTTTTAGCACATTTTTCTTTTGAGTTGGAATCTTACAGGCTAATTCAGTTTTTATTGCTAATTGAATATTTTCCTGCATTGATAACTCAGTTGATATCAAAGGAAAACTGAATTTGAAGTTGCAGCATCCTCTGACACAGAATCACTAACCTCAGTTGAATTTTCTGTTTCTTTTTATTATAAAGGTTTCCCACTAAGTCCATGATTATCTTCATTATTGTATATTTGTGTGTGTGTGTGCATATATATATATATATATTGTGTATATATTATATTTACTAAATATATAAATATATACAGGGTTGCCCATAAGTCATGGAACATTTCTATAGTAAGGGGCCATCTTTGTGAAGCTGAAAATGGAAAGCACATGTGGCTTTTCATAACTAATAAAAAAAATCTTGGGATGATAAAAACTTATGCACTTGTTTCACACTGATGGGCAATTTCTATGGCATGTTCCATAACTTATGAACCACTCCTCCGTATTTACTAAAGGGGAATCCATCCCAAGTCTGCTGCTACAGAAGAAAAAGGATCGTCAATTGCAATGTAATTTTTATTTGAGAATCCAAATCAGTCTTAACATTGGTTTCAGCCAAAGGTGCTGCGTCATCTGCTTTTCTTTCCCTCTTTTTTTAATTTGGCTTCAATACATTTAAAATACCGCTACAGTGCATTTTTATTTATAACTATAAAAAAAAAAGCCTTTTTTTAGTAGCTCCTTTCATGAAATATCAAGTCGCATGAAATATTCTAACCCTTGATATATTTGATACGCTATATAAACAACTGATACTATTCACTTCAATCTGAATGATCAATCAGAACACAGAATCTCAAAGCATAATTTTTTCATTAACATACAGTGTCAAAATATACTGCTCAAAACAATTAGGGGATATTTTGGTTTTCTTGTAAATTATAAAGTTATAAAAATAATTTACAAATGTAACACAATTTGTAATAATTCTCGATTATTTAAACAATATCTCATCAATTACACCCTATCTAAGTAAGAAATATGTATTCATGCATAGAGTACTCAATAGTTATAATTATTTGCAGAAATTTTAATTATCCGACAGAAACTAAATATCCCCTAATTGTTTTGAACAGTGTACTTGCATACGTAAACATGCTTTATGGTTGAACTGGAACAAGTGCTTTCATCAAAACCAGATGTGTGTAGGGGTGGGGAGTATTTGTTCAGAATATATTGAAAACAAATAATTAAGGGAAGTTTTATATTTGACTGGTAATAAAAACCAATAATAAAAAGTTCCTGTATATATTGGTAGCTTAGTGCTGGAATGAAAATGACTCTGCATAATGAAAAACACCTCCCCAAAAGACACCATACTTCATAACTGCGAGCAAACCAATTTTATTGTAGTATTAAATACAGCATATGGAGCCAGTGCACTGTATTTAATGACAGTTGGAGTAATCACAGTATGAAATTTATGGGGTTGCTTAAGGTCAAAGCCACATAACTGGGATGAGACCTCTACATCCCCCTTTCAGGAATGCAGAGAACCAACTAGGGCTTTTGGCCTAATGTCTAGTCCTCCTCACCTTCATTCTTCATTCACAATTCAGTATCGACTGGATACTGAATGAATGAGGATGGGCTGGCAGTTTGGGGGTTAGTCAACCAAACTGTCAACTAAGCCCCAAATCGGGTGATGCCCCAAGCTGGCTAAACCCCAAATGCATTTTATGGTACAAGATGAGATTTTATGCCAGCTTGGGGCATCACCCGATTAAACAAGACCCTGGCTGTTTTCATCACAGAACGACAGCAAACAGTGAGCTACCGGAACAAGCTCCATCTCAACATTTAGAAGAAGAGGAATAAACCAAGCATCAGCAAAACTGAAGATAGGAACTATCAATATAAGGAGTATTAATAGAAAGGAAATCAAACTTGCAGAAGAATTGGAAAAGTACCATATGGACATAATTAGCATTGCTGTGACAAAGAAGGCAAAAACAGGTGAGATTTTATTAAATAATAAGTATTGGATGTTATTTTCAGGCAATAATGATCAAGGAAAGGAAGGAGTAGTGATAGCATTCAAAGCCAAACATGAAGATGAACCTCTTGAATGGAAAGCAGTTTCAAGTAAAGTTATGTGGGCAAACTTCAAAATGGAGAAATGGAAAAGAAATTTATTTGTGCCTATAGTCTTACAGAAGGTTCTTCTAAAGAAGAAGTGGAAGATTTTTTTTGAGTTATTAGAACAGGCAACTGACATGAAGAAAATGGAAAAGGGTCCTTGCTGGAGATCTAAACAGTAGAGTAAGAAATGAATCCCATCAGATGTATAGGAACATTTTGGGAAAATTTAGAGAAAAGAGCAAAGCTAGGTGAGATTTTACTAAATAATAAGTATGGGATGTTATTTTCAGGCAATAATGATCAAGGGCAGGAAGGAGTAGTGATAGCTTTCAAAACTGAACATGATGTGGGCAAACTTCAAAATGGGGAAATGAACAGTGAAATTTATTTGTGCCTAGATCTCACAGAAGGTTCTAAGGAAGAAGTGGTGGAATTTTTTGAGTTATTAGAATTTACTGAAATTCTGTTCAGGACATGGACTGGTCATTACTAATGGCATGTTTCACCATAAAAATGTGCAAAAGTTCACATAGAGAGAACACACAAGAAATAAGAAAACAACAACATAGCCTCATTGACTATGTCATTATTAATAGTGATGTCATCATGCTGATTCATGATACAAGAGTGTACAGAGGATTTGAAATTGGAAGTGACCATTAGTTAGTACTAAGCAGAATAAAAATGGATATCACATTGAAAAGAACAGTAAGTAAGAAAGTTTTAAAAATAATTAAAGTTGATTATCTTTTACAGATAAACTGTAGACTCGACTATACAAGCATTATTGAAGAAAAAAAATGAAACATTGAAAACAAGAACCAAGCATTGTAGTCTCAGTGGCAAACTCTGAAGACCACATTGATAGGTTCAGCTAGAGACATGTGTGGTGAAGTTGTCTGCAAGGATAGAAAAGTGAGAACACCATGATGGAAACAAGAAGTTAAAGAAGCAGTCCTGGAAAAGAAGAAAGCATACCAAAAGTTTTTAGCAAATAAGTTGGCAGGTGAACTAAAAGAATACAGAGAAAAATGTAAGAGAGCTAAGCTGTGTGTAAAAGTAGCTAAACAGAAGTCATGGGAAGACTTTGGTAAGTAGTAAGAGTATGGAAAATAAATATCAGGAACATGGCAAAATGTTCTGGAGGTTTATTGAAGAAGCTTAGGAATGGAAGAAAGAGTACTGTAAAATGAATCTAAGGTGATAAAGGTGACATGAAAACTGAAGATGAGGATATCCTAGATATCTGGAGTAATTACTTTGAAAGACTGTTAGACTAACCAAGCAGTGACAGGGACATTACTAGAAAATTTTCAACGGATATACAAAGAGGAGTACATATCAGTACTCAAGGCGGAAAACACCATCAAAAATATGAAATGTGGAAAGGCAGATGGAGTAGGTGATATTCGACCAGAAATGCTTAAGTAGAGGTATAAAAGTTTTGCAGTGACTATATTGTATAATTCAGAGATAAGATAAGATAATAAAGGTAAGATTTATGCAAGCATACTTGAAAAGAGGTTGAGGGAAACTGAGAAGAACATGCTGGGTTCAGGCATCAAATAGAGGTTGTCAAGAGCAGATTTTCACTTTAAGACAAATGTTTAGATATATCCTAGGAATATGAGAAGGATCTGTGCTTAGTTTAGTTTTGTCTGGAAAATGCATATGACAAGGTATCCAGAGAAAAGCTTTTCAAAACACTACAGTTATATGGAGTGAATGGAACATTATACAGAGTAATACATAGTTTATATTTAAGTTGTCAGTCAGAAATTAGAATCGAAGAAAATACAGAAAGTTGGTTTGATGTAAAATCAGGTGTAAGACAAGTATGCACATTAACCTCATTTTTGTTCTACACTATCTACCAATAATTGTCTGGCACTTTAGCAATTTACAATTGATACTAGCAAGCAAACCCTAATATTCGATATGTCCACCTTTGGCTTTGATCACCTCCTGCATCCTTTGAGGGAGGCTTTCTACCAATGTGCAGCAGACATCAGATTGAATTTATCTTCATTCCTCTACAGAGCAGCACTGAGTTCAGTGACAGACCGAGGACATGCTGCCGTGGACCTCAATCATCAATTTGTCCCACAGGTGTTCGATGGGGTTCAGGTCAGGGCAGTCATTTTAACACCCATCTCTTCATACCATTCCATAACAGCTGTAGCTTTGTGTTCAACAAGCATTCACCAGGCTGCCTCCATATCCACACCCTGCCATCAGACCGGAAACATTGATTCATCATTCCAGAGTACCGTTTTCCACTGATCAATTATCCAGTTCACATGCTTTTTGCACCAGGCCAGATGAGCTGCCTTGTTCGTTGTTGTGATGTTCGGCTTGTGTGTCGCTGCTCTTCCATAGAAAGAGCAGCAACACAGTATGAGTCTTATTTAACACCTGTTGTCCCTGTGAGTCATTTTGTGGCTATCCTGGGTGTTTTCCTGCACTAGTGATGCCAGAGTGTCTCCTTTTGTTGATAACATCGCCAACCATTGATTTTGGTTGTTCCAGTTAAGCAGCAATTACACATATGGACATGCCACCAATGTGATAGCCCATGATAACACCTCTTTTGAAGTCACTGAGTTCATGTCATGTTGCCATACCACCTGTAATCAACTGCTACGATGGAATACTGCTTCCTACTATCTGTACATTGGTTTTTACGTTATTAATAAACTTGGAATGTTCCATAAGTTCAAATAACAGGGTGTCCAGACAATTATTGGTAGATAGTGTATATGAATCACATTATGAAAGAAAGTGGCATTAGGCCTGCTATTAGAATTGGAGATATCAAATGTAGCTGTTTGCTTTATGCAGATGATATTGTACTCCTAAACACATCTAGTGCAATTCTTTAGTCTCAAAAATTTTGATGAAAATCAGCTGAGGAAATGAGGAGCTCATTTCCTCAGCTGCATTCTGAATGGAGAATCTATAGAACAAGTACAATATTTTAGCTATTTATGCACAGTTTTTAGTGATGATGGGCAAATTAAATCTGGGGAGAAAAAAAAAACAGAATAAGCAAAGCTGGTATGGTGGGTGTAGCCAGCTGAATAAATTTATATGGAATAGGAGAGAAATTAGTCAAACACCCAACCAGCAGTATACAAGACATTGTTCAAATCAGTTTTAAGTTGTGGATCTGAGAGTTGGATTAGCAATAAAGAACTTGATCAAAGACCACAGATATGAGGGTTTTGAGAAAAATTAGGGGGAGTGAACCAATGGGCATCAGTAGGAGAATCATTAAAAATGAAGATATTAGAAAAGAACTTGCCATTATTAACATTTGAGAATGTGTCAAAGCTAATCTAAGGTGGTATGATCATTTAAATAGAATGGGTGAGGAAAGGTTAACAAAATAAGTGTTTGATTCCAAGATAGCAGAAAAGAGTTTTAGAGGAAGACCAAGGTCTAGATGGATTGATTCACTCAGAAGTGCCTTAGAAGCATGAAATGTTAGATATGACAATATGCAGTGTTTGCAAGTAATAGACTGATTTGAAGGAAAATTGTTGATAATAGTTGTTGAAGAATAATAATAATAATAATGTAAACTTAATCATGTAGTGCTGTCATAGTAAACTGAACACTCCTTGAGGGTACATATCAGAAAATTGATGATGATGAAATTTATGACCCTGTATAGTGAAAATCATCCTTCCTCCAGTCACAATACCTCACACATGCAAGCCAAAGTAGAAGTTTGATTATAGTACTAAATTAAGTACTGTCCTGACAACCTATTTCAATCAAACTAAGAGAAGTTTATTTGTTACATAAACAAAAGTAAATATTGTTTGATTGTTAATTTTCCTTCCTTTTTTATGACATTTTTTTTTAATAAGATAGCATTACATTTGGGATTTTCTATACTATTATGATTGTTCATACTATTTTTAGAAATAGGGGTTGACTGAATTGAAACTGGTATGCCACATAATTTAATAATTTGTATAAAAATGCCCATCAACTTTTGAAGGACATGTTGTATGGTCAAGCGAATTCCCATCTGATATGCAACTCATACAAGCAGCATGAACTTTACTAGTTATAGGTACTTCAAAGTTAAATTAATCTCAATGAAATATTGTAGGTAATAAAGCTAACAGTCAGATAACATAAGCTGGTGGTTACACAGCCATGAGACTCATTAAGATCCAAGCAGTTTATTCAAACAAGAAACTACATTTTACAAAATTAGTCAATAATAAAATTATTACATTTTGCATTCAAAATATAGTTATCGAAATGCTGTTAGTAAACTCTGAAGTTACCAGTAAATTCTGAGGGATTTTTGTTCCAATTTACTGGTAAATTGATAAACTGGGTTACTGATTTACCGTTCAATATCCCTAACTCTCATGACATGCTGTTTTAGTAATTATCCCTTAGCAACTGTATAACTTCCATTTCCAGCCATTTGCCTTTTCTTCCCTCTAATCTATGTCTCCCCATAGTTGAAGTCCCCATAACAACTGGTCAGCCTGCACTCATTGTGTTAATCTGCCAATGCACACACTACATCTTTCTGTTGACCCCTGGTCTATAACAGCGACCAACAAAATATTTTATCTTGGTCTCTATCTTGCACCGGATAGACTCAAATGAACATCTTCCTCAGACCTAAAATTTTCCTTTACTTCTATTTTTATTGATTGAAGTTCTTTAGCTATCAATAGCAGTATCCCCTCCTCCTGTCTCATTCCTTCTATCCTCCCTGAACATACAATATCCCTTACTTTTTATCACCATAACTATATAATTTTCTGACAAACAGGTCTCACTGACCTGGTCAGCAAGACCTGGTTGTCATTGGTCAAGTTCAGCTGATCAGTGCCAGAAACTCCTCGTTTATTTCTGATACTTATAAATTATGTATTATGAAATGTGGCAAGAGATTAATCATAGCATGGAGTTTATTTACTAATGGTAAATTTGGCATATTTTATTTTTTGAATGAGTGTAGTGAAACAAGTAATTTATTTATCTTCTTTCATTTTATTGACAATACTGCAGAAATTATTTGTATGTTTAATAGCAATCTTATTATATTTAGGTATACCCTACTTAGTCAATCTCATTGGGTAGAATCTTGTAGCTAATGATTAAGGCATTGAGATAATAGAATGTGTTGTAATATAAACAAAAGTAAAAAGTAGAAAATGGCCACATTATATTTAAAAATATTTTATTCCACATTTTAAATGTGGAACCATAAAATCTAAATAGCTAAAAACATGAAAGATTTAAAAGATTAAAAAAACTTAAAGATGGAATAAACAATGAAATGAGAAAATAAATAGATAACATAATTACAGTTTGTGAGCCAGCCATTTTGAGCATAGTGTCATCTTCAGAATGAACAGAAGAGAACTCTTAACAGGAAAGGTGGATGATGACTAATGAGAGATGGGTAGTGGAGTAAACTGAATAGACTACATCAAACTACTTGTCACTTTGTTAATTGATTGAAACTTGAGCATAATTTTGATATTGCATAGCTGCCAATGTTTCTGATAGCACATAGGAGTGAAGGCCTAAAACTACAGGATTTCAATCAACAAGCTGAACTAAGTATGGTACTCCTGTACATAATAGGCTTGCTATTAAACCTACCAGTAATACAAATGAGGAGCTTCAAGAATAAAATTTCAGAATTATTATACTGCAGAAATAATTTTTTGTGCTATTTTCAAATACTTGTGTTGGAAATCATTATTAATTATTAATAAAGAACATGGCTATAAATAAGTGATTATTGAAATAAACATGATTTGTAGTCTTTTTTTCTTTCCTTGCAAAATTCCATTATATGGTTTATCATTGCTTACAGTTATAGATATGTATTGTTCTCTTTTTTGAACAACAAATGATGTTAAATTGCATTACTCACTTTCCAATTGGACTTATTTTTTTAATATAATTTCACCTTCAGTTTAAAATAGCAACAGATAATTTTCTTTTTGTTAAATTTTATTTTATAGGACTCATTTCAGTAATGATATCCAGTGTTTCACAGCCAGAGACATGATAAAAATGTCTAAAACACATACATATTTATTCCAAATGTTTGGTTATTTTGAATAATTCCAGTTTAACTCCCCCTTTCATTGTGCTGAATTATAAATAATAATTTTGTTTAATTTTCTATTGGTTTAAAATTTTTCAGGGGAGTATTCAAGATCTATTATTTCATTTTATTGTTTCCAGAAAAGAAATAAGAATACTGTTGTCCCTGCTGAAGCAGGTGCTTCTTAAACCAGATTATTTCTTTGCAGTTTGCTTATTCCAGACATTATTTTCTTTCCCTTAGGAAAGGAGATAGTGGTTGAACAACTCAGTTTTATACCATAAAACATTTAGCTTTGGAGTGTTATTGGTTTTTTTCTTTAAAAAAATAATTCAAAATGTTACTGCTTCTCCTGATGCTGGTTGCCATTTCTGAAATAGGCTATGTCTTAGAAATACTAGTTAATAATCCTCTCTACCCTAGCAACAGACTTAAAATCACTGAGGTTACTCACCACTATTGATAAAGCAAAGCAAGAACACTTCCCATAAGTCATACTAAAGAACACACATTAGAAAGTTCTTGTTTCATTTTCAGTCTTCTACACCCTCTGTTCAAAAAGAAACCGAACTTTTTGATTGTATCTTTTTGTAGTCGAAAACAGCAACCTTCATTAGTGTTGTGTCAACTGTTTATGACATTTGTTTCATTAGAAGCCGAGTTATAGTGCCAAGAGTGACAGTGTGTTTTGACAAACAGTCAGTTGTCACGATATTCATGCCGTACACGACGAATTCTCACTATCAGTTGCTTCAAAACTTCGAGATAAAACTCACCATTAACCATTTGGCCAAGCAGAACAAATTCTTTGTGAATAATGCCCTTGGAATTGTAGAAACAAATCAGCATTGTCTTTACTTTTGACTTCTCCAAGCGACTTTTTTTTCAGATGTCCCCCTCTTCTTGTGGTCTCCAATCAGCACGCTGGTGCTTTGTTTCAGGCTCATACTCAAAACACCATGTTTCATCACCAGTAACAATTGTTTCAAGGAAGTTTGAGGCCTTACAAGCGGTTTTAATGAGGTTCTTGCAGTGTTCAATTCAATACATTTTTTGGTCGTCAGTCAACTTGTGGGGAACCAATCATGAATTCAATTTACCAAGGCCCAAACTCTCAGTCAAAATGTTGTGCACAGTTGATTTTGGAATCCCCAATTCATCTTCAATCAATCTCACAGATGATTTCGGGTTTTCTTTGATGAAATCACGCACTTTTTGGATGTTAACTTCGTTCAGTCCAGTTTTTGGACGGCCCGGCTTTTCATCATCCTCAAGCATCTCACGACCACTTTGAAATCGCTTAAACCACTCGTAAACTTGAGTATGGGATAAGCATTCATCACCGTATGCTTTTTGACGCATTTAATGCCTTTCGGTAAAACGTTTACCAAGTTTAACACCAAAGTCAATCGCAGCTCTCTGTTTGAAACTCATTTTCCCACCATTCGTCAAAACACACTATCACTCTTGGCACTATAACTCGGCTTCTAATGAAACAAATGTCATAAACAGTTGACATAATACTAACGAAGGTTGCCGCTTTCGACAACAAGAAGATACAATAGGTGGCAGCACTAGTTTCTTCTATTTTCAAAAAGTTCGGTTACTTTTTAGACAGAGAGTGTATTGATTAACATTCATTCTAAACAGAAATGCTGATATTTCTTTTGTGGTCTGACATGGTATTTTTGTTAATTCAGTAATCACCCTCAAAATCACAATTTCTTAATTAAAAAAATATTAATTATGATACAATTATCTTTGAAAAAAAATGTACAATTTGAAAAAAAAAAGTGCAGTACATTACACAGACATCAACGTTTTTGAGAAGAGGGTGGGATCTGGCTGTGTTTCAAATGTCAGATATTTCAGATTATAGCCTATTTCCAAAATCATTCACAAGAAAATTAAAAGTGTATTTCACTTTGGAAGCATGTATCTACACAGTTTTACTGTAAAACAATAGTAAAAGTGTAGCTACCCTATAAATGCCATATAATATCATATAATATAAATGTATTTCTTTTTGCAATATTTTCTTCCATGAACTTTTCAGTATGTACCAAATTTTATTTTCACAAATTGTTTTAAACAAAGTGCACAAGAATATTTTTTGCCAACTGAGCACTGAAAATAATTTTTATAATGATATTGCTTTACTTGTATGTTAAACATATTAAACTTGTAATACCATTGATATTACATTGAAATATATGATGGATATGAAGTGTATGGGGAGTGATGTATTTTATCCATATTGATGTCGATGTGGTTAATGGAAGTAACTAATCGCACTTCTTATCCACGTTTCTTCAACTTTGTTGCATTCTTCATGCCCATGTTTTGGTGGATGTAAAAACTTGTCATGCCATTTAAGAAGGATTAAGAGAAGATAAAATTCACTGAACAGGAATAATATTTTTCATTCACTCCAGTTTGTCCTATATCTTTAGCTGTCAATAGATGGTAACAAAAGGATATGCTTTGAATCCAGCATTAGAACTGTAGATGTTAGGCCAGATATTGTTAATTATTATTATTACTATTATTATTATGTGACACCTGCAAGGAGTCCAGAGACTCTAAAAGGGAGGGCACCTACAATTCTACAACTCTCTGTCTCCACTAACTATATCTAGACCAATGCCATCTGCTGCCCACCACTAGTATTTTCACAAACATCTATGCCCATGGCAGGATTCGAATCTAATTTTGGCCAACTAAGCTGGTGTAAATAGGCAGAGTATGTTTCAGAAGCTTTTGCATCATCTGTTAAGTGTAATCACAATATGATATTTTTTAAGAAATTAAAAAACTATTAAAAAATCATTTCTTATTATTTTAAGCATTTTATTTCATTATCATACTATGAAATATTCTAAAATATTTATTCATTATTTTATGATTTTTTGCATTATCGATCTATGTCATTTGTAGAAATTATTTTTGTTGGTATGTTATATTCTCAACAAGAAATTATGTTCTTGTTTTAATCCTTGACTCAAACAGAACAAAGTTTGTGTCTAAAGTATCCTAACAACTGGTGTTTCAACCTTTATTGAGGTCTCATCAGTAGAAGATAGAAGAAAATACTAAAGTTAAATTAATGTAGAAATTTTTTTATTTCATTACAAAGTATATATTATACCTGAGAAGAAATTATATTCTTGTTTTAATCTATCACTCAAGCATAAATAAGCAAAATTTATACATGAAGTATATCTTTGCAACATTTTTATGCATATACAAAAACTACTGACTTCACATCAGTAGAAGCTACACCCAAGAAAATATTAAATGCAGAAATTATATATTTTCTTGTACTAGTAATAAAATTATATCAACACGAAGATACTTCACATGCAAACTTTATTTGCTTACATTTTGGCAGAGGATTAAAATAATAATATAATTTCATGTTTGAAATGAGATTGTCAAGGTGCCTCAGTAAGGAATGTGGTCATCCCTCACAGCAATACAGGGTGCACAGTGATGTTTCATACTGTTTCTAATGGTGTCCAGGAACTCACTTGATAATAATAACCATTGCTCTGCAAAGTTCTCCTAAGTCCTCAAGTTTTTTTTTTTTTTTTTTGGAGGGGAGGGGGTTTCAGAGCAGTAACACATCTACCTAGAGCATCCCAGACATGTTCAATAGGATTTAAGTCAGGAGACTTGGTTGGCCAGTCCATATGTACAATAGTTTCTTTTTTAAAGATGTTGGTTCATGAGTTTCACTCACTGAGGACAAGTAATAATCATCTTATCGGATGTCTTCCCTATAGCTGATTCCGGATAGCACCTCTGTTTTAGCGAGCTGATAATCAGAGATATCAGTCAGCCACTGAAGTTTGTAGTCCATGGCATTCCTTCACTGTGTCTGGGATGTTTTTTTGAGTACTGGAATTGGTTCTGCATTCTGTGAACCATGGAGTGACTCACATGCAGCCATCTGGTTATCTTTGACTTACCACTTGAATTCATTGAATTAAATGATGTCTTGCAGCCATATGCAAGAATTTTGCCATCTATCACAAAATAGTCTTGTTCTCACTCAAGACATAAAATGTAAAACCACCTCAAAATGTCTGCTTTCATACCATAGCTTATTTGCATATACTACAGGCAGCATCATTCTGTTGTATATGATAACCAGACTCAGCATCACTTTTTACATAACATGATATACCTAACTTTCATATGTTTTTTTTTTCCTTTTCCCTCCAAGTTACTGCTATTTTTCTCTTTGTTCTTTAATTTATGGAACCCAGTGTATATAGTGTTATAATACAGTTTACACAAAGAGTGAGATCATCTTGTAGATTTAGTTTAATTAGTTATTAACATGTGGCATCATTTTGATGCCGTGTGGTAACTCCCTCACCTCATTGGGTTTTGGGAGTGAAGCCTTGTGTTAGAAGAAGTGGTAGGATCACAGATTCCTTTTCTATGCAGAGTTAGTAAGACAATCACAAATATCCATGTCCCTTGCAGGATTCACACCCTCAGCCTCTTGGCTACGAGTGGATATGCTAACCACTTGGCCAACCAGGCCTTCTTAGAGATTTAAATGTTCATAATTCAAACTGAATTGCCCTTTCTAATTTCACAGATAAAGCAGTATGGAAATCAAATTATTTGCTATCAGTGATGGCCTAACACAAATTTTTCACCTACCAACCAACACTAGTATACTGGATAATAAACCTCTTCATTCTCCCAAAGCATTTGACCTTTTCTTAACCAGCTCTCCCTCCAAATATACTGTTCACGTTAGCAACTCTGGCCATAACCTTCATGTTTTCTTTTCTATGGAGACCTTCACTACCTAGTTTCAGCCTCTTATCCTTTGACACAAAAACAGTGCCTATTGAAATGAATGACAGGATTTCTCTTCTTAGGTTGACTCTCACATCTAGTCTTTCCTAGAACTAATGCATTACTTGCATAACTTTCCCATCTTCAGGGGGGGGGAAACACCTACTGTCATCATTTATTCAAAACACTACTTCTCACTCACATGACTCCTAACACTATAAATTCAAATTTACTCAGCCTTAGAATACTATTTTCACATTTTGGTTGGTGTGCTAAAATCATCTCTAAGAATGCCACATGCTCTCTCTCTCTTTCTCTCTCTCACACACACACACACACAGATTCTCTCCAGTTGCTAATTCATAGATGCATTGTTTTTGGATTGTCATTTTTATGGGTATTTTCATAGGTGTTGCTCCACTGAACTGGCCATCACCATTCCTTCACTTAACTTTAAATGTATAAGAACATTGAGTAGCTTCTGGTCAACATCCATGCACGGTTCAGCTCCAAATGTATCAAACCAACTTCTCCTCTTTCATTACATCTACCACTGTCACTGTTCTTTGGAAATAGCATTTCCTATACCAATGACTAAAACCTCCAACTCTTCAAGAAACATGCTAACTGCTTCTTTCTTTCTCCTTACTACTTGATTACACGTTGTTGTTGTTGGTTTTGTGACCTCTTTATTAAGTGAAGTTCATATATAAAATAATAATAATAAAGCTATTTCTGCAAGTTCTTGTACTTTCTCTGATTTCTTCTAGACTGATGAATGCAGTGCAACACCTTGAAAAATAAAATATCGGTGATTGAAAAATCACTGATAAAAAGGACTGCAATAAATGAAATATATATTTTGACTGCACACACTTTTTAAACATAATAAAAAAAATTCAAAATTCTGTATATAAATAAATTAATGCTTTAAATTTTGCATTAAATAAACAAAAGAGAATTCTTGCTTTACATATTTATTAGGAGATCCTTAGGGGTTATCCATCGTATGCTCTGTTATCAAAAAAAGTGTCGTATCAGGTTACAATATAACTGGAAAGAATTATGGACTGGTAAGTATTGTTCTTATTAGAATTCATTACTTAGGTAAGGATCTCGGTATGAAGGAATACTATAAAATATAATTATGCTTTACAAAAAATTTCTAATCACGTTTCCTCCCCCTTAACTTATGAGAACTGAGTGATGGCACGCTTTATGAAAAATTAATGGATATCACAGTTGACCAAGTTAGTTTTTTAAAAAATTATTATGAACGTGTAAGGTTGTCATCCTATAGTACATTAGTATGATGAACTATTTTTTTTCTTCATAAATCTGGAAACTCTGCTGATGAAACTAAACAGGGAAATTTTTCAAGCCACCTTCTAGAAGTAGGTTGGTAGTCTCACACTTAGTGATAATATTCATCTCCCATATATGCCTACTGAGTAACTCACAGATTGTTAGCTGGAAAGTAGGTATAGTATGTGGCCAACCAAGCGTGTGCCTAGTTGGCTGAGTGGTTTACAACTCCTTTTATTCCTGATTTAGCAATAATGGATAGGCTAAGAGTTAATAATCTTGGGAACAAATATGTAGAGATCAAACATGGTACTTTTTCAAGTCTCCCCAGGCCTTCAGTAATAGGGAGATGGTCCCACACCACTTTGCAGATGTAATAATTGATGAACTGATCACCCAAACCTGAACTGTAGCTTGTCAATTTTGACTTTGGGGGGGGGGGGTGTACAAAGCAATGCTTCTAACCTAGTCTTCAGCTTTCCATAGTACACTCCATTACTGGTATCATCTTGCATATTGGCACTGATGGGCTATAGGTTTTGCAGACTTTGTGTAGGGGAAGATTATTCTTCATATCAGAGTGTTACACCTGATATCTTGAGAATATAGAATTCTCAGCTATCATGGTGTAACATGAAGAATAAATAAAATAAATTAAAAACCCTGCATAAAAGATAATAGTTGAATTAATTAAAGGAAAAGGAAAGATTCTTGCATCCAATAAAATATATAAAAATATAAAGGTTTTGTTAAACTAACTAACAAAAGAAAGAATATATTAATATTGTGATATGATTTAAATGAGAAAAGTTAAGTAAATAAGACAGAAAAGGATTAGTCATAAAAGATGGTATGTGAGAGGCTAGAGATTAAGTTATTAAGTAAGGTCATAGAAAAATTTTGGAACGGGGATTAAATTAGAGGCTAGCAAAGGAAAACAACAGACTATCGCTCAGGGCCAATTCCCAGATTGAGACATTGTTACAGGCTCGCCGATCAAAGGACGTTTTTGCCAGAAAAACACCACCCTAATTGGTCGGTGAAGTAAAAACAAGTAGGGGGTGGAGAAAAGAAGTTAGAAAAAGTGCCGTTAGGAGAGCAGGTATAAAAGGGTTGGAAACCCCCCCCCACACACACACACACACATGGCTTTTTTGGTTTTGGTTTTGATTCTGTTCCAGGAGAGCCCTTCGCGAGCTCTTTCGTAGGGATTTCATGGTGATTTCCTGAGCGGCGAGATTGGAGTTATATCTCCGACGCCACAACACGGAAACAAAAGTGAGCGGAATTTCGGTTCCGTGTTTCCTATGTGAGAAGCGAAGAATGCCATATAGTCGAGGAAAAGAAAGCATATTCTTTGTGTTCCAACTTCAGTGACAACCACGAAAAACGGAGAGCTGTAAAGAAATAGATGTCCACGTGGCGAGTTGCGCAGCCGATATATACAGGGTGTTCGGGATAAATTTGACAGTTTCGTAAGGAAAAAGAAAATCTTCTTTGTATCTATTAAATTTAATGAATTGACAAAAAAACATTACAGGCAGAGTTAATTACAATACTATCAACAAGATTTACTCAAAATAACCACCATTAGCATCGATCACAGCTTCAATTCTGCTTCAGAACCTCGAACAAGCTGATGCTACAGTCTCCCTGGGAAGGGCCGCAAAAACTGTTTTAATTTTATCCATTAACTGGGCTTTTGTATTACTGGAAGTGCGATTGGTGTCTTTTTCAACTGCGCCCCATACAAAATAATCCATGGGGTTAAGGTCTGGGGAGTTTGGAGGCCAAACATTTGGACTGGTGAAGTCGTAGAAATTTTCAGACAACCATTTTTGACTTTTCCCAGAGGTGTGGCAAGGGGCCGAATCCTGCTGCCATACATACGGCCTACCATTGCCTACCCTTGTTATCCAGGGCTTGACTACAGTTAGCAACTCCACGAACAAAGCCCGAATTCCAATGCCAGGGTTCTTCAACACCTGTTCCTGCAGATTTGCGAGGAATTCTGCTGTACGAACGCAATCAGATCGTCTGCTAGGGATCTTTCTTCTTGCTACATCCTCGTAGTCACCATTGCAAGTCTCTAGTTCATGCCTGATTGTTTTTACTGTATTCAGGGAGCATTGGGCAGCAGTCGTAATATCCTTATTTTGATGGCGGGCACGAATCATCATGATACAAGTTATTCTCTTCCATGATTCAGGTGGGTTCCAGCTATCCATCCTTTCTGACATCTTGTATGTGAATGAAGAAGGGTCCAAACTTTTAAATGAAGAGAAGTGTGTGTTAATACATGTAACTTACGGAAAAATATAATTAATTATAAATATGTCAAATTTATCCCGAACACCCTGTAGATGATTCAAGGTGTGTTCGGAGTTACGAAAAGTTAAGACGGCATAAGCCTAATTCAAATTCCAAAAGGAGCGTAGAAGAAGCAGATTATCGGTGAGGTTATATCAAGATAGTTCAATCAGAAGAAGGTATAGGTCCATATGAAAAACCCAAGAAAGAAAGGTACTGTAAAATATATATAATGTTAACTAGAATTTGTCTGTGATAAGTATCATTATTCTAATATACGGAACTGTTGAAGTGACTAAGGAAAATTTATACTAGGACTTTAGTATCTGACAGAATATAGTAAAAGTAAGCTGGCTAGTGTTAATGTTATGTGGATAATTAAGTGTCCTGAGAAGTTTGCATGTCTCTTGTAATGTATTGGAAAGTTAAAATGTCCTGGTTATATGTTAGTGCAGTAAATGGTTTAGTTAATCTACTTAAGTTTGAATAGTCAAATAGTGTGAATTAATCTTATTTGTTCATGTCAAGTGAATTTATGTGTTGAATTGTTATGGCAGCATGATCGTAATACTCATTATAGGATCATAGCCTAATTACTTGTAATAAGCTAATGTTAGTTTGTAAGTATTTAGTTTAGCATTAAATTGAGTAATCACAAAATTGAATTGTACCATATTAGGGAATTTAATAAACCTTTGTTCAAATGATAAAAGAGTTGTCTGAAGTTGTTGTCCAATGCACCACTTGAAAAATACGAACCTAATCACGCGGGAAATTAATGTTAAGAGATGAGATAAAGTGTCACGACTGCAACATTGTTTCACTTTCAGACATATTTGAGTTCTTTCTCCTTGTTTTTGTATATAATATCTCAAACTAAATTTCCCAAAAGGCGCAGTATAAATACAAATATTATGGGTACTATAGGGAGAAATAACTTAAGTATTAGTAAAAATTTTGGTGATATCCAGCGCATAGATAATAGAAGAACATAGATAAGAGGAAATTATAAAATAGAGTAAAAATCGTAAATTGGGACACAACATAAATGGCTTAGCCGGTAGGATATAAAGTATAAGAAAGTTAATAGAATAGAATGAGAAGAATAGGTTACAGCAAGAGCATGTAAAAATATCAGAGCATGTTGCTTTCGGATCCATATACTTCATGTATAAAATACATGACCAAACTTTTTGACTTAACTTCTCATCTTCCTCTTTCATTGCATCTACCCTTGTTCTATGGAACCACCTTCCCCATATCATTTTACTTAAGGATTTGACCATCAGTTCTTCAAGAAACACATGAATAGACTCCTTCTTTTCCCTGACCACTTGCACACATATAGCATTGTTCTGTGTGACAAGTTCTGCATTGTCTTGTGTTTGTGAGGGATGGGTGATATAAAAACATATACCGTATATGGAAATAAAGCAGTTTGGGCTCCACTGCATAAAAAAAAAAGGTCAGAAAAATTGTTGAAGAATTCTTCAACCTATATCAGTCTGCTTTTGGATGAAGGTCTCCTGTAATTTTCTCTATTCCCTTCTATTTCAGTTTTCTCATCCATTGCATTCCAGCAATCCTAACGATTTTGCCTTGCCATCTCTTCCCTGGTCTTCCCCTGAAGAGTTGGATCTAATCAAATCAGTAAACTTCATTTTGTTCTTCAAGTGGTTGTCAGGTCCAGATTTTTTTACTTCAAGACAAAATAAAGTTGGTACTTTTTTAAATCTGCTAATTTTTCTTATCACCCACAAAGAGGATAGGCATAGACCATTGGATTTGTTTAAATTAGAACAGTTTAGTAAAGTTTCACACAATTTTTTATAAAGACATTCTGTGAGGAAACAACTTTTATTCAGGATACTCTTATACTCTTTTATCTTTTTTTCTAATAAACTGTGTTTAGTGCAGATAGCATGCTCAGCAAGTCCAGACTGTTCAGGCTCATAATCTCAGCTCTTTGGTTTGTCAAAAATAAGATAATATGCAAGAGCAAGGAATCTGGTAGATGCCTGGAAAACCTAGAGGTGGAAGCTTGCCCTTAGGAGAAGTGAGAAAGGTGGAAATTTTCTGATGAGACAGAAGACAACAAAAATATTCAGTGGTTTTAAAATTTTCACAATGGATTTGATGAAATGCCTTGCACCTAAGTGATAGGAATGCAAGTTACTTCTTGTGTATTGGAAGAGGTAAAGGTTTTTTGATGAAAGAATCCTTAAAGCAATTTGATAAAAAGGCGGATTTAATATGTTATAATCCTTTCTATAAAACTTTGACCAAAGAACATTAAGAATGAGCTTGATGTACTAAAGTCTTAATAGTTCCAGCTTTTTAACTAGGATGGTGATGAGACTCAGCATGGGTATAATGGCCTGTATGAGTCTTCCAAAAAACTGAAAAATATAGGCTACCATCTGCTTGATGAAGAATTAAAAAATCTAAAAAAGCTATTTGGTTATGTACTACTTCTAAGGTGAATGGGATCCTGAAATGAAGTGCATTTAATTTGGAAAGAAATTGTTGCAACTCAGAGGAAGAGGCATTCCATCCATCAATGGTCCTAACAGGCATTTAAGCACCCACGACCTTCAAACTATACTTGGACATCGCAACCATAACTTGAAGATAAGGTCGTTAGCCCCATGCCTTCTGGTGTGTCCTGTGTCTGTAGATGTGTGTTCATGGGGCAGTTTGCCTGTTCTGAGGGACAAAAAATCCAAGTTTCCAGGTGAAAAAAAACCCTTTCCATATGCAACAGGCTAACTCACCTTTTGTTGAAAGAGACCAGATAAAGGTTCCTCACGTCAAGAGCCATTCCAAATTTCAAAAATATCATCCACATATCTGTACCAATACCAATTAATCAAATTGTTCCACAAAGAAATTGGCAGTAGTAGAAGAAACAGGATTGCCCATCGCTGTTCCTTCAGTTTCTTGATATAATTTG